>NW_021604587.1:16464270-16553464 GCF_004785775.1 Grammomys surdaster
CACACACACACACACACACACACGCACACATTCCTTTCTCACCTGTTGCCCATCACATTCACATTTACTGTGTCGTGTCTTTCCCATCTACTATGGACTGAGAGCCTGTGTCCCATCTTAGTCAGTATTCTATTGCTGTGAAGAGACACCATGACCATGGTAACTTTAATAAAAGAAAGCTCACTCACAGTTTTAGGAGTTTAATCCGTTATCAGCCTGGTGGGAATCGTGGCAGCGTGAAGGCAGAGGAAAAGTAGCTAAGAGTTCTATAACTGAATCCACAGGCAGCAGGAAGAGAGAGAGCCTGGGCTTGGCTTGGGCTTTTGAAATCTCAAAGCCTATTCCCAGTGACAGGTTTCTTCTAACAAGGCCACACCCACTCCTGCAAGGCCACACCCACTCTAGCAAGGCCGCACCTTCTTTTTTTTTAAATTGGATATTTTATTTACATTTTAGATGTTCTCCTCTTACCCCATTTCCACCCCCTCCCTCCCAGGAACTCCTATCCCATCCCCCTCCTCCTGCTTCTATGAGGATGTGCCCCCACCTACACCCCCATTCCCACCTCCCCACCCTCGAATTCCCCTACACACAGCATCCAGCCTTCATGGGACCAAGGATCCCCTTTCCCACCTATACCTGACAGGACCATCCCCCCCTTGCATAGATAGCTGGAGCCATGGGTCCCTCCCTAAGGTGCTCCCAGGCTGGTGGTTTAGACCCTGGGGGCTCTGGTTGGTTGGTATTTTTGCTCTCCTCATGGGGTTGCAAACCCTTTCAACTCCTTCTAAAGTCTCAAGTAGTGCCACTCCCTGATGACCAAGTATTCAAATATATGAGCCTATGGGGGCCATTGTATATAACAGGAAGAAGGCCTTTACCATACACCAGATCTAATGACAGCTTGGCCTTGAAGTTCCCAGCCACCAGCACTGTGGGAAATGAAGTGTTTGCTGAAGCCACAGTCTGTCTATTGTAATGGCAGCCTAAGCAACTGTCATGAAATTCCCTGCGTCTGACTACTCACTATACATCTACCTCACATATTTCTGAATACCCCTCAAGGGCCAGCATGTTGCCCCCGCCATCCCCAAAGCCCTCCTGTATTCTCAAAGTTCTCCCTGCTCTGCACTCTTATTCCTAACCAACCACACCGCACATCCCTCTCCACCTTACACCTCTCACGGGAAGAATCATCTTTACAGGAAGAATCCTTGAATCTTCCTTGTGTCTCTAGAGGCCACAGAGGTTTGTAATGTGCAAACCCTGTCCAGTGCTTAACAAGTGGGGCAGTGGATACTCTCCTACACAGAGTGAACTTTGACCCACAGGTATTGGCACAGGTGCTTTCACTTGGCATGCCCAACATAACCACAGGCTTCCTCAGAGTCATGCAGTCCTTGTCATCAGCATGATTGCTCTGCTGGTCTTGGGCTGCTGAAATGCACTGAGAGTCATAGTGCACGCCTATAACCCACACATGGAAGCCAGCTAGGAATGCACAGTCTAAGTCAAGACAAAATACACAAACAAGATGCACGGGGAGTACCATCTAGGACTCAGCGCTACCGATAAGACTGCACATGGGGATAATTGAGCTTAGTTTTAAGAAAGACAAGAGCTTCTGTGGTGAGCCCCGCAATGGGAAACCACATGAGCTAGAGCCAGCCTGGGAACTCAGGGGTCCGGAAGAGAACAAGTGAGGTGCATTGCATTGAATTGCCCTGATTCTTACTGCTCCCTATAGCCATGTACTCATCATGTGACCTGGCAATGTGTTTTCCAACTCTTGACAAGGTCAAGAGAAGCTGAGAAATATTGCCTTGAGATGATGCCAGTGCCATCATCTGCCTGTCTTGATCTTGAAATCCAATTGTAAGTCAACAAATGAAACACTCCTCTCCTCCATGTACCAAGCTCTGCCATCTGCTCCAAGGGGCAAGGAGAAGGCTGAGGAGAACTTGATCTGAGCAAACTGATCTTACCGCTAAGTCAGGAGAAGTAGGACCTTGTCCCATATCCACAGTGGTAGAGGCGCTCCCAGGTAAGTGTCCAAGAACTCAATGAGGGTGAGGGCAAGGCGTCTAGAGAAATCCTCATGACTGTCATCAGGAAAGTTCACTGCCTTGGTCACCATTGCATTGTTATGAAGAGACACCATGACCAATGCAACTCTTGAAAATGAAAGTATTAATTGTGGGCTTGCTTATAGTTTTAGAGGTTTAGTCCATTTCCGTCATGGCAGGGAGCATTGTTGCATACAGTAAGTCACTGGAGCAGTAGCTGAGAGCTACATCCTGATGTATAAGCATTGAGAGAGACTGTGGGCCTGGTGTCAGCTTTTGAAACCTGAATGCCCACCCCAGTGACACACTTCCTCCAACAAAGCCATGATCCTTCTAATCCTATCAAAGAGTTCTACTCTCTGGTGACTAAGCATTCAAATGTATGAGCCTATAGGGACCACTCTTGAAACCATCACATCTACTAAGTTTCGTCTGTCTATAGGAGCCCAATAATCAAAGTTTCTTTACATTTTCCCTTTACCCACCCCAAGACCCTCCTACTCAAAGCATAGTGGTTTCTCAGTCTGAGAATCACAAACTATATAATGACCCACCTTCCATTGCATGTGACATCATGAAAAATATTCTTATCTGCTACCTTCTGAATCACCCTAGCCTCCTACATAGAGGAAGAGATGAAAATAATGCCATTGTATGGGTAGAGAAACTGAATCCTAAGGAAAGGAAAGAATTATGGCACCTGGAACCTTTCTTTCAATGGTGCAACAAGTTCTCCAAGTCATTTGTCCTTAAATGCCTCTGAATCCCAAAGCTGCCTCTCAGGCTACAAACCCAATGAATACAGCAACTATCAGCCACCCCAAGTACTCTCATGGCCTTCACAGAGGGAATCAGACACCATGGTGGAATCCACTATAACTCAGAAGATCTCATTCTGGGTTCAGGGTTTTGTTATCCTCCATGGCTTTCTGGGACTAGCAAAAATTTTAGTACCAAAAAATTAAAAAGTCTTTTTTCTTCACTTCTTTGAAAGGGCGTAACATTTCTCATTGCAACATAGAGATGGCATTGTCTCAGAAAGAGGACTTTGCAGATATAATTATCAAGTGACAGCTCCTGGTCCAACCCTGTATCCATTCTCCCAGAATCCTGGATCAATTATATCTGGTGAGAAGACATTATGTGGTTCCCTTACAACACTTATTTCTGAAGTTCTTCCTTCCCTAAGGACATGAAGAAGCATAACTAGGGGAGGCTAAATCTTCAAGAAGGAAACTATTCAGTTATAATGTCTTTGTGGCATCACTGTGTCCCACAATGATAGGGGGCCATTGAGAAGTGACTATTTAAAGCCTCTTTTTTAAAAAGTGCATTTGCTTTTTGTCAATTTTATTACATATGTAAAACCTGCACATTCTGATTACTACATGCCTTTCAATCTCCCTCCCTCTCTTGTCTGTCCCCACAAGTCCCCTTTCAACATCCATTACTATTTTTGTTGTTGTTTTGTTGGTTATTGTTTTGTTTTGTTGTTGTTTGTTCATTTGTGACTCAGGGAGTTTAGCCTGGAACATCTATGTGACTGGATTTAGACCTGGTGGGCTCCTCAGCAGGCATACAACAAAGACAAAGCCTCTCTCAGAACTCTTCAGTAGCCAGTAGTTCAACAGGGGAAGCAGGAAGGCCCCACAAGGTCCCTCCCCTGTCTACGACTAATGAGTGATCGTTGAGAGACCCAATCTTGTGTAGGTCACAGCTGCTATGAAATCATGACTGCACTGGCTGTGCCACACCATTTCCCTATCTTTCAGCATTTATACTCTTTCCACCACCTTTCTTGAAGTGTCCCCTAGGTATTAGAGTGTGGAAGACACTTCCTCCCACCCCAACAAGCCTCACGACTGGTGGAAGTCATCAATCTGCATGAAGAGTGAAACTCAGAACAGTACCACCTTTGTGGGCATGGGGTCAAGACCTCCAGATATTGACATCGTGATGTACTTTTCTTACACACTTAAACATAGTAGAACGTGTAATCTGTGACCTTTACAATAAGAATGTAGCCAGGCAGGACTTGGCGTGGAGAGATAAGGACAGCAACCCACCCACAAGACCTTCAACCCAAAATGTGTCATGTTTACAAGATGTGCAGAGACAAAGACATAGAAGAGATGGAGGGAATGGCCAACCAATGACTGGCCTAAACTGTGACCCATCCCATGGGCAAGAACCAATCCCCAACACTATTAATGATGGTCTGTTAAGCTTAAACACAGGAGCTTAGCATAACTGTCCTCTGAGAGGCTCCACCCAGCAGCTAATGGAGAGAGATGCAGATACTCAGAGACAAACATTAGACGGAACTCTGGGAGTCTTAGGAAAGAGTTGGGGGAAGGATTGAGGGACCTGAAAAGGACAGGTACTCCACAAGAAGACCAACGGAGTCAACAAACCTGGGCTGTTGGGGGTTCCCAGAGACTAAATCACCAACCAAAGAGTGAGCCCAGGCTAGATCTAGGGCCTCCACACATGTATAACAGATGAGCAGCTTGGTCTTCATGTGGGTCCCCCAACAACTGGAGCAGGGCAGGGGTGCTGTCCTTGAATCTGTTGCCTGCCTGTGGATCCCATTCCCCTAACTGGGCTGCCTTATCTGGCCTCAGTGGGAGAGGATGCTCCGAGTCCTGCAGTGACTTGATGTGCTGGGGGTGTTGGTGGGGGAGCTCCCCATTCTCAGGGGAGAAGGGAGGAGGAGAGTGGGGGGGGGGGCTCTGAGTGAGAGGGTACTTGGAGGAGAGTGGAGACTGTTATTGGGATGTAAAGTGAATAAATTAAAAGATAAAATAAGAAATAAAAAATAAAAAGAATGAATTCTATCGACTGATAAACAGAGCTCAGGTCTAGGGCCAAGATGAAGGATCTGTGATAAGCATTAAAGATAAGAACGGATTCTGTTGGTAAAGGAGGATGAAAAGTACATGGGGCTTCTTACATAGAACATGTGTTCTATTCACTGCAGGACCAGATCAGGGCCCAACCATGCTTGTGGTATTGGAGGTTTCAGGTGGAGGCTGGCTTCTAATAGAAGAGCAAACAATCACCTGGTTGAATAACCATCTTTCACTCTGGCATTGCAGGTGACTAGCTATCATTCACTTCCTTCCATTGAAGAAAATAGACATACGTGACAGACAGTCCTGGTTTCTCCAGAGCTTACTCTACGCTGCGCTTCCTACATTAGAGAATGTCGTACAAATGTTCTGTTTAGGGCTGAGCACTCCACGGTCACTCTCTGCAACTGAACTCTAAGTTTCTCTCTATTCACTGCCATTTATTGCAAAGAACGGCTTCGATGATTAAAACTGAACTTAGCTTTGACTACGGGTATAACCATGAATGTGTAGAAGGCAGCTTGGTATAACTGTTTAGCTAAGGAACAGTCACCTCTAGGGCCCGTGACCGCTTCAGATGTGGGATTTTTTTAAAACCAAGTTTACAGTACCATTAGTTTCCTTTTGTGAAATGGGCCTCATAGCCAGTCAGAGACAAGTTAATTGCTACCATAACAGTAGTGTCATTATTATACCAGGAGACACATCTGGCCTAGCAAAAACTCTCTTACTTTTAAAGTATCTCATTCCTCTGAGCTTACTTTCAGCCTCGCTTCAGTGCAGTAGATACCAATATTACTGTTCTGAAAGTGGGGGAGGGGGAAAGTCCATAGTTTCTGATAATTCACATGTACCTTAGAGTGGTACTGCACCCTCTTTGATGTCTTGGCTGTGGAAATTGCATCTTGCTGTGCAATTGGGAAGACTCCAGAGATCTAGTTATAAATATCATCTTTGTCACTGATTGTTGAGGGGTCTGAGGATCTTTCTTACTTCTTTGAGGGTCTGTCACCTTCCTCTATCCATAATCAGTGCAAAGAGAGCAGGGCCAATTGATGACTGCGGGACATTTAATCATGCAGACATTACTTATGAATACTGGTCTGTAGTGGGTGGCTGCCATTTTGGCTGCCCTGAGTCTGTTCAGGTTCATTTTCCATGTTAGAGGTAACCCGGAACTGGTGAGAGGAAAGTAGGGCTATCCTTCCTGTGTCCTGGCAACTGAATATGGATTCAGCCCGGGATTTCAAGTCTGAATAGAGTGACTCAAAGTCCTGTCTTCTCTTGGAGGTTCCTGAAGAGGACAGGAATAGAATAAGAGGGTGGGATACACTGTGGCAAGTGGGCTATTTGGCAGGGGAGAGGAAGGGGAAGTGCCTACTGTAATAGGATGCAGAATATCTAGCTGGTACCTTCTACAGCTTCTCTGTTCACTCTTTGGATTCCCGAGTCTTCTGGGAGCTGCCCAAATGCTCTGGAAATTCCTCCCAAGCTTAAGTTAATTAGAAACAGTTTCTATTATTGCCAGCCAACAGTTCTGACTCATAGATTCTCTCAAATGGAAGAGAAGCAAAGCTAATTCTTAAAACACAAATCAAAAGGTTAAAAACCTTTCTCAGTCACAGGCCAAGTGGGAAATGGACACTTTGGTTCTTTCCAAGTTGACTTTGCCACTTGTGATGATCAGCTCTAATCTAACTTGACCTGGGAAGAGAGGCTCATTGAGGGATTATCCACATTGTATTGATGTGTGGGCATGCATATGTGGACTATCTTAATTGTTATGAGAGGAACCAGTCAACTACAGGCAGTCACATTCCCTAGACTGAGTCCTGGACTGGGTAGGAGTAGAGGAATTGAGCTGAGCACAAGCAAGAATGTACACACTCATTTCTTCCTGCTCTTGACTAGATGTGATGTGATTAGTTGCTTAAAGTTCCTGCCCTGACTTCCCCACAATGAGAGACCACATTAAATTTAAGCTGAAATAAGCCCTCTTTTCTCCCCTAAGTTGCCTTTTGTGAGGATATTTTATCACATCAACAGAAATGAAACTAGAATAAGCATCATAAAATGATTAGCTTCTGTTCACAAATTTGAGTAATAAGTGACATCCCAAATATTTACAGATGTGTAAAACTTAAGTCCAATTGATGGATCCCCATTACAATGTAAATTTATCATCTGAAAAACATACATAGGTATCAAAGCATGAGAAGCCAGAATTAAGGCACTGGGGACAAAATGTGCATTCCCTTGAAGTTTCAGAATTAGTAAATGAATTTTGTATATATTTATCATCCCTCTGTGGGCTTGTTTGAAGATTCAGAACTTTAGGATTTCTTCCTCTTTAGGAATATTTCTCTTAGGCAAGGCTTCTCTAAGCATGGCCCCCAGACTGAGCCAAAGTGTTTGCATAACTAGGGCTGGTTAGAGAAGCCACTCTTCAGCAGGGATTCTCTGTCATACACAGATCTCAGCTTCTACCATTTGTGCGTGCTTAAATGTGAGAGAAAGTCTGTGCCAAGCCCAGAAAACTAGAAAGTGGCCCATGAAAATGAAGAGATGTATGTTTAAGTGGGGTAGGAGGTTGTAGTGCATACATGGGATACAAAAAGGGAAGAGGAATTACTAGAAGTGGAAAGGTTCAAGCAAGAAAGTAGACAGAGAGATGAAAAAAGGGAGGCTTGGGTAAAGCAGTGGTGAAGGCCACCCAGAACAAATGATGCATGAAAAAAAAAATAAGAAAATTGAATACTTTACAAGACAATAAAGAAACTTAAAAGACTTTGAGTGGAGGTGTGATGTGGGTGGATAAAGTCGTTCCAAAGACAGAGAAATCAAGCTGCTACTGACTGAAAGCTTCCTGCTTCTGGCTGTCTTTTAGGGTACCAGAAGGTGCTATACAGGCTGATGGGGAAGAATTGTCAATAGTCTTACTCTGTTGAGGACCCTGTGTGCAGCAATGCCAGCCAACTAGCCAGGCCAGATGTGCCCACTGGCTGGGCCATATTGGTAAGGCCATTATGGCATAATCACCTACTTTCTGGTTGGATTTGTGATCTACTCCATGTAAGAAAATTCACATCTGGTAGTATGAACCCAGTCAAAAAGCCATGGTCAGTAGGTTATGGGTTCCAGTTAGGAGCCTGATGCTATGTTTTGCCAAGTAGATATGATATGCCCTTCTAAATATTACCTTCTAACTAGCTATGTTTATGCCCATAGATTGATGTTGTTCTCAGCTTTGGTCAGAGATAGTAACTAGAAATGCTTATGAATGGTAAGTGTAATGAGTGTGAGTGATCTCAGCAGTAAGTGAGACATCGGTATCACTCCCTCTGTGACTCAGGGAGTGTCACAGAAGAAGTGGCCGAAGTGTATAAGATCCAGAAGACTGGAGGAAGCACACACATACACACACACACATACACACACACACATACACACACACACACACACACACTCACACACACACACACAAGACAAGAAAGCAGAACCAGGGCAAGTTGATAAGACAGGAGGAATCAATGGGAATGAGAGAGAGTAAGAGAGGTGAATATAATTGAAGTACATTATATACATTTGTGAAAATGCTTTAATGAAACCCATTACAATGGAGAATTATATGTTAAGGAAGCCATTTCTGAGCTCATATCAGAACTTGCTGCCTAATTCAATCACCTGTGGGTAGTGCCAGAACTCTGTATTTTAACAAGGCTTCTAGGATGGATGCTTTAGCTCGAGGCTCATTGTCCTTATGTTGGATGTAAAGCTATAAAGCAAATTAAGTTCAAGTGTTTTGAGGGCTTCTTGAAATGGATGCATTTTATAGAGGATGCCAGTTAAGGATGTTGATTTCACACTGTCTTTCACCATAACCTCAAAAAAAAAAAAATCTTGGGATAACTCTTGTCTTAGGGTTTGTATTGCTGCTAAAAGATGCCATGATCACAGCAATTCTTAGGAAATGCCACTGAGCCTGGACTTGAGTTTCTGAGACCTCAAAGCCCACCTCCTAGAGATGCACTTCCTTCAGCAAGACCACACCTACTTCAACAAAACCACACCTCCTAATTATGCCACTCCCTATGAATCAAGCATTCACACACAAGAGTCTATGGGGGCCACACCTATTCGAACCACCACAGATTTGTATATAAAAACTTAAAGACATTGAAGAAAGAAATTGAAGATATCAGAAGATGGAATCATCTTCTATGATCATGAATCAGTAGGATTAATACTGTGGAAACGGCCATCCTATCAAAAGCAATCTACAGATTCAATGCAATCCCCATCAAAGTTTCTACACAGATTTTCACAGATGGGAGATGATGATCAGAATACACTACACAAAAAATTTTCAATTTAACATAAAGTTATCATTTTCAGCTCAATAGCTAGCTCAGTCCATATCCTTTAAGTTAGAAACAGCTTAAAATAGGGTACCAGGTTGCTCAGCCTCCTTGTCCTATAACAAATACCTTGGAGAATCCACTTACTAAAGGGCTTGTTTTCAGCACCATTTTAGGGGGGTTGTCCATGATTAATGGCCCTGTAACTTTAGCACAGTGTGTGGCAGAAAACAATCATCCCATGGTCTGGAAGCAGATGAGAAAAGAGAGGGGAGATGAGGCCACATTATCCACAGCGAGAGGATAGAGACACAGCTGAAGGCTGCCACTCTTGGCCAACTGAGGAATCCCTATAACACCTTTTAGAGATCTCAGTTCAGGCCAGAGCCAGATACATGGATTTGACACTGAAAAGAATTTCAGGACCACCAGGTATGAGAAAGCAGATTGGAGATGGTTTAAGATGTTGGTAGTGAGAGAAACACATGCAAGTCGAGAAAAGGGGTACCTGAGAGCATCGATGTGGGCTCCTCATGGCCTCACAGAATAAGGCACGCCTAAGTGTGGGTATGTGCTTGGAAGAAGAGGGTTGCAGAGAATGAGATACACTAAGCATGAGTCTGGATTCCTCAAATGAAAATCACAATTAATAGCTTATATAGCATTAGCCATATATACCAAATTAGTGGTTCTCAAGTTAAATCTCAGGAGGTTGCTAAGAAACTCTTTTGATCTCTTTTGATAGGTGAGATTGCAGGATGACTCCAGAGGTGCCTCCCGCAGAATTATAATCTGACCAAGTAACAACCAAAAGCCATGAGTCACACCTTTCACTCTAACTGGCATTTCGGGTGGTTCCTAGAAACTGCATGTTTATGCCTAGAAAGGTGGAGGGGCCTCTACTTCACTGCTGCTGAGAAGCTTCAGCCAGACTCCAGGATAAGAGACTACCTTGCTGTCTCATCTCCCCCAGGTTTCTGCCTCTATATCCTAAGTCCCCTTCAAGGGTGTACCCACTGATCTACAAACTCCCTCACCTGCCACACCTCCTAGAACAGTGGTTCTCAACCTGTGGGCTGCAGCCCCTTTGGGGACCAAATGACCCTTTCACAGGTGTCACCTAAGACCATCAGAAAGTACAGGTGTTTACATTTTGATTCATAACAGTAGCAAAGTTACAGTTATGAAGTAGCAACGAAAAAATTTTGTGGTTAGGGGTCACCATAACATGGGGAACTGTGTTAAAGGGTAGCAGTTAGGAAGGTTGAGAACCACTAACCTTGAGGGTTACCCACTTCTCAGTAGCTCCAAACAGAGGTCCATTCCTGTAGCAAACTGTAGCACTTACAGGCAAACAAAGTAACAGATTAAAGAAAACTAAATGTCAATGATAACTTCAAAGAGCTAGAAGGCAGAACCTTGCATGTCTTATCATTGAGATGCCTGAGGTGAGGATGACTTTGTCTGATTTGATCGTTTTCACAGCATACATGTGTGTCAAAATATCATAGCGCTTCTCATAAACATGGGTAATCATTGCATTAAACATGGGTAATCATTGCATTAAACGTAGGTAATCATTGTACATGACCTCAAAATAAAATTTAAAAATAAGAGTAGATACACATGTCCCTGTTTCATCTGCTCACACTCCGGGTTTCTGGCGGTTTACCCTCCTTTAGCTCTTTGAGGGGGAAGCCCCGTCATCTCTTGATGTGGAACTCTGCAGCTCCTGTGGTCCTAGAAGCCATTGCTTGGTCTTCTCTGGCCTCTCCGTTCTTTCTCATCCCTCTGTCGCTGGAGCCTTGTCTCCTCCATTTTTCCTTCTTCTCAATTCCTATGTTTGTGAAAGTTTTTAAAACATTTGGGAGACTCACATAAGTAATAAGATATCTACAATCTCCTCTTGTGGTGATTTTTTTAAAAAAGAAAGGAATCAGGAAGCATGTAACCTGAGTGTGGATAGTTCTCCCTAAGAACAGACAGATGGCACCTGGGCTCACTTATAAAAAGGAAGATATTTTAGTTACTTGAAAGCAGAGGGGAAAAAAATAAAGCCACGATTTTCTTGCCCTATATAGGATATAATTGTTTCCTCAGTGCAGTGGGTTGTGGTGACATGTGGGCAGTGAGTCACACAAAGGCCACTGTCCTCAACTTCTTTGTAACTTCTTTAGGTTTTTTTTTTTCTCAGCTCCTAAGTTTCAAATACAAATGTCGACCCAAAAGGTAGAATTCATGGTTTTAAAGCTGTTTCCTGCCATATGAGTGTTTCAGATGCCCTCAGTGGGGCCAGTAGCTGCTGTGCCCCCGCCCCTCCCCAGTGACAGAGTTGGCAGTGAGTGCCCAAGCTTCACTTATTGCTTTCATTCAAGCGAGGGCTTTGGAGACTGTGGCACAATGTCAGAGTCTCAAAATGCATATGGGAGGCTAAAGGTCATCAGGGTGGGTGGGTCTACCTACCAGCCCTCACCCTATAGGAAAGTGTAGGTCAGGGAGCCTGCCATCCAAGGGCTGTGAGCTCCAGAGATCCTGGAAGGGCATTTGGAAGCCACAATTAAATTAGCAGAAGGCTGTATTTTGTAACCACATGCAGATAACCTTGGGTAGGACATGAACTCCCTTTCATTACGTCTTGATGCAAACATAAAGCCATAAATAGATGTACATTTCTGTCTCCCTCTTCCTACCAGCCCCATGTCTGGGATATTGAAGGCAATACCACAGCTCTCCTGCCTCTCACAAACTGCTTTCCACCCTGTCTTTCCAGAATCCATCTTGTCAAAAAGCCACAGTTCTGGACAGAGCTTTAATGCAGCTTTATAGCAACATTATAATTATCTCAGAGACTACTTAATAATTGTCATGATCAAAGCAGGAAAAAAACATCAATCATTACTGAGTTTGTAGCTAGCAGAGAATCATTAAGGCCTGGCACACAGCGCCCTGTTCTAAGTTCAGAATGCCTTACAGGTTTCATTCAGATGGGCAAGCTCCACTCATGCCAGCCTTTAATAGTTTGTGTACATCCCTTGGGGTGATGACCAGCCCAAAATTCTTCCAGTGTGTCTTAGTAAGGGTTTTACTTCTGTGAACAGACACCATGACCAAGGCAACTCTTATAAGGACAACATTTAATTGGGGCTGGCTTACAGGTTCAGAGGTTCAGTCCATTATTATCAAGGTAGAAGCATGACAGCATCCAGGCAGGCATGGCGTAGGAGTGCCTGAGAGTTCTACATCTTCATCTAAAGGCCACTAGGAAAAGACTGACTTCCAGGCAGCTAGGATAAGGGTCTTAAAGCTCACACTCACAGTGATACACTTCCTCTAACAAGACCACACCTCCTAATAGTGCCACTCCCTGGGTCAAGTATATTCAAACCACCACACAAGGAAAGAACCTAACATGGAGCTCCTTGTGTCTCTACCAACAGTCTACTTCTATTCAGCCTGTGCCACAGAAATACTATCAGGGTCCCATAAACTGCCAGTTTTGAGTGCCAGGGTCATGCAGGGGGTTAGTTTGCTATGGCAACAGGGGGCACAGTTGGGCGGCACTATCTCAGCAAAACAGCCACCATCTTCCTCAGATTGGCTCGAAAGAGTCCATCAGGAATGGGCCTGTGCACTGCAGGCAATCCATCAGAGGAGAGGGAAGATAGAGAAATCATTAGCCCCTCACCTGCTTTGGGGTCCCCCATGCTCCTATAGGCAATGCCTAACCCATGCTCTGTAAATCAGCTCATTGGCTCCTCAGGGTAACCTGTAGTAGAATTCCCGGAATCTTTCACAAGTAGACATCACTCTCATAACAAACACTTCTGAACAAAGAACAGGAAAGGCTGCCTGGGACCACCCACCAGCAGCTGCCCTCATGAAAAGTACAACTCAGGAAGCCTGCCATCCCAGAGCTGTGGGAAATGAACCTCTAGCCTCTAGAATAGTCTCAGGGTCATGTGGAGAAAGATACCAGAACTCTGGCAGAGCCACATGTAAAACAAAGGGTTGGTCCTAAAATCCTTAGCATGTAACTAATAAGCCCAGACCCCCTCCCCTTGTCCCTGCCACCCCCCCCCCCGGCTCCATTTCTGGATTCCCTGCTCTGTGCACGCTGTCTTTAAACAGTCTCTTCAGCAGCAGCTTTTGAGGACGGGAGGGAGGTGGACGTAGTACAAGGCAGGTTTAGAACGACTGCATTTTAGCAGAGCCAGAATGGTCACCCATGGCTCTGTGCTAAACTGGGAGTTGAGCCTCTGAGAGCAGCAGTGGGGACAGTTGATGGCTTCTACCAAGATATGGAGCATAATTATTTGCTTCTCGGTGTCATCAACCACCCTATCAGCATCAGACATTTCCAAAGTGTAATCAGGATGAAGTAGATTTTACCATGCTTTTCAGATGTGCATAAGTAACCAGAAGGCTCAAGAGCCCCAGATCCCAGGCACCACCTACAGAAACAATGATTCAGGTGGGGTGAGGGAGAAGGTCTACATTACAACGGAAATGACTTGTGAGGCTCGGGATGTAGATCAGTCTTAGAATGCTTGAAGAACATGTGTAAACTTCTAGATTCAGTCTCCAGCACCAATTAAATAAGTAAATTTTTAAAGGAATTTGAGGCATCTCATGACTAGTTGCTATAAATTAGGTAATGTTAGACGTTCATAGGCTTAAGCTTCCTTTCCAGCATGTGATACTATTGGGAAATGGTAGAGCTTTTAAGTCATTGGGTCTAACAGAGGAAGTTAGATTACTCGGAACATTCCTTTGAAGGAAGAAAACTCCAACCTTTCCTCTTCCTCATTCATTGCTGGTCACTGTGACTACCGTTTTCCCAAGGACGTGTTTTCACTATAATATCCTGCCTCCCAATAGTCCAGAAGCAAAGGAATCCTCTGACCATAAGAAGAAAGCTCCAAAACTATGAGACCAAATAAACCCTTCCTCTTTTTAAGTTGATTTAATCTCAGTAATTTTGTCACAGTGATGGAAAGCTGACTGATACACAAACACATTTTCCCCCTCCCCCCTGCCCTCCTTGGCTAGCACCTTACTGATTCCAGACAGTGGAGGTGGATGAAGGGAGGAAAGAAGAGGTAGCGCCACTTTCTATTCCAGAATATTGCAGCCCATTAACAGCTTTCACTGGAAGGAAAAGAGAGACAGCTGAGAACTATCAAACAAACAACTCATGTCAGGGATCGTTCCTGCATGGACAGCCTATTACACTAGAGGCATCTTCCAGAAAGATTGGCCTCTTCATACATAAAAAATATTTTAAGATTTCTTTCAAATATCCAAACTGTTGGCAGGCCATGTAAGTTGCAGAATGTCCTCTTGTCTTTAAGAGGTCATCATGTTCTCACGTTAAACAGAGAGAGCCAGGAAAGAAGAGTCACGCTCTAAGACACTCCTACCATCAACACAAGAATGGACTGAGTGAGAGAGTAGTGTTCCAGCCCTAAACTGTGAGTGGCACATTTTTTTAACCTTAGTAAGCAGTTAGACACCAGTCAAGAAGAAGAATTTTTGTTAAATAAAAACGTCAACTCTGAAAGGGATGGGTCAGGCTTAGGAAGCACAGAGTTTGGTGGGGGTATACTATTCAAACCAATCAAGACACTCCCTCCCTCAGTTACTGAGAATGCTGACTGATGTGGTCCCACAGTCTCCCCCTGAGGACTGCTCTCCATACCAACAAAGGCTGTTCTATCTATCGAAGGTTGTACCCTTCCTTGGATCAGCCAAATCCAAGGACTTCAGGGCTCAAAAACTAGATCTGTATGCTGGCTTATTTGAACTCTGGAATTTATTCTGGATGTTTCTGTAAAAGGTGTGTGTGTGTAGGGGGAATGAGATCATCATTTAAATATTTAAATTAGTATACACACTTCCAGTAAAGTGGACAAAGTGAGTTGTCCTCCGTAGTGTGGATGGGTCCCATCCAACCAGGAGACAGTCTTATGAGAACAGAGATTGACCTTTCCCAGCAGGAGAGAACTTGGTTGAAACTCTTCCCTACCTCTAACCTGTCAGCCTGTCCCAGCAGGTTTGGGCTTGATAAGTCTCCACATTTGAGTTAGCTCCTTAAAAGAAACAGTCTCCCCCTCTCGCCCTGACCCCCAACTCCCCATGCCTTTTATTGTGACTACATCAGCATCTACTTCTTCTGCACAAGCCCTTCTCATTGTAGCCTAAGAACACTCTGTAGTTAGCTTCTTACAGATAAATCTCCATCTTAGAATCCATTCCCCCAGAATTCCAACCTACTAAAGAGGCATGTGAGTGGGGGAGGGGAGAGAGAGTATCAGAGCTACCAAACATCATTTTTAATATAATCCTTCAATGTACAGGTCGTAGAGAGCAGGAGATGCTTGGATGTTCACACATTTGCCATCAGCTGACACACTTAGTGCCTAATCACCTCCTGAGAAGTTTGTTCATCTAAGGTCACAGGACATGACCTTCATCATGGTTATTTCTAAGTGGGAGTCACTGAATCCCACTTGAATACCCTAAGCTCTTACTGCTTCATGAGAAGGGCCATCTCATAGAACTCTTCGGCACAACAGCTTCAAACTCTAACTCTGCCAGTGAAAGAGCCATGATGAATGTTCTCAACTCCGTACAGTTTGGTCCAGCTTCTGTTGCTATAATTAAATATCACAAATCGATGAAGCCAAGCGGTTCAAGTTCAAGGGTGGCCTGAAGACAGTTTCTTCACTGATGTAACCCTCACTAGTGTCCTGGGGAGGTACAATATGGCAAGAAAAGTCAAACTTTATGACTTGGACCCTTCCTTTCTTTATGAAGACACAAAGTGGCCACCATCATTACCTCATTCAGTCCTAACTACCTCCTATGGCCTTCTCCGAAGTATCTTTAATATGAGACTTTGAAGACAAAATTTCAACCTGAGCTTTGGAAATGACAAACACCCAGACCACAGCAACATGAAAACCTTTTCATATTAGAAAGTGCTTAACTTCCACAATCCTTTTCTGGCCCATTCCTAAATTTTAGACACATTGTCTATTTCTTGATGCCTCCTAGTACCTTCTTTTGATGCCCTCTCTCCTACTATCTGAATATCAAGGGCTCACAGACTACAGACTGACAGGCCAGTATAGGCCCATTTACAGTGCAAGGATGATGGCAAGTCCAGGCCATGGCCATAGACCTATGGTAAGGCTGGCTCCTTGCTCCATGCCCTTTTACCCCGACGTCCTGTCCCTCTGAAAGTGACCAATGTCATGCGGGATACATGGGATGCCCGTTGTCTGGCTGTAGAGGACAGCTCTTTGTCCTCTGGAAGGTGTCTGACTTCTAACAGCCCCTTTCTCCCCCTGACTACACTGACTCTCAAGTCCAACCTTTCTAAGCTGTTCCCTGCTGGAAGTATTGCTACAGATAACTTCTGCAACAGGAGATTGTCTCTATTCAGTGTAATTTTTTCCTATTACTATGTCCCACCCAACACATTTTAACTCCTAAATTCCATCAACACCAGGCTTTATCTGTGAAGGGGAAAAATCTTAAGCATATCCTTTGTAGGAACTGAATTAATATTTAACATTGGGGCATTTTGATGGCTCTTCTTACTGAGAACAGCGATAGAAACAGCTATGAGCAGCATTGTTTTTTTGGATTCAGCCTGCACTCTGTCTTCTTTGAGAAATCCTCTAGCAAGGTCAGCATGATTAAAAATCACTAGGTTCCCATGGCGGGCAACAGCATCAGAGACAGCCCCTGCTCCCCCTCCCCTAGTTAGACTGCCTGGTTAGGCCTTGGTGGGACTGGATGTCCCAGGGCAGAGTGGTACCCAAGGGGGGGGGGCTTCCTCTTCTCTGAGAAGAAGGGGAAGGGTAATGGGGTAGGAATTTGTAAGGGTGGGACTGGGAAAAGAGGAAGAGGGAAGTAAAGTGAATGAATGAATGAATGAATGAATGAATGAATGAATGAAATCACTAGGGTTCTTCTCTGATTGAAGGACTTGGTTTCACTTAGCCCAGATTTAGTGGAGTCATTGCTCTTTCCCAGGAACCAAGACTGTTGATGGAAACGCTCCTAGCTGAAGGTGGCTGAAGCCTGCTCCAGCCCAGAGCAAACCAAGAGTGACTGCAACCCTCATGCTTAGAGGGTACAAGAAACCGCTCAGCATGGCAGCAGGGTCCATCGGTTTGTATTCCCTGCTGGGCATCCAGGAATTTCCCTAGTGGCAAGCCCTGCCTGTGCAAACCTACAGTGGCTACCATCCTCTAGAGATGCCCTCCCTCCACACACACATTTTTTCATTATCATGATCATGTCTACTGGATATTAATTTTTATGCCAGGCAGTGTATCAATGAAGCAATCATTTATTGGTTTTGCTCCTTTTCTCTTTTTAAGATTATAATTTAATTACATTTCTCCTTCCTTTTCCTCCCTATAATCCCTCCCAAATATCCCTTTTTGCTCTTTCCGAATCCATACCTCATCCTTTTTACTAATTGTTACTGTATGGATATATTGTATGCATATGTTCCTATATATAATCATTCATCCATTGATTGCTACTTGTATGCCTGTTTTTAGGGCTGACTGTTTGGCACTGGACAATCGGTGTGTTCTTCCCTGGGAACAGCATTTCTCTCAGTCCCAGGTTTCCACAGTTGCCCACAATTCTTTGTGGAGATCTGAGACCTTATGGGCTTTCCTCTGTAGTTTTCATGTTCATTGGTGTCATGCTTGTTCAGCTCATATTTGGGTGGTCATATTGGTGAGATTTTGTGCATGTAGCTTCTAATATCACCGGAAGACATAATCTCATTTTTAAAAAAGCCTCCTTGTGTCTCTCACAACCTTTCACCCCCCTCTTCTACAACGTATCCATTGGGGCTGGGCTCCACAATTCTACATTTTGATTGGTTGTGGTATTCTGTAACTGTCTCCACCTGTTGCAAAGAGAAGTTTCTTTGTTGAGGGGTGAAGACTACAATTATCTATGGGTTTATAGATTGTTATTAAAGATTAGACTGGTATAGTAAATTAATGGTTGTAGAGTCTCCTCCAAGAACCATGACTTCACTAGCACTGAGTAGTTAGCTACGTTTCCAGTACTGAGGACCATTTCCCTCTTGTTGAGCAGGTCTCAAGTTTGATTAGAGAGCTGTTGATTACTGCCAAGGTATGTATGCCACTATTGCACCCTTAGGGTTATTGCACCAAGCTGCTCATTGGTGTGGACCATAGGAATTGTATCTGGGTAGGACGGTTGGTTGACACCTTCTGGTACCATGCAAGTTATTCCTCAGGGAGGGCACCTTCAGGTCAGTTCTATCTTAGGGGTCTTTGGACCCTGTTTCTGGAGTGCATGGTGCCTTCAGCAATAGGGGCTTACTTTCCACCTCTAGGAGTAACCAAGGACAACAGCAATAGGCTATACATTTTGGGAATCTCTTAGGCAGCCCTGGACAACAACTCAAGGACAACAACTTATTTCCAGTATTGGATTTTTTGTTAGGTGGTCTTTGGCTCTTGGAGGAAGCACCATGCTGAGATGAGAAAGGTTCATTAAAGCTACATATTTATACACAATTATGTTTATTGTAGTGATTTTGTTTTGTAAATAGTTAATAGTATGATTCATTGTGGCTTTTTAGGTGTCATTATTGTTATTTTGCCCATCTTTCTCCCTCTTCTGTATTTACCTCCCTCCTCTTCCTAAGAGTTCTCCCTTTTCTCTATTTCCCCTATACATGTCAGTGATAAAGCCAGCTTGGTCATGGTGCATAATCTCTTTGATATATGTCTACATTCTGTTTGAAAGTATTTAAATGAGTATTATTTTAGTCTATGTTCATTAGAGACATTGGTCTACAGGTTTTTTTCTTTTTTCTTTCTCTTTCCTTTTGTTGTTGCTGTTGTTCTGTCTTAGAATGATACTGGCTTCAAAGACAGAGTTTGGGATGCCTCCTTATGGTTGTTTTTGTTTGGTTTTTGTTTTTTGGTTTGTTTTTGTTTTTGTTTTGCTTTGAGTAGTTTTAAAAGAATTGGCTAAATTGGTTATAGATATTTTCAAATGTGAAATAGAATTCTGCTGTGCATCCATCTGTCCCTGGACTTAATTTTTTTTATGGGGAGGCCTTTTATTACTGTTTCAATCTCCTTGATGGCTGTGGGTCTGTTTAGGCTGTTGGCTTCTTAGTTTAATTTTGTGGTTTGGCTTCCTCTAGAAAAATCATTCACATTTTTTAGATCTTCCAACTTAATGGAGTATGGGTTTTTAAAATATTCCCTTATAACCTTCTGGCGTTCTTTGGTGCCTGCTCTAATGTTTCCCTGCTCATTTCTGATTCTATTAATTTGGGTTCTCTTTTTCTTTTGGTTTGCTGGGCCAAGGGTCTATCAATTTTATTTTCTTAAAGAGCAAGTTCTAAATTTGTTGATTCTTTGAATTATCTTCTTTGTTTCTGTTTCGTTGATTTCTGTTGATTTTTATTATTTCTTGCCCTCAGGTTGGTTTGAATTTGGTTTGTTCTTGTTTCTTCTGCTTTTCGAGTTGCATCATTATACCATCCATTTGTCCTCTTTCTGATTCATTTACTGTGGGCACTAAAAGCCATACTTTTCCTTGTAGTACTGCTTACAACATGTGCCAGAGGTTCTGTTGTATCGTGTTTTGTTTTTATTTTCATTTGGCTCCAGAAAGCTTCTTAGTTTTGCTTTGATTTCTTCTTTGACTCATTCATCGTTTAGCAATGAATTTGCACACTTACTAGTGTTTTGTTTTTCTGCTGTCAGAAAGTTTTATTGTGTTGTAGTCAGAAGGGATACACGGAGTTATTTACATATTTTTTAATTTGTAAAGATTTGTTGTGTGTCTCTGGATGATGTCTATTTTAGAAAAGCTTCCATGTGCTGCTGAGAAAAATGTGTGTTATTTGTGTTAGACAGAATATTCTGTAGGTATCCGTTAAGTCCATTTGGTGTCAATTAATTTGTTTGTTTTTTGTTTTGTTTGTCTACTGGAGAAATGACGTGTTTAAATCACCTACTACTAATGAGTTAATGTCAATCTCTGTTGTTAAATCCAGTAGTAATTTTTTTAAATAAAACTGGATCCCCTTGCATTTGGGGCAAATATGTTGAGGATACTAATGTCTTCTTGGTTGACTAATGTCTTCTTGGTTGACTGTCCTCATGATTGAAATGGAGTGTCCCTCTTTATCTCTTCTGATGGGTTTAAGTTTGAAGTCTAATCTGTCTGATATTAGGATAGCAGTGTCTGCATGCTGCCTGGTCCCATTTGATTGAAGTACTGTCCCTCCTTTTACTCTAAGGCAGCGCCCATCTTTAAAACTGAGCTGTGCCTCATGCAGGCAGCAGATAATGGATTTTGGGTTTTGATTCATTTACTCAGACTGTGTCTTTGGTTGGATAATTGAAGCCTTGATATTTAAAGTTATTATTAAAATGTGATTGTCAGTTATGGTCATCATGCTGTTGACTTTTAGTGGTGGTCTTTGTGTTCTCAATGGCGGCATTGGTGTTTTGACGATTATGGCTTCAAGTTTGTTTGCACAGTCTCTCTACTGCACTCATTCCACTTTCTGGCCTGAAATACTGTTTCCTGTATTTTCCTTAAGTTTAGTTCGTTGGATATATTTTAGGCTTTTTGTGTCTTGGGTTTTTTGGTTGTTTGTTTTTGTTGTTTTTTTCTTTCAATCATGGCAGATAGTTTTTCTGGGCATATTACTTTAGGTTGGCTGTCCATCTTTAAGGACTTGGAATAAATTATTGCAGGCTCTTCTTGCTTTCAAAGTTTCCATTGAGAAATCAACTGTTATACTGATGGATGTCTTTTTCTTTCTTTCTCTCTTTCTCTCTTTCTTTCTTTCTTTCTTTCTTTCTTTCTTTCTTTCTGTGACTTGCATTTTTTTTCTCTTGCAGCTTTCAATTTACTCTCTTTGTTGCATATGCTCAGTGTTTTAACTGTGATATGTTGTGGGAATCTTCTTTTCTGGTCTTCTCTACTTGGTGTTCTGTGTGTGTGTTGTATTTGTACAGGTGTGGCTTCCTTGATTTGGAGAAGCTTTCTTCTACGATCTTGTTGAAAATCTAGTTTGTGGCATTGACGTGAGATTTTCTCTCTTGTCAAGGCTTATAACTCAAAGGTTTGGTTTTGTTGTTGTTTGTTTTGTTTTTTATGGTATCCCACATCTCCTGTGTGTTTTCTTCCTGGTTTTTGTTTTGTTTTTAATTTTCATACTCTTTGCTTATTTAATCTAGATCCTCTGTTTTAACTTCAGACTGATATTGTGTCTTCTGCTTGATTCACTCTAACTATAAAGCCTTTCCCTGAGTTTTCTAGTTGGCTATTGGGTTTTTCAACTACATCTTTATTTCAGCTTGCATCCTCGTCAATGCTTCTATCACTGTTGAATTCCACTCCAGTCCTACATCATTTCCGTCAGTTCTGTGCTTGTGCCTTCTTGCACATTGCCTAGGCATTTATTTTCTTAAGCTCTTTCTCCTGGATTTCATTGAGCTCTCTCTTTACGTCTTCTTTCATTCTTTGAGGGAAGCTGTCATTTTTTAAATTTCTCTGTCCTGAGATTCAACTAGAAAATTCTCATTCGCAAGCATTTCTACAGGATTGGTAGGTTTGGGAAAGAAGATACTAGGCATTATCTTTCATGTTTTTGTTACTCCTGAGAAGGGATCCATTAGTTCTGAGTTTGTTACAAATAAAGCAGGTTGGAGAAGAAGAGAAGATGTCAGGGTGGGTTAGGTCTAGAGGTTGAAAATGGCTTGGGTGGAATGAAGTCAAATGGAAAGAGGATGTTGAGCTGATATAAAGGGTGTACTTCCTGCTCTAAGGAGGGAGTATGAAGGTATAGAGGTCCAGTGGAAAGATTGGATTTGAGGCTGGGAGAGTCCAGTGGTTTGGCAGATAGGTAGACAGAATAATGATGCAAGCCTAGAACTCCTCTCCAGGGAAGACAGGGAAGGCCAGACCAGGCCAGTGCACTGGCTGTGAGATCCAGGCTAGATCTGAAAGCTGCAGAGAAGGCATTGAGGGGGACATCAGGAGTAGTCACCAGGCTGGACCCTGAAAGAGGACATAGGAAGTCTGGGAATAGAGTGGGATGGTAGAGGGGACACAATGGGCCCTGTAGGTGGATGCAGGTATAGCATATTCTGGCATAAGCCTAGAGGTTGGTTGGCTTTGGTGCAGTAGGAGGTGGTTGGACTAGGTTGGGACACAGGATGTGGGACCCTATAGAAGCATCAAGGTCAGATGCTATAAGATATGATGAGAAGACTAAGCCAGACAGATAGAATGTGGGACCTGGGTTATATCTGGTTGCTGAAATAACAAGTCTATACTCACCAGGCTAGACCCTGGAGGAGGGTATAGGAAGTCTGGGTGTCCAGTAGGATGGTAGAGGCAACATAAAACATCCTGCATCCCCACCTTTTCTTCATGACTCTCCTCTAACCCTGAGTGCTCAGAGCCATCATGCTCCTCAAGCTCTGGCTTGTCCACTCATATCAGTGGATCAATAGTCCAGAGCCATGGCGTCCTCCAGTCGCTGGACCTTACTTGTGTTCTCAGTTCCTCATGCGATAGTTCATGGTCTGGTTCTTAGTACATCACGTCTGCCATTTCTGTTAGCAACTCACTGTAAAGGCTTAGGGTGTTACAGAACCATGCTTTGCTAGAAGGCCACTGTAAAGAAAGATCACCCCACTCCAGTCTCTCTCTCCCAGGCTCTTTCTCTCTTTAGTGAGGTGACAAGTTGAAGCAAGTTGCTTTGACTCTTGTTTTGAGTTTTTCCTTTGACCTTCTGCACAAGAGGGCACAGAGGTCTCCATCTGGAAAAAGGACTCCTATTTTGGCCTCAGATCTCACCACGCTTCTTTGACCTCTGATCCACACCTGGAGTTCTGAGGGGTGGGCTGTCGGCTCTCTCCCAGCCACTGAAAACTTTTGGCGTTCCATGTGCTTACTTATCCTTCATGGTCAGCACCAAGACAGGAGAGAGGTAGTTCTTGGCCCTTGCCCAAAATGCCATTGAAATGGTTTGCCATCTGTCTTGCCTCTTCTATACGGATAGGGACCACATCCTCTCAGCAAACACTCTGCCTCCAGATCTACACAGTGTGTTTTCTCAGTAAGTATATGTTAGTTAGCTAATAAACACATTTGGCTAGAGAGTGATCCTTTGATTTTGTTTTCCCCTCTTGTTGATGTATTGACAAACACTGGAGAAAAACTGTTCTTTTTACCATACTTTTGCTTGTACCAGAATTTTTGTTGGTTTTTTTTTTTGCCTTTTTTTTTCCCAAAAAATCTTCCCTTCCAGAGAAACCTGAGTGGGAGTCTTCTCTCAAAGTAATAAATAGTAATTTACATACACATACCCTCTAAAGTATGTTGCATTTTCTTGGCTTAAATGTTAATGGGTAGCGTCAGACTTCCTTGGGGAAAGCAATGCTGCAGTTCTCTCCGTGTGAATCTGTGCTTCCCAGTCTTATATCTCCATCCCCAGAAACATTGCCCACAAGACGAGCTTCCCCTCCCCCAGCCCTAGGCCCAAAGAAGAACTGGGTCCATCAGCTGCTAACATGTGTTGCTTTATCTCATCCAGCAGATAGCACCATTTCTGAATGCAAGGACGGGTTATACCTCAGAAGAATCCTCAGGGATGCTTCAAATTCCAAGTCCCCAGAAATCAGACAAGGAAGAAAATTAGCATTTCCCATGAAGCTGCACTTATATTCTGATGAGAAAACTCCTGCTGCTTAGGTGACTGCTTGTTCCCTGTTGCCCCTTGTTGCCTGCCGTCACCCCATCACCCCCATCACTCCACAAAATGTTTTCAGACTTTGGCTTTGGAGATTTCTCTTCAAAGAAGCATTGTATGCACACCTTTGTCCACAAACTTGTCTCACGACCCCTTGAAATGAGTGTGTGTGTGTGTGTGTGTGTGTGTGTGTGTGTGTGCTACCCACCAAACTTTGAGTGTCATAAGCAGAACTCATGTGTTATTTCTCATAGGACTGCCAATGTCTAGCACATAGTAGACCCTTCTCAAACACTGTTCCTAAGGAATGAACACACACCCTGCCTCATGATCTTTATATGTGGTTTATTGCCTAGTTGTCAAAACAAGTCAATGGATAGAAATGGTTATTCCCATTATACAGAGGGGGGTAAAACCTGAAATCAAAGATACAGATCAATGAAGATACTAAACTCACCCAACCAGTAAATGGAAAAGCCACAGTTTGAGCCCTGTGAAGTCTGGCTTCAAAGTTTATCCGCATTCCCTTCCCTCTGGAGATCTCAATTTACTTCAAAATTACCACAGATCTACACAGCCACTGTGACTTAGTCTTACGTGCACAAGAGCTCTCCCCACATAGACCACAGGGACAAGGAGTCTTGAAAGAATAAGAAATAGATAATACCAATGAAGACCCAGCATGGCCTGATATTCTGCTACCATGTCTCCCTCACGTGTGGCAGGCACTGTTAATCGATCATAGCACTAAGTATAGATAGGATCTTAGAACCACTCAACCTAGTGCTTTTGGCAGACTCTACTAATCTGCTAAAATATCACAATAGGTAAAATTTTTCTGTCACTCTTGGCAGTGAAGTATACATATTTTTTAGCAGTTGGAGTGCCTGGGTTCCAGCCCCACCTTCCTATCTACTGGCAGGAAAATAAGGGAGAAGTAACCTATTCAGACAGTATCGTTGTTCTAGCATAAAATGGATGTGATAGCTGTACCAAAACTGGCTTAGGAAAAAATATGACCCCAAACTTTAAAAACTGACAGATAATACACACATTATTGTATTACGGTTGTGATGCCTGATACCATACATCATTTATCAGTGTATATGATCCAGACTGAATGAGAGAATAACATCATTTAACTAAACATACTTTTGCTTTGCTTTGTGCTTTGCTTTGCTTTTGAGATAGGATCTCATGAGCTCAGGCAGGCTTCAGACTTACAACGTAGCTAAGCACGACCTTGGACTTCTGATCTTCCTGCCTCCACTTCCAAGATACCCAGCGAATTTGACTAGAAATATTAACTAGAAGATTGGAAAACAAGATGAGAATTGCCAAGCCAAAAAAAAAAAAAAGGCAGAGAGCAAAAGACCCAGTACAGAAGTAGAAGCCGCAGGGCCGGCGAAGTGGCTCAGTGAGGGATGGCGATTGCCACCAAGACTGACAACCTGGGCTCTATCTCCTGGCCTCTGTGGCAGGAGGAGAGTACCAGATGTCCATAGCACACAGAGAGGCAGGCGCCCTCCACCATACGCAGGTACAAAACTACATGTGTCTCAAAGCATTTGCCAGTGTGGTCATTTAGTGACATACTTATTGGCCAGGACGATATGTTCCACAAAGTGATCGGGTTTGAATAAAAGGTGCTTTTTGCCTCAGGGTTCTGATCAAGGTATCCCTATGACTGTTTGTTTTGTTTTGTTTTGTTTTGTTTTTGTTTGTTTGTTTGGGGTTTTTTTTGACAGTGGTGGGAAGAACCTGCTCCAGATCCATATGTTTCTGCCCTGACTCTGGTGACCGGAAGGCATCATTGGCTTTCTTGAGCTTATGGAAGTTCTGCCCAAGCTCTGCCTTTGGATTCATACTATACTGTCCTTGCCAGAGTATGTCTGTGTCCAAGCAACCCTCTGTCTTGGGACAATATAGCATCACAGCTCAGTCTAGTGACCTCAATTTAAGCTGCAAAGATCCTATTTCCAAATCTGGTCTCATCTTAAAGTACTGCAGCTAGAATTTCAGCATGGTGGCTTTGCTTTCTTTCTTCCATGTCTGTGTTAAGAGCAGGCTCAGCAAACCTACAGCTGCACCACAGCAGGCAATAATAAAGCCTAGTCAATGCAGAAAACAAGAAAATTAAGAGGTACAAATATTGAAAGAAAAGATACAAAAATATTCTTACCAAAAATAGTAAAGCCTGAACAAGCTTGGGTGCAGGTGGTATATTTTTGGAGGTGATCCAGGGAAGCAGGGCTTGGGGGAGTCCTAAGAGAGAGAGAAAAGTTGAAGGGTGCTGTGTTCTCAGGGTTGGTCTCATATGCAGTGGGACTCCATTCCATCCGGTTCCAATACCTACACAGAAATCCCCCGGAACTTCCCGCAAAGTGGACAGATAATAGCATTTGTCCCTCAGGTTTTGACCCTGCTGCTCAAGGGCAGGGCTGCTCCTGGAAAGCTTGGCTCCATTGAACATCTGGATTTGCACTTGCAAGGCTCTGTTGAAGGCCAGCGTGGGTGAGTGTTTGAGGAAATGTTCCAGAACATCAGCAGCTCAGTGCAGAGAGGTTTACAGAGCCTGGGAACAGAAACTAAGATAATCAGAGCATGCGCATGGACCAAGGCCACAGGGAGGCTCTGGGGAATGCGACTCAGGCAGCTGGGGAAATAGGGAAGAAAGAGGATGTTTGGGAAGAAGGGGGAGAAGAAGAAGCCCCCAGAACAGAAGGTCCACACATCAACCCCTAACATCTTCTGTCATCTCTGGTCCCTCTGAGCCTCAGATATTTGGCAGGACTTCCCATTTCCTCCCCATCTGGCTCCCATCCCACTGCCCACTCCAGTAAGGCTTCAAACTGGTGGCAGCAGCAGAAGCCTAAGTGTTAGAAACAGGTATCTCAAAATTAGTCTTCTCCTCTCGAGTTTTGAT
The DNA here is from genome assembly GCF_004785775.1 of Grammomys surdaster. Classification (NCBI taxonomy): domain Eukaryota; kingdom Metazoa; phylum Chordata; class Mammalia; order Rodentia; family Muridae; genus Grammomys; species Grammomys surdaster. The sequence continues at coordinate 16,491,270 of NW_021604587.1, forward strand.
TTGTTGACAAAGGTAACCATTACCTCCTTCATAGCCAACATAAACTAAGGGCACTTTCCCTGTAATGGAAACCCTGATCCCAACTCCCACTCTCTCTTTCTCAGGAAGCCTCTCCAAAAGGATGATGGTATGGACAGAAAGCTCCGGGTCCCAGCCTTCCCCAATACATTCTAGCTTTTCAGCCTCTTAGCGTGCTGGCTATCAGGATGCCCTGGGCTGTGACCTCTAGAGGGTAAGAAGTCTCTCTTATTGACAACTTCCCAAGAGTATAGTTAGGATACTACTATACTAGTCCTCCCAAGGTGAACTGCTCAGTGTAGGACTCCAGCTCCTACTCTGTGAGTGCCTTTTCCAAAGCAAACATTAATTGGTGCTCACACTAAAGTTACCATCTCCTTCTGTGCTTTCTTATATTCCCCCTTTAAATCTCTCCTAGCTTTCTCATCATCCTCAAGGAAAAGTCATCTTCAAATCTTCTTGGTCAAATATCTCCCCCACATCAGCAGCCAGGCTACACGGTGTGTTATCAACTTGATCCAGATCAGGAGACAGCACATTTTCTAGTTAGTTTTTATCTTAGGCTCTGCAATTCATCTCCTTGTGGCCAAGTGGCCTGGAAACAAATGAATACTCACAGCACAATGCAAAGGAGATATCAGGACTCACTCAACAGCTTCACAGATCGCAACTTCTCCCTCTCCTGGGTTCTCAAAGATTTGAGAATTAGTTTTAAAAGAGGGGAATTCAAAAGCAGAGGCTTGTTTCAATTATATGAAAGACTAAATAACAGGCTTATTGCTTATTATGAAATGGAGTGGGAATTTAAATGACAGAGAGGGGCTACTTCACCCACTTCAGGACGTGGAAACATACCTCTTATCTGGGAGGATAGCGAGGTAAGACTGACGAGCTAAAACAGCAGAAAAGAACAGATACCAAAAGGATGTTCTCTCCCCAGTGCAAAACAACTCGCTGAGCTGAGCAGATTGCGTTTATGCTTCCTGAATTTAGCAACCAGTTACATCATTCTACCTCCCTTGGGAGGAGTAAATAAAAGAAGGGAGACGCTGGAACCATCATAGGTGGGAAAGCCTTATCAGCCCTCCCTGGTGACGTCTAGCTCTCTGTCCTCTTAGCAAGTGGACTTGTCATTAAACTTGTGGTAAAGAAGAGATATGAGGTCCTATGCCCACCATCAAGACGGCAACAATTGGTGAGCATAGTGGCATGTGCCTTTGGTCTCAGTGCTCAGGGAGCAGAGTTAGGTGCATCTCTGTGTTCTACCTAGTGTGTTCCAGGTGTAACAGAGTGAGTTCCAGGCCAGCCAAGGCTACACAGTAAGACCCTGTCTCAGAATAACCAGACAAAAATAGTAACTGTCAGATCAGATTGAGATCCATGGGGGCAATGTGGAAATCCATGGAAACTTACAGATAACTCCAGAAGTAGAGTTATTCTTTAATCAGAACAATTCTGCCCGCTGAAGCGCAGCAGTCTCTCTTCCGGTGGAAGCTGTGAGCCTGTGGCCTAGGTGTCTTGTGGTTTCATTAGAACAGGGATGGGGGGGACTCTATCTGCAGGTCAGCTCCCCAGCATCTGCAGGTCAGCTCCCCAGCAGTCTGGGAGTAGATACTGGTGGGTTAAGGATGTGGAGCTCCTGAACAGTCTTCCACAGGTCAAGTTATTTCCTGTGCAGAGCTTCCTGGTTCATCTGAGGTGGCTAAATCAGTAGTGACCCTTTACTTTTGTTTGGTTTTAGTTTTGCTGTTTGTGGGTGCACAAGAGTGGGTAATTTCCATTTGTCCCCACATTGATACAAAATGTACCAAAAAAAAAATAATACTAACGAAACCTCAGAGTTATTCTGGAACCAAGACCTAAAATTCATCCCTACATTCTTTCTTTCCCAAATTATATGCAGTCACAGTTTTATATAACTAACCAGAAGTTGTCAACGAGTGATTCACTCACTGAAAAAAAATCTAACAGTGCCCACTTGGTTCCAGGTTGTGTTACAGGTTATGTTCCAATGCTAAAGATTCAACAGTAAACAACAAAAAAAAGATAAACATCTTTGTCTTACCTATCTCATATCCCAGTGAGGAGAGAAAGCAAAGAACTAATCTACACAACGTAGAACTTAGCGCTGAGCATAGGTGTGCATGTTTGTTATCCAGCACCCACCAAGTGATGACATGAGGATCATCTCAGTCACGTGGGCAGTTCAAGGCCAGCCTGGGCTACTCGAGATCTTTTCTCAAAACTTAGAGTGGATAGGTAAAGAGGAAGAGAAGAGAGGAGAGACTGAGGCTACCCTGCTTGTTTGGAAGTGGCATGCATCACAGCATGCAGTGAGGAGCTCTGGGAGAGGAGTGCATGCTGCTCTCATAAAGAATCCGTGTAGAGCAAGAGAGGAGCCAGCAATGTGGACAAGAGAAGGAAAGTGTCTCACACGAGAGCCACAGTCACTGTGAAGGCCCTGGGCTACAGATAGACGTGACCTTGTCAGTGAGGTGTGAACAAGGAGGGCAAAGGAAAGAGGTAATGCAGAGCCAACTCAAAGCAGACCAAGACACGCGCTGGCCTTCCCCAAGGAAAGGGGGTTTCTAATTTGTGCCCATAAATAATAACAGGTTGTTGAAACAACAAAGGAAAGAAGGAAGGGAGGGAGGGAGAGAGGGAGGGAGGGAGGGAGGGGAGGGGAGGGGAGGGGAGGGAAGGGAAGGAAAAGAATGGAAAAGACAAGACAAGGAGGAGCCAGCAGGGAAACAAGGCATCTGCTTGTCAGATTTCAACATATGGATTTGTGAAGGACACAAATTTTAAAGTAGAAGAAAACTCCTTTTGGTCAAAAGAATAGAATCTCTGGGCTAGGTAGAGACCTAACATTCCAGGTCAATTGCCTAGCCCAGGGACCACCCTTACAGAGGTGGGTTCACCTTAAGCATGCTAAAGAGATGAGCAGAAAAATGTTTTGTTTATTGAGACACTACTTTTCAGTCCCAGAATCCCTGCTGTCAGCATAGTCCCAATGAATCCCAATGTGTTTCAGCTGGGTCTACACACATTTCTGTGACCTGAGTCAGAAAATGTCGCAGTAGTGATCTATTGCTGTGAACAGACACAGCAACATGACATTAACATTTTTCTAATTTTAAAAAGCATTAATTGGGGTTTGTTTACAGCTTCAGAGGTTTAGTCCACTATCATCATGGCAGGAAGCATGGCAGCACTCAGGCAGACACTATTCTGGAGAAGTAGCTGAGAGTTCTACATCTGGATCCACAGGCAGCAGGGAGAAGGGGAAGGGGGATGGGGGAGGGAGAAGGAAAGACAGAGAGACATAGAGGGGGGATGGCCTGACATAATTCCTCCAACAAGGTCCCCTATAGTCATTTCAGATAGAACCCCCTGGTGACCAAATGTTCAAATCTATGAGCCTATGGGGGCCATTCTCATTCAAACCACCACAGAAAGGCCCTTGTCCTTTTTGTTGTTTTTTTTTTTTTAACTATCTCTCTTTTTGTCAGATGCTGGCCAGAATCTAAGCATGGGTTTCTTTACTCACCCTCTGGAGCTCCCATTACTCTGGTTGTTTATCCTCCAACAGTTATGGAAATGAAAAGGATCTGTGTTGTCAATTAATCAGTTCAATGTGTGCAGAGTGGGCACACCCAGCAGCTATGGTTGCTCCAGAAGTTAATCAAACTCTGGGAATTATTTAGAGAACACACCAGGCATCAAAGACACACTCTGAGCTTCTGAACTGAGGATCTACTCCTAAGCCATCCACTTAACTCTACCACAGCTTAGCCCCACCTGAGCTGCATGGACTTTTGAAAGAGTGCATCTCACAATTAAATCCACACAATGAATTATCCCAGATGCATAAATCTCAACACAGCAATATAAGAAATACGAAAGACCAAGACAACATAATGTCTCCAAAACATAGCAATCCCACTATTAGATGAGATCCCAAAGAACTCAGAAGAACAACTAAAAGTATGTTGAAAAAGTCAAAAGAGAAAATAAACTCTTGAACTATCCCAAGAGAATGCTCATGTGCACTTGTGCACAGAAATTACAATTAAGTAAAGATGCCAAGGTAAGATACGGAAGAGTAATTTCATAAAAAGATAAAAAAAAATACTGAAGATGAATCAACTGAGATACTGAAAATGAAAAACACAGTAATCCAAATTAAAATGCTCTGTGGAAAACTTTACCAATAGAGTAACTCAAAGAGCGGATAAAATACCTGAGCTTAGAAATGGAGGAATCAGACAAAGATCATTGATAAAGACGCTGTGGATGGTACACTCAGGATATACAGAGCTGTATAAAGACCAAATCTAAGAACCACGCACATAGAAAAAGGAGAAGAATTTTATTCAAAAAGAACATAGTTTCAACAAAATCACAGCATACATTTTCTCAAAATGAAAGAAAGAGATACCAGTCTAGATTCTGGAGGTGTTTAACAGAAAAGATGCTTTTGTTGCCATGTTATAATTAAACCATCAAATATACAGAAGCAAAGGAAGTATTGATCGTGGCAAGAGAGAAGCAGAGTCATGAGAGATGTCAAGGCCAATCAGAAGAGCAGACTATCCAACTTCCAATCCAGATAACTTGACAACCAGCACAGCTGTCTGTCATAATAGAAGGAGAAAGAAAAATTTTCCATAGTAAAAATAGGCTTGCAGATTTCATAACCATTAAGCCACTTCTGCAAAAGATACTTGAACAAATAACCTGCAAGGGTAGCTAGAGTGGTTTACAGAAGCCATGGATCACTAAACAAAAATCCTAAGGCTAGGGGTGAATGACTTCCCTGTGAGCTGTTGGCCAGGAAAGCCACTGAAGCCCCCAAAACAATATTGTCATTGCTGCTAGTTGCCTACCAGAATTGGACTGTAGGACCCTGTTGCCAAAGACACTGCATGGTTTGGTTGTAGGACACAGAAAAATAAAGCTGGAATTGAGTTGGACGCTTCTTCCCTGCTAACTAGCATTCAGGGTTCCAGAAAGTGATATGCAACCTGCTTTGGGGTCAAAGAGAAGGTCATCAGTAGTCTAGTCTTGCATAGCTGTAACCAGACAAAACATTGCCACTCTGTGATGGTGACATATCTGTTAAGGGGTTCAACCAAATGCTCTCTTCAATTCAAGGCCTGTCCCTAGTAAAGAAAGTCACATCTGGTACCTAAGATTCAGCTGAAGAGGTCATAATCTAGTTGGTAAGCTATGCTGTTGTTTGGCCAAAAGGACATACTCTGCCCGTAAAACTGACTTCTAAATAGCTTTGTTTACACCCCCAAATAGTGCTTTTCTCAGATTTTCGAGGATGGGAGCAGCAACAGTTACTACAGAGACTTATAATTGATCACGTGATTAGGAGAAGCCACTGTTGAGTGCTGAGCCCTAAATAAGACAGCAGTGTCACCCCATCCAAGGCTCAGAGACCACGACAGTGGAGAAGGCAAAGGGACTCAGAAGCTAGTGGAAGGGTGTGTGATCCTGAACACTATCTTCTACTCAGGGCCTGTCTACTGACCATACTCTTGAACTCAAAATTTACGGAAGATTGGTCCTGTCCATATTGCGTCGTGAGAGGGGGGGGTATAGAATTCCCACCCCTCTCTTTATATTTGCAGGCAGTTAACAGTTTCCAGGAGGGGCGTTCCCAAGGGATAGAGGATCCATGGATAATTCGTGGATGCTGGGAGAAGGAGAGGCATTTTCTTCAGTGATGTAAACGTTGATCCGTGATCCTGTAACTAACCCCTCGCCCAAGCCACTGTAAGTAATCCTAATTAAACTATTAGGTCACCAAAACAAAAAAAAAAAAGAGCTTTTAAAATAGCATGAGAGCACAAAGAGGACTGGCTAGAAAGAGGAAGGGGCTCAGCAAGAGTGGGAGGAGAAAAGAGAGGGTGAATGTGATCAAAATATATTATATATACATGTATGAAATGCTATAATGTAACCTGTTGTTATATATAATCTATCACACTAATAAAATCCTAAAAATGAAATGGAGTATTCGCAAAAATCCAGGTAAAAAGTGTCAAATACGTGTGCAATGGGTGAGCTTCCAGGGTGTGATGAATGAATGGAGTATATGCTTGGGCAAAGGGAGGGAGAGCTGTGTGCCGAGCTCGCAAAGTATGTGAAAGGTTAGAGAGAGAGGTAGAACTTCATTCCGTGGCAGTGCGTAGGCCTCAACATATCTAACTGAGTGGTGAAGATCCCAAGGATGCATCACGCCTGAAGGATGACTTCCTACCCAACAGACAGGTGTATCCATGAAGGACCCACAGCTCGCTCGGCTGACTTGCAAAGCTAGGTATTTAGCCCTGATACTGTTGAGTAGCGACTAGTGATTGCCAACTTTTACAGGGTCGTCAAAGAAGTCACCCTCTTCTTAAAAAAGTCTTAAATCTTTGTGTGTTTGAAAATACACATGAGTTAGTTAACAAAACTCTAGAGTAAATTTGTTTGATAACATCTATTTGGGTGCCTTGAACACATGGTGGTTGTTTAGACATTTGGTTACAATTGCCCTTAAACATCCTGGGGAATGATGGGCTGCAGTGTGCTGCAGTCCCGAGGGTTCACTGAGTCCTAACGTGAGCACAGAAAGCCCCGGAAGTCACATACTGTTTTATTGGCTCCCGAGGTTAGAGACATCTGGGAGTGGGTGGCAATAGAAACAGAGACTATTTGTGCTGTTTAATGGGAGTTCTCTTCTGTGTCAAACGGAGGAAAAATATATCATTAGTTCTTAATGCTTAAGCTTAGTGAGAGAAGAACTCGCTGTCAAGTGCTGACAAAGTGCTGTCTCAGAACATGAGGTTGCAACAGCAATCAGTCACTATATGTACACAAAAACAAATACAACTTAAAGTTACTGTATGTGCACATACACAAATATGTCTTAAAGTTATTTAGCATATGTACATACACAAATACATTTTAAATTATTGTATATGCATATACACAAATACATATTAAATTTATTGCATCTGCATATACGTAAATACACTTTAAAACTGAGTTCAAACTGTGTGTAGTAGTATACCTCCGGAAGTCCAGCACTCAAGAAGATGAAGGCAGGAAGATCAGAAGTAGATGGCCAACCTCAGCTACATAGAGTTCTAGGCCAGCCTGGACTACATGTTGTTGTTTGGTTTTGGTTTTAGTTTTTCTGGGGCAAAACTTCATACTTCCTCCAGGCTTACTCACTGAACCAAACCGGCCATTCTTTAGGAGACCTGATAGCTTTCTTCCATCCCTCCCTCAGGACAAACCTGACCTCCATCCACTTCCTACCCAGAATGCTTCTCTTCAGTTGGCTCATTTCCTGAGCAAAGCACATCAACAGCAAGCGCACTCTGTTGCCAGAGTTGGTGTTTGTGAGAACTGTCCAGAGGCTTAATTTCGCTCTTCCGGAAAGAACCATCTGTCTGATCCAGGATCAGACAGAATTTGTGCCAGGATCCTGCCTCTTCAAAATCTCAGCATATTAACCTAGAAGTTTCTTCCCTCATTACCAGTCCCTAAGTTCCTAACAATTATCTCAGGTTAGTGTCAGTGTTGTTGCTTCCTTGTTTGCCTGGGTTTGTTTCTGTAGTTTGTTCTTTATAACACATATTTTCTCTTTTCCTCTTTTATGTCTTAATTGTGGTTTTAAATATTCATCACATAAAATTTACATTTTAAATGCACCATTCAGTAGTATTAACTTGGCTTATTCTTTCAACTTCCAATAACTGCCTACTTTGTTTTCTCTTTCCAATTCCCAATCTTATTTTTATTTGTAAGAGAACGGCCAGAAATTCTATAGGTAAGTTGCCATCCTTTCTTGCTTAGACTCAGTATCTTCACTATTTAGGTTTGTCCAAGTCAGGCAAGGTAATTAATAGGTGGCAAAATCTACATCTCAGAAACGAGCTCTCTCTCTCTCTCTCTCTCTCCCAAAACGTGAGTAATCATCATGGGTTCATGTGATTTTTGATTCTCAGTTCTGATCTCTGATATAATCTCTGATTGTATTTGTTGCTTTTCTATTACTGTGATAAAACACCATGGTCAAGGCAACTTACAGAAGAAAGTTTACCTGGGCTCATAATTGCAGCGGGTTAGAATCCATGATGGCCTAGTGAAGGCATGGTACCTGTGGCAGAAGCTGAGAGCTCACATCCTGAACTGTCAGTACAAAGCACAGTCATTGATTTATTTTGTAACCTCAAAATCTGTCCCCACTGACACTTCCTCCAGCAAGGCCATGCCTCCTGAACCTACTCAAGAAGCATCAGAACCAGCTTTCAAATATCTGAGCCTCTGATTGGCATTACTATTCAAACCACTACATATGTAACAACTGCTTATGTCAAAAAGGGAACAAAAGGATAACTCTGGCAGGGAAACAGCAAGAAGAAGCTAACTACAAACCTGGTGCTCAGGGCACACTGAAATTGTGGATACACAGACATAGACACAGACTCCCTCCCACACACAGACACACAAGATCTGAAATATACATTTTAGGAGCTAAGTTGGGATTCAAATGAAGATGCTAGAATAAAACAAGTATTTCAGGGTTGGAAGAGGAGGTCCATGACAGTTATAAGACCTTTATAATTCTGGGTAAGGAATCCAGCTGGGAGTAATTCCAAGAAGCTGGTGGGTGAAATCCAGAGAGACCAGCTCAAGAATGTGGCTAGGTGTTGGGTATGTGGAAGAACAATATGGAAGGAGTCAAGTTACAGGCGCAAAGTGACTGAGAGGGTGGGGGAGTCATGGGAAGACTCCTGTGCTGATGGACCAGGGCTCATCCGATGCCCTCCATCTCTTCCCAAACTCATCTCTCTACACCAGAGGTTGCTTCTTAGAGAAACCTGCAGTTCATTCTCTGGCAGCTTTTCTGATCAGGGTGACCACTCCACCCACACAGAGGACAAACCTGCATTGTTTGAGGACAAAGTTCTTCAGCATCAGCCCATGATGGTCAGAAGTAGCAGATAAATATCCCAGCTCCTTTCCCACTCAGTTGAGAAAACTCTAAGGCAAATGTCCTGTCTCCAACAGTTTCCACTAGCACTAGGCTGTCAACATGGAATGTAAATGAGTAGCATATTCTTCATTAGCTATCTTTCTTCGCCCATCTACTGGAGTCTCCTTTAGAAGGACTGGTAGAGGACAAGATCATCCTAACTTCCCTCTTGCATCCCTCCCCAGCAACTTTCCAGAGCCTTAGTCTTCCCTTTGGTGTGTAACAAGAGCCATACTGGGAGTTTGTTCAACACTGGGCTTCCAAGAGATATCTTTTTCCCCAAGTCTTTCATTCTGTGCTTCCTGGTATGTGTAGTCCAGCCATGATCTTTGGTGTTCAGTACTGAGGGCTCCCCCACAAAAGGCAAGGACCCTTGTCTCCATGACAGCACCCACAGAATGATTTAGAGTTAGGGCAAAGCCTTAGGAGGCCTGCTGCCTCCTCCTACCCTGCTCCACAGAAAAAGTTATAGATCTGAGTAGTGAGGGGCCCCAACTGTGGAAAACAGGGAATTCTCAGGGAGTCACCCTTCTTCAGGTTCGTTTTCAAGGACTTTGGGTGTGTGGGCTGGTCAAACTAGCAATGTTTCCCCCTTCCTGGGTCTCACCAATAGAGGAAAGGAAATACTGTTTTGACAGAGAACTAGGAGCCTGCCTTTCTGGCTGCTGCTCAAGCATTGCCCTCCCACCCCCAGCCAGCAACAAGAAATGAATAGCCAGAGTTTGTTCATTAGCTTAATTTGTTGCTGAGGGAAATAATACGTAGGCCATTAGGTGCCTTTCTGAGTCAGCCTTCAGGGGAAATTGGTACTTAGTCCAGAGGCTTCTTAGGGGAATTAATAAGGTAAGAAGTCAATCTGAATGCAAATAAGAAATATCTCCCAGTGGGATGTGGTTGTTAAGCCCAATTTCAATCACCCCCGGGCTCAGTTGGGCCCTGCAGTTGGGACTTTTAGAGGTTGTGAGGCTGCCAAGTCTGAGAGGAACTCTCAATCATATATTTAACTTTGCCTTTGGCATTAGGCCACCATTACCCAGCTCTCTCACAGATGCTGTTGGGAATCCCAACATCCTGTGGAAGCATGCAGAACCTCTGGCTGCAATGCTTCCTCAATCCCTTCTTTGTTCCTTTCTTAGAATTACAGAGCTTTCCTAGACCTTCTTAGCATAGCAGAGACCATGGGAAACTAAAACAGGGATTTTCGGGGCTTCTTGGAGACCCAGTTCCTAACTGTCTTTTTCTCTGGTTGTACAGATCACTCTACTGGGAAACCTATACCTCCTAGACCAGGTAGACAGTCACAGTTCACTCTGGCCTAGACTTTGCAAGCCTGACTTGACCAACCACACAAAATCCTGTCATTAAGATTTTTCCCTTCAGGAAAGATAGGGATCAGTTCTCAACTCAATTTCCATTCTTCCACCATAGCATTATCGACTCAGTTCAGAAAAGACTTCCCACCCAATTTCCATAGCCATAGGACACACACCCTGGTATGTTCATAGGCTAGATCCTAAGGGGATGCCCTTGGTCCTGCCATATATAGGAAGAACTGCTGTGGGAAATTTAGAGCTTCTTTATGTACCTGGCTTCAGCAAACACACAAACCCTTGCCTTCCACAATGACCATTCTGTAAAAGGCTTTCTTTAGAGCTCAAGTTGAGTACAAAAGGAGCCCCATGCTCTACCCCTGGATTCTGCCTTCACCTGTGAACGTTAATAAGAGGGCTAACATTAACTCAAGGACAGCAAGAACAAGCAGAAGTAAATAGTAGATCCATGGGTACAAAGGGCTAGCAGCATGCCTGGGCTTGGCAAGGCCTTTGAACTCAGCCTTCATGTTACCCTGTTTCTGTGGCACTATGGAGTAAATTACAAGGAGGTTGAGCTGCCATGCAGGCTTTGGATCTCCCAAATTTGAGTAGCATGGAATGCTTCAGGAAAGAAAAGGCTTTGATTTCTCTGTGTCAAGGTGACCCACAAGTACCACAGCAGCCATGTTTTGAGGAAGCCAACAAGAATGTCTCCTTGAGTAGATGCTGGCCTACCTGATGAAAAGGATGTTAGGCATGCCATATCTCCTTTTATGTATCTCTCTGTAAGGCCAATGAAACCACAGTAAACAACAGCTGTCACACTTCATAAGTTGGACTTTCAACTTGATCATAAATTCTCTCAGTCCTAAACTTCTGCAGGAGTCCATGGGAGGCACAGCAGTCTAAGAGGAAGTCATCCATTTTCCACCTGGTATGGTACCTTCAGCTTTGCCTACAACTGTACAAGGAGACTTGCCTCCTCTTTTCCTGGCAGAAAGTTCCCTGGTAAGTTCCATGGCTCTTGTTTGCTTTGCAGGCCACACGGTGCCAAGCTGGGAATGGACAGTCAACATCTTGCCAACTTCCTAATGTGTACCCTTGGATGACTTAGTCCTGAGAAAATGCCTGCAGAAGGCACAAACCATCTGAGAAGATGGCTGTCCTCCACTATAGTCCCTAAAATGAACATTCCCTCTAATACTGGCTCAGCACTTAAAAGTTTGTGAAATACTTCCATACTGATATTCAATTAAGTCCATCCTAAAAACTGGAAGGCGTCTAAGCTTGTTCTGTTGCTGCCTCAGGCCACCACATGTGGAGCATTCCTGATCTGTGCACAGGGCTGGTGTAAGTCACTGCACCTGCTCACATTGCTCTGTACATACGGGAGGCCACAGTGAAGCTTGGAAGCTACAGCCCTACGGACTACCCACAGGTCCTAGTCCCCATGCTACAGGACATCTCAGGCTGCCAACTCTGTATTGAGAGATGGGGAGAGGACAAGATGTCTCCCACTGACCATTTAACTATCACTGTCCCCAATAGACTAGGCTGACTGATATAGCTTATAGCCTTGAACTTACCCCATATTATTATTAAGAACGCTCACTCAGAGATTACAGCAGACCATCAGCCAACAATACATCATCTGGAGATTCTGCTGAGCCGTATCAACCAGATAGATGATTGCAGCAGCAGTTACAACTGTGTGTGTGCTTGAGGGTTAGAATGTTCCTTCTTACGGCTCTTAGGAAACCCACAACTACCACCCTGGGACAAGCCTGGCCTTGTCCACTTGAGTATAAGAGACCATGTGGTTTGGTTTTGTCCATCACACCAGCCAGTAGCCAGCCAATCGTGTAGTTGTGTGAAGCCATCATGGCCAGCTGACTTCAGGTTCTCGAGCCGACCTATGAGAGATCATCACAACAACCACTTACATCTCACTCACTCAGAATTATCAACTCATAAAAATCACCCATTAAGTAAAGAGATATTTTTATCCCTAAGTTTTAGAGTTTCTTATTTTATGGCAGTTGCTGATATCATAATGAGCTTGCACTGCCAGCTAAGGAGACAGAAAAGCGTGAGGGGTGAGCACATAGATTAGACTTCCTATTCCTCACATGGTTACAATGTAGTTGTGGATGAGATACATACACACACACACACACACACACACACACACACACACACACACATTCACATCAATTTCTTCATCTTTGAAAACAGAGGCAGGGTGGGTGTCCTTCTTACTCTGTAGTCAGTTCTGATGTGACCTGAGAGCGCCGTCCATCTTCAGTGCTGCAGGGCTCCTTTCTTGCAGCAGAGGCTTCTCACACTTCCCATGAACCCCACAGACTCCAAGAGGATGTGCAAGTTCTATCACAGCAAAAGCGCCCTCCTCCGTGGCCAGTCTAGGGATCAAAGGAGCTTAGTATTTGGTGGGTCTGAGTGTGGGAACAGTTTATATAAATTTATACAAAGAGAAACACAGCATCTCCCCTGGGAAATGGTAACAGGGAAACACTCAGCTTCGCTTGAAAGAGAAAAGTTTAAAACAAGAAAGTTTATTTAGAGAATAAGCAAGTCCCCGAATCAACAAACAGAGACCTTATCAGCATACGTGGGTCACTCTGACTCTCTGCTCTGTCGGCTGCTCTTGGCCAGGCTAGATTTCAGGGCAGAGCCCTCGGGCCAAAGGAGGCTGAGGAGCAAGTGAGCAAGGCCCCAGGGACTGGGACTTGGGTCCTGCCATGTGCTGAGAGTCAGGGGTGGAGAGGCCAAGGAATCTCACGCTAGGATGTAGCAGACAGCTCCATGGACTCCTATTTTTAACATTTCTTATCATTTTTCTTGTTTACTTTTCATTGAAAGTAAGAGAGAAGTGAGGGAGGGAGAGAGGAAGAAAGGGGAAAAGAAAAGGAGACAGAAGAGAGGAGAGAATGGAGAAAGAGGGAGAGCAAATAAAAGAAAGAGAAGTCAATCCCTGGGGTTGACTGATTGCAGGTCTAGGTTATAGGCCATTACCAACCTTCATTTCACCTAAACCCTCCACCCCACCATTGCTCTGGACAGACTACAACCGAGACCATATGTTCTATGCTAATTTATACAAAATTTTAGGCATAGCCAAAGGTATGTAGCAACCCTGTAACAACCTTTGCATTCGACAAATTGGATAGATAGGTTCAAACAGTAAGTTGGGGATGATGATATCATTTACCTAAGAGTTTATCATTTCACAGGGTGACCAGATACCTCTTTGATGAGACAGATGTAAAAGCACCATATTTGACACTGGAGACATTCCTGGAAATGGAGCCTATGGAGGAGTCCTAGTCACCTTCTGCTTCCACAACAGAATAACTGAAACTTGACGATGTATGAATAAGAACTTATTGCATGCACTTACAGAGGCAAGGAAGGGTTCCAGTAAGTGGCCATGTTGTGGATAGCCCTGGTGCTGTTTGTATTTTGATGCTAATTCCACTTTCCCAGGAGGGGCTGCCTGGGAGTAGGAGTGAATCACATACTCAGGTGACTTCTTATGAACCTTCTCCCCACTTTAATGTAAAATAAAGGCTAAATGATCGGGCAGTGGAAGGGAAGGCGGAGCTGAAAAGTTTTAGGGAGAAGGAGGGAAGGGAAGAAGGGAGGACAATGGAGGAGGAGTAGGAGGTGGAAGGAAAATGGAGCAGAAGCACATGGCCTGGAGAAACCACAAATTATAAGTGATCTCATAGATGGGAAATATAGTAGTGTAGTGGTAGATCTGCCCAATCTAGGCACACAGCTTGTATTCATATTAATTAAGTTGTGTTTCTTTGCACTGGCTTATTTGGGTTGGAGATTTACTGCAACAGTGGCATTGTCTGGTTAGGGCCGCACCTTCCAGGAGAGGAATGTTGTCCTTCACATGGAGGAAGGCAGAAAAGACAGCTACTGGACTCTGTAAAGCCTCTTTTATAAAGTCCTTGATCCTGCTCATGAGAAAGGAGCCCTTAAAGTTAATTGTATCTTGAAGACCCCACCTCTGAATGTCATCACATTGGCAACATCTGGGTTTTGGAAAAGACATATTCAACCCATAGCAGATATGGATCCAAAGTAAGAGATTCAGGTGGTGGCTGCCTGAGACAACAGTGCAGAACCTGGGGCCTTCAAGACCCACCTGCAAGGGGCATTTGGTGGACCCTAAAGGGCTCTCCATCTAGGTCCTTCGAGCTGTCTCTCACCAACCTTCTTCCTTAACTACACTCTTCAAGGACGTTAGCCTTATAAGCATGGGGGGGGGGGGGCAGGGGGAACTTCTCATCCCACTGAAGAACTTCTTTGCTTCCTATGGGTTCCCCAAGATAAGATAAATTCTAACATGAATTGTAGAGCAAATTATTTTTGAAAAGTTATTCTGGCAGAGGCTAACAGAGGAGCAAGGAGTAAAGTGGGAGATGAAGGAGAAGCCAGTCAGCACAGGGTTCCTCAACCAGGAGTCCACTAGAGCCTAAGCCTACAGGGAAAGGCTGAGGAGAGGGAACATAACTCAGGGCTGCCCACTCCAGGGGAAAGGGGATGGAACATTTGTACACTGCCTCTCTTGTATCATTAGAGGAGAGTCTCAAGGGCAGACATTCTCAACCTGTAGGTTCAGAGCCCTTTGGTGTCAAATGACCCTTTCACAAGAAGTCACCCGAGATCATTGGAAAACACAGATATTTACATTGCAATTAATGACAGTAGTAAAATTACAGTTATGATGTAGCAACAAAAATCATTTTATGCCTGGGGTCACCACATATGAGGAAATGTATTTAAAGCATTAAGAAGGTTGAGAACCACTACTCTAAGGTGAGGCAGGCAGTTCTGCCACAGAAGATGGACCTTGGATTCCAAAAAACCTAACAGAACAATGTCAGTGATGGCAGCCAGAATTTGGGGTCTACATGCACCACAGTGCTATACCCCAAGAATGTAGGTAGGTGCCTGTTATCCTGATACCTGTAAAACTTCAAGATGGCAAGAGGGAGGGGTCAAGGAGAAAAGACCACAGAATGCCCAGTGAGGACACTAGAAATGATGTCAGCTTGGTGTGGCCAAGCTAACGCTTATTGTCTGAAGCAGGACATAAGGCCCAAACTGTGAGCTGGCTCTGCATGTCATCAGCAGAATGAAAGTAGAATATGAATATTAAAATCTATACCAATCTGTCCTATTCCACCTGCTGAGGGGAGAGTCATCCTAGAGAATAAAGCAGGAAAGAGGGAGAAAAGGGAAGGTAGATGTATCACTTAGATCTAGGAAAGAGAAGGAAGACACATCACTTAGGTGTGAGAGAAAGAGCACAAGACTAAACAAAATATCCCGAGTGCCGGCCCTGGAGCTGCTATCACCCAACCTGACCCATTTCCTCAGCCTCAGTATTCTCATCTGTGAAATGAACACACTGTGTAGTTGATCTTTCAAATATTCTACAACCATGCAGTACCAGTCATGGATCAGTTTTAAAAAGTGAAGAGTATTTGAATTAAATAAAAATAAATATAAGTATCCAGGCACTTAAACTTTCAAAAACATTGAAAGAGCCATACTAACTCAACACAACAGTCAAAAACTCCCTTAACAGCTCAGTGAGAGACTTGTCTCCTGTGCCATAACCACACATATCCACCAGAGTTGCAGGTATTGGACTGGAAATCCCTGTGCAGACACTGGCTTCAGAACAAATCCACTCTCCAGTCATACACTATTACAGCCTTGGTACCCTTACCCTGCCCCTCGTACCTCTGTAACCCACTACAGTGGTTCAGTGGCAAAGCCTGCTCCCAGCAAATGTAGCCATAGAAAGCTGAATCAGTCCCATTCAGATTTGTAGATTCAGGGAAATCTGCACATGGGCTTTCAATTTTCCATTTTCTCCACATAAAGAACATTAGAAAGAAGATAGACAGTGAAACCATTGCCCTGCATTCAGCCCAGGTGCCCATGCTAAGCAGAATGCACAGCCTTGGGGACTCAAGGGATCCTGGATCCCAAAATGCTTGTGGTCTATGTGGTCTGAAAGCACAATGCTCAGATGCTGTAAGCCACTGGAAGACTTTATCTCAATGAACAGGATGGATAGCACCTCGGGAACAACACCTAAGGTTGACCCTAGCACACACATGCACACACACACACACAGAGGCACGCACGCACGCACGCACACACGCATGCTCTTACTCACATGCATGCACTCACTCATCCATACACACACCCATACACACACTCATACATACAAACACAGGCACTCACTCACACGCACACATACACACACTCAAAAGAGCAGTAGTAGAAGAAGCTTGCTTGAAGCCATCCCTAAGAGGTCAATGGGGGTCAGGGGCAACCTAAGGGGGCAGAAGGACAGGGGCAAAGGTGCAGATGGCTGAGCAGTAATTTGAGAAACAGCTGTGAGAGAGGTATGGATAGGCAGAAGTGACCTGGAGGAGAGAGGAGGTAAGAACCCAAGAAAGGCTACAGCTGTAATGGGTGTTGTCCCAAGCCAGGCTGGCTCTTGTCACAGCTGTCACCACTCAATCCCTGCCGTATCTTCTTGAGAGAAGTCTGCAGCCCTTCACATCACAGTTCAAGGCTGGTCTTCTGGGACCCAGCTTCTCTAGGAAAGGAACTCACCCCAGGCCATTCCTTTCTGGCTGTCCCAGCCCCAGGAACTTAACCCCTACCCAGCAACTGTTCCTCAGTGTCCCCGAATCAAAGCCATTGCCTTAGCTTAGCCTATGTTTGCTTACCTGTTCTCATTGCCCAGAGCAGTCAGAGCCATGTCCCTTTCAAGTTGAAAGGGCTCTTTCGAATAACTCTGTCCAGATGTGTTATCTAGGTAAGCTATGAGGTGTTATGTGAGCTGCTTCTCCAACTCCAGATATGATCGGAAGCATCTCTCCTCAGATTTCCTGATTAATCACTCATGCGCTACTGACACAGTGGTTCTCAACCTGTGGGTCGTGACCCCTTTAGCCGGTCAAACAACATTTTCACAGGATCACATATCAGATATCCTGCATACTAAATATTTATACTACAATTCATAACAGCAAAATTCCAGTCGTGATGTAGCAATGAAATAATTTTATGGTTGGGGATGACCACAACATGAGGAACTGTATTAAAAGGCTGCAGTATTAGGAAGGCTGAGACCCACTGTACTAGCAGGAGGTTCCTTGCCCTCTCTCAATGTCTTCTCTACACACAAAGAACTGCAGAAGCTAAAGCTGCTTGAGGAGGGAAAATCCCTTCTCCAGATGCCAGCAAAGGAGAGATCTGGAACTCTGACAAATCTGGAGTCTATTGCTTCTCATTTTACCAAAGACGGGGCCTATGCATCCTGTTTTGCTGATGGTTTCACTGCCCAGCTGCAGGCAAGACCCCATGTTTGAGATCCCAGGCTGCTGTTCTCACCAGCCATTGCTCCATCACCGTGCCCCAGAGCTGGCCAGTATGGTGCTGGCCTCACAGCCATGCTCACATTAGCCCAGAGCAAGTACCCTTACATAAGCCTTGGTCTTGATGGTGAGTCCCATCCTATGCCACTGATCCTGGAGCCCTTGGCCTTGGTCTATACCAACTAGACTCTCCAGAAATAAATGTTAGAATCTTTGTAGCTTTTCTCCAAAAGATCTTGGTGAACTTTTTGAAAGCAAGCCCTTCCCACAACCTAGAGTTCTGCATACCAAATAGCAGCTTGCCTTCTGACTCACAAAACAAGTTTTATGACAGACACTCTGCTGTCAACATCTATGTTGCTTACTTTGTATTGCTGGTGTTTTCCTTTTGTGGGTATAAATTAGAACACATCTCTCTGCTCCCTTGCTGTTAAAATGCGGCCATGTAGCCAGTTCTGGCCAATGAAGTATAAGTATATTATTAATTTGTTTTCTGTTGCTGTGACAAAATGCCAAGGCAACTTAGAGAAGGGTGGGTTTTTCTGGGCTCACAGTTGCAGAGAACGAAGAGTCCCTCACAGCAGAGAAGCTGTCTGGTGGCAGCAGGCATGGTGGCCAGCGTAGCAAGCTGAGATTTCACATCTTGAACACTCTCAACACCTGCTTTTAATGACATCCTACCTCCAACAAGACCACACACCTTATGCCTCCTCAAACAATGCCACCTACTAGGGACCAACTATCAGAATGCTAGGGACTACGAGGGACATCTCAGTTAAACCACCATAGTATGTAAATGACAAATCACCAAAGTTGGCTGCATAATTCCTGGAGTTAGCTGAAAAATAAAAATGTGGAGTGGCGCACCTTGGCCAGAAAATTATTTTAAGATTCAAGATAACAACATTAGTCAAAGCATAAAATGCTTCTGAGAGTAGGGCTCGGTGTAACTGGACGTGTCTGTAAAGCCGCCCCTTGCGTGAAGCTGCTGATTACCTGTAACACATTAGAGATCTTCCTTCTCCTCTAATAGAAATACCAGGAACACCTGGGACTGTGAAAACCCTTCAGTTTAGTTCCCTGAGAGCAGACCTTGTCTACCCAGCTTCCATAAGAGACATGCTGTGCAGCAAAAGATAAACATTTGTTTGGGTTGTTGGTAGTTGCAACATAAAACTCCAGATCCTGATTTGTGTACACCCTGCACTAAGATAAGACATTCTTAGTTGACACATATTTACCACAGTAAGATAAGCGCTGACAAACAACCTTCCACAGCCAGAAAGGTAACACCTGCCCCCTCCTGTCCAGGAATCCAGGGAGACAGTAACTCCATCACTAGATAAAAATAAAAATCTGAACCCAGTTATGAACCACTTGCAAAACTTCAGTGCCCATCACTGTATTTCTCCCAGAATAATTTTAATTCTAGACATTCTAGATATTTTTGAAGCTTGCTACAACAAAAATCTGCTTTTTTCCTATTAAACTAGAGCTGAAGAGATGACTCTGTGTGTAAAGGATTTGCCACGCAAGCATCAAGACCTGAGTTCAAATCCCTACCATTCATATAAAACCTGTGACACACATCTATAAGCCCAATGTACCATAGGGAGATGGGAGGCAGACACAAGAGGTTCTGAAGAAGTTCATGAGATAGCCAGCCTAGCATACACAACACGAAAAAAAGCATCAGAAGACCCTGTCTCAAACAAGGTGGAAGGTGAGGCTCAGTACTCAAGGTTGTCCTCTGACTTACACATGCCTTTCAGGACATGTGTGCGAATGTAGACAGACATCAATGTGCACATACGTATAGATACACATAGTACACACAAAGATAAGAAAGTAATTCAAAGGAAAAACATTAATTAAAAAGAAAAAAAAAGACCAACACAAAGGAGTAGAAGCAAATTCACATAACTCACATAACTGGAAGTTAGGTAGGGTGCACATGGATTCTCTCTGCCCCATCCTGGCATTCCTGTTTTCATTTTGCTTCTTAAGGTGACAAAATGACATCCAACAGCCTCAAGGGATGTCTGCTTCTTTGTTCAAAGTCTACAGGACTCAGAAAACCTTCTGTCTGACAATAAAAGTCCTCTCCAGCATCACTGGGACCAGCATGACCTCACGCCCCAACTCCTGGACCAAAAGCAATTGCTTGAGGAACACCAGGCACTTCATCTACAGTTGTTTGTCGAATGTGGAACATTTTAAGCTCTGTGGCTGCAGGAGCTGAAATCTGAGTTCTGGAAATGAATATCAAGAGAGGTAAGAGGAGCTTTCTGCAGGAGGCTTAGACTAGCCTCAACTCCTGCCATCCTACCTGTCTCCAGTTAAGGCACAGTCAAACTCACGGTACATATGGATGTCTTTTCCTAACTATGTGGATTGAAGAGAGTGGAGTAGGGACACACATAATTAATGGGATCTTTCTGAGAAATGGAAGCCGCACATAGGGGATAATTATACATTCTACTCAATTGTTCTTTCTAGTATTGACTTTGTGAAGCAAGAAATGTCAGGTGATCCTTCCCTATCTCAGCAGGCTAGCTGCACAGCTCTTTCAGACTGGAGCTGACTATATTCTTTAATTAGATTATCCTCCTCTGGCTGACTTCTGTACCTCCGCTAGCCAGACCACAAGAGTCCTGCCACACTTTCTTCAAGTCCTCTCTGCCTTTGTCCCTACTCAGGCCCCTCAGTTGCACTTTCTCCAGCATTTGTTAAGGTGAGCCTTGAGCCCCATGGCTGTCCACTTCCAAACAGAAGGTTTTAATATGACATTTACTCTTAAACTAATACCTATTGACTCACTGTAGAAAAATTAGAAAGGCAGGACAGCTTTTGACTGAACTGAGTCATGACATGGAGTAAATAGTTTAGCCTATGACTTTCCAGTCTGCTGTCTGTATATGTTTATATCATCAAAATCACAGTGCATGTGCTACAACTTCAGGAAGGAAATATTTATTTGAGGATCACAATTTGTGATGCTTTAATTTACAGTTCTTGGTCCTATGAACCTGGGTAAAATCTCGTGGAGGCAGGAGCATGACAAGGAGAAGCTGCTCACTTCATGAGGACAGAAAATGAGGGGGGAACCAGGTGTCAACCTCAACAGCATGCCCTGAGTGACCTGAGTCTCAGTCTGTCTGTCTGTCTGTCTGTCTGTCTGTCTCTCTCTCTCTCTCTCTCTCTCTCTGTCTCCTGTGTGTGTGCGTATGTGTGTGTCTGTCTGTCTGTCTGTCTCTTTGTCTCTTTCTGTCTCGCTCTGTCCCTCTCCCTCTTCCTTCTCTCCCTTTCCCTCCTCTTTCCCCCTTACTCTCTCCCTCCCCCTCTCCCTCTCCATCTCCCTCTACCTCCCTCCCCCCCCTCTTCATAGAATGCATGTGATCACATTTAGGGCCAGCCAGGAAAATCTAGAAAAGCTCTTCCTGTCGGGAGCCTTAATTTAGACACCTGCAGCACCTGCCTCATAAGGTGATGTTTGAGTTCTAAGGATGCGGATATAATCCTAACACACTCTCAACCTTCGAAGGTCATCATTCAGCCTGGTCCACTACATCACCACCAACACTTTTGCCATTTTCCCTTTCCTTTGGGTTAATGTAATGGACAGGACACAAAACAGTAGCAACAAGTAAATTAACACTTTACTATTTGGCCATGTAAATTCTCTCCTTTCGGACTTATCCTATAAACATACTTCTACTGGGACATTCGGGTGTGCTCACCGAGCCAGACACAATTTTCCACATGAACCTAGAGATCGTTATGTATCTTGAAGATAATTTTCTCCCAGTTAATTAGTTGGTATTTTAAGGGTTATGTATTGTCAACATATGTAAGAGCGTAGCCAGAGCTGGCCAATGATTCAATGGATGTTTGGCTCAAAGAATTCTCAGAAGAGAAAGAACCTGTGAGAGGGGAGCTGGGATGCTGGCAGCTGCCTCCCTGAGAAGAGGGTGGGCAGGGCTGCTTCAGGAACACCCAGGAGAGCTCAGAAGCTGCTGGTGAGAACTCAGGCAGCCATGCTCCAATCACATGGACTGAAGCCCAGCAACAGCTAGCTTTTCTTGAGTACAGTGGACCCATAAAGCATTGTGCTGAGACATTTGTCTATGAAAATCCATCTGGGTAGGAAAGGTCTTGTTTTACTTGATTCTGTTAACAGGATGGAGGTTTTGATTCAGTTTTTATTGTTGAACTAAAGTTGGTCCCTTCTAGCCATAGGTTCTGCATCTGGGGATTCAACCAACCATGGATTGAATATATTTTTGCTTCCCAAGAAGCTTTAGGTCATGGTAGTTACCACACCAATAGAATCCCTAAGAATGCTGACAAGAGCCTGATATAGCTGTCTCCTTAGAGGTCTGTAAGAGTCTGACATTTTCAGAGGCAGATGCTCACAGCTAACCATTGAACTGATCATGGGGTTCCCAATGGAGGAGTTAGAGTGAAGACTGTAGGAGCTGAAAGGGTTTGCAGCCCCATGAGGAGAGCAACAATACCAACCAACCAGAGCTCCCAGGGTCTAAACCACCAGCCTGGAAGCACTCCATGGCTCCAGTTGTATATGTAAGGGAGGATGGCCCTGTCAGGCATAGGTGGGAGAAGAGATCCTTGATCTCATGAAGGCTGGACACGCCAGTGGGTGGGAATTTGAGGGTAGGGAGATGAGAGTGGGGGGGTAGGTAGGGGCACATCTGCAGAAAAGCAGGAGGAGGGGTGATGGGATAGGGGGTTCCTGGGTGGGAGGGGGAATGGGGTATAGGGATAACATATGAAATGTAAATAGAACATCCAATTTAAAAAAGGAGTCAATAAGGAAGAAAAAAAGAAGATACATATAAAATTTATGAAATATAAGTATATGCTATAAAACAAATAGGCATATATATATATATATACACACACACACACACACACACACTTTCATGCTGTCTGGTTAAGTTTTTATTTTTGGCAACTCAGAGGTTTCATTAGGGTTTCTTTAGCATGCGTGCATTGGGGATTGTTTACTGGTATATGGACAGCTTACTGGTGACTATATCACTGAAGAAAGTATCTCTCCCCAGCAACCACTGACTGCTTATAGATGACAGAGAGGGGTGAGACCCTGTGTACCTCTCCCCTCTCCCCTCTCCTCTCTCTGTGATGGGATGTTGACAGGCCAAACTTGTGCAAGGCTTATGCAGATAGTTACAGCTACTGTGAAATCAAGAGTACCTCAGCCATCCCATGCCCAGAAGACAGTGTTCCAAACACTACTCCATCCAGCCGTTTACAGTCATGGCTTTGACCAGCTGTGAGTCTCTGCAGTTACTGCCAACTGCAGAAAGACTCGGCTCTGACCAGAGCTGACAGCAACACTAATCTATCTGGAGAAGCATAATTATTTAGAAGACAATTTTATGGGCACATCACATTGAGTTAGCAAAATCACAACAGGAAGTCCCCCAGCCTGTGACTTCCCTGGACACTGACTTCTGGCCAGGTATACAGTAACAGATGTGAAAGTCTCCTATGGAGCAGACGGTAATTTCAGTCAGGAGATGTTTGTTTATCCCCATAGCAGACTCGAATCAGTAGGCATGTCTTGTCTGGCTGGTCCACAGTGTTACTCAAAATTCACAGCTAAGTCAGACTGATGAATACACTTTTTCTCTATGGAGGCTGGAGAGACGACTTAACGGTTAAGAGCACTTGTTGCTCTTGCGGAGAACCTGGGTCGATTCCCTGCACCCATATGGTACCTCACAACTGCCTGTAACTCTAGTCCCGGGGGATCCAACACTTTTTTCTGACCTCTGTGGACACCAGACACACACATGGTGCACATACATATATACAGGCAAAACATTTATACATGTAAAATAATAAACTAAATAAGTTTAAAAGTAGAAATTCAACAGCAACAGCAACAACAGCAACAACAATATTCTCCCTCAGAAGCCTGCATGATACCTTCTGGTGAGGGAGCATCCATCTCAGCTCTAGCGTGATTTCTCTATGTTCTACAACCACAGCCTGTGCCCTCTCCAGTTCTGATAGGGAACCAACCACAGTGACAGCTGTCTGTATTGCTCTGGGGGTCCCAGCAGCCTCCTTGACCAGTAACTCACAGGGAGATCGTCAGCCTGTTCCCTGTGCTAGGAAGAGCTTTGTTTGACATTTTGGAAGAACACAGGTGTTATGTAATACTTTTCCCTAACTGAAAAACTCTACCCTGAAGAGAGGCTCTTTAAGACCCAAGGAGTAAACAACTTCTAAATCTCAGGAAGTCTCTGAAGACAGATTCACAAACTTTCTTCCCAAGGTTGTATAAGCTGTAAGGGGGCGGGGGTGTGATTCTCCAACCTGAAGCTGCCTGCACGCAGTGCAGAAGGCTCCAGGGTTTCAGCTTTGAGGCCTCTCCCATGCTGCAGGGGTGGGGGTGGACACTTGCCAGTAATGAGGTTGCGTTGGGCTGTCCATTCTCCTGTAAGTAACCCATATGGACTCACGCTGGAATGTGGTGTGATTGTTACTTTGGTCTGCCATTGGTGCCTTCCCTAGGGTGGTAGATGTTTTTTCAGGTCTCCCCTGGAAAAGGTTCACAGAACAGCAAGGAAGTGCTTTATATAATTTCTTTCAACTTTGATTTATCTAATGCTCTCTAAGACTGAACTTCATGCTTCCAGTTACCCCACAAATGTGATGTTGCCTGTCTTTGTTCATTAACTGGGAGATATATGATACTACCTGTCTAATTATTAGTGACATTAACTCTGAAGTATTTCATCTGAGTTGTCAAACTTATGCGTTTAGAATTGTGCATAGTATTCCTTTAATAGTCTGAAGGTGATCGTTTCATATTTGATTAGAATAATTTGCATAATTTTTAATTTTTGCCAGTCTTGCTAGACATTTGTCAATTGCATTAGCCTTTTCAATCAACCATATTTTTGCTTCATTGATTTTCTCTATGGGTTTTTGATCTCTGTTGCTCTGTCTTCTTATTAATTTTCAATTTTCTTGCTTTGGACTTTATGTTTCTCTGTGTCTGTCTGTGTCTCTGTCTGCCTGTCTGCCTGTCTGCCTGCCTGTCTGTCTCTCTCTCACACACACATATTTATTTATTTATTTATTTATTTACTCTCTCTGTGTGTGCAGACACACAGCCTGCTGTCTGTGTGAAAGTCTTGTTGGTTCTCGCCTTCTATCATGTGGTTCTCAGGGATCAAGTTTGCATTGTCAGGACTGGTGGGTGGTGAGTTCTTAACTTGCTAAAAGTCTTGTTGATCTTGATCTTCTCTCCTTAATTTTTAAAAATTAAAAAATCTTGCCTTATAAAGTAGGTTCCCCTATGACATCATTGCACATCCTTCATCCAGACTATCCACCCTCTACATTCTCTCTGCCCATCTCCATGCTGTCTATCTCTGCTTAAACACGGCCACTGCATAGTGGCCCCCTTCACCATCATAAACACCTCCCCTACCTATAACTCTTAAGACATTGTTCATTCCCTTATCTGGGTCCCTTAGTTTACTGATGTCCTCTAGACACACACACACACACACACACACACACATATATATATATATAAATTAGAACCTAGGATCCATATATGAGAGAGATCAAGTCTTTCTGAGTCTGGGTTACTTAACAAAACATTTTCCTCTTCCTTAATGTTTTCCAGATTTCTCTGTTCTTTATAGTTAGATAAAATTCATTTAATATGTTTGTCACATTTTCATTATCTGCTCGTCAGCAGATGGACATCTGGCTTGATTCTGTTCCCTTGGTGTTGGCACTAGGGCAGCAATGAACATGGGTGTGTAAATATCTCTGTGGAGGATGCAGAAATCTTGTGTACCCATCTAGGACTGGGGAAGATGGGACAAGCCTTCATACTTATTTCTAGAACAGCTGCGTCAGCTTGCGCACAGGCTGTCAGTGAATACAATTTCACCCCACCGTCCTTGCCAGTGTCTGTTGTCATAGTTATCCTGATGATTTCCGTCTGAGTGACATGAGCCCGGGTTGACAGTTGAAGTGCTGCTCCTTTTCTGCCTCTGTGGTTTATGAGGAGAAACCTATTGCCACCAGGATTATTTTTTCTCTTATACACAATGAACAATTTCTCTTTTTCAGTTTCCAAGGTTTTCTGGTTGTGATGTGTCAAACAGTGGGTTTCTTTGGGTTCATATTGTTCAGTGCGTTAAATCTGCACTTTTATGTGTTTCACTGAACTGCAAACATTTTCAACCTGATTTTTTTTCTAATACTTTGGAAACCCCACACATTTTCTGCCTGTCTTGTAGAACACAGATGAAGCTGATTTAAAACCTTTTGTCTTAGCGCTCCCCACTACTGATGCTCTCTTTTTTTCAGTCTTGCCATGGGAAAGTGATTTTGAAGCTCTAGTCTTCACATTCTTAATCTGTGAAATGAGAATAGTATTGTCGGTCCATAAAGATTAAATGAGATTGCGTCCTCAGTAACGTTGGTTGTAAGAATGAATGACTGAGCCATTTAAGGGTCAGACTTTGCTGGTGTCCTTATGGGCACTACTACAGCATTACACTACAGTAAACTGCCCCATCCTTCCTCTCTTCACTCCTACTTAGAAGCTCTGGTGCTTAATATCTGCTTTCTCTTTACAGTGTCTGGCTTATCTTCTTAGCTGACTGTGAGCTCTTTTCGGGAGAAGGATATCTCTCACCTCCCTTCCAGTTTGGCAGATGCTCAATAAATTATCACCAACTATTGTGTCCTAATCACCTGCAATGACTCTGGAATGCTCACATGGAGACAGCAGAATCCAGGCCTGAGAGTTGCCACTGGAAGATGGGCTGTGTAAGTAGCTTCTATCTTCATGGCTAAACACCTGGCAATCTCTTTCTTGGTGTGCACTTATCTCGGAGTGGCTGAGATGCTAACCCACAAGCAGAGAGATGACAGAAGAACCCAGGGACTAGAAAACAATCAAATGCATATGTCCAGAAGAGAAATAACAGTATAAAGAAAATAGGCAAAATATTCATAACTTACTGTTTTATTGGACACAGGATGGACTGCTGTGGACAAGATTGTGGTTATAATACTGAAATTGTACATTCGTCCATATTTCCTGGGTACTGTGTGACTTATTCGTATGGACAGTTGATTATTTATTAATCACTCACAAGGGTGCATTTGGAAGAGGTTTGAACAGTTTAGCACACTTAGTTCTATTGCTAGGAACAGAGCTCCCATCCTGTCCTGAGAAAGACAACAGTCATAATCTTAAAATATGAGAAAAGCACGAGTAACAATTAAGACTTCTATAACCGGAGGTCATTCCAAGGTCATTACCACTGGCAGTGGCCAAGTATAAAGGACCCAGTAATGGGTCCCCCATAGGCACCAAGGACAGACAACGCGCAAATTGATGGCAAGAAGATGTAGGTGAAGTTCTTCATAATAGAGTTCGGTAGCCAGGTAGTTATAGAAAGAAACAGCCAGTAAACATTAATGGTGAAGAGGAAGAAGATTAAGGCATGAAAGAAGCAGAAATCAAGTAAGTGGCTGAGTTTCAACAGTGATGAAACAGTGTCAACCAGTGAGTGAAGGACCAAACGACTTTGTCCCTGCAGCTGTCTGTGTCTGTCAGACCCACTGAATAGAACTGTTTAGTGGGCACTGCTCTTTAGCTAAAACTAAAAGAGCTTCATTTCTTGGAACACTTTCCAAAATGGGATCATACCATAGCTTCTTGATTTCGATGTATACATGTCTCCCTGTCTTACTTTTCCTCTTCCCTCATTGAATCTATTAGTGCTGCCTATATGTGGATGATGTAGAGCTATCCACGGCTGTGTGGGCATCCTACTAGAGGCTATGCCCTAGAAACTGTTAGTCCTTTAGTCACCATCAGCTGCCAGTAGCTTCTCAGTCAGAGATGGGGCTCACAATTTCCTCTCCCATCCATCTGGAGATTAGATGGCTTGATGGTGTGCAGGTGACCACAGCTGCTGAGGTCATGACTGTAACAGCTATGTCCTGTTCAGAAGATAGCACTCCATGGCACTACTCATCCTTCCACTACCCTTACTCCCCAAGTCTTACTAAGTAGCCCTGGCTGTCCTGGAACTCACTATGTTGATCAGGCTGGCCTCGAACTTAGATCCATTTTCTTCTGCTTCCTAAGTGCTGGTATTAAAAGCCTCTAACACTATGTCTAGCTTATCCTTCTAGTCTTAAATTCTATTTTCTATTGCATAGCTCTGGCTGTCCTGGAACTCATTGTTTAGACCACGCTGCCCTCAAACTCACAAAGATCTGCCTGTCTCTTCCTCCAAGTGCTGGGACTCTAGACACATTCTACTCTTAAACTCTAATAAGAGTGAATTCAAATGCTTTAAAGCTCCCTGATGCGACTGATGTCACTGATTAGGGTAGCACACTTTGAGTAGCAAGGACTTAATGCAAGCAACACACATACAAACAAATGGATATGCATGCATGCATACATACATACATACATACATACATACATACACACATACACACATACACACACATGGACATGGGCACACACACACAAATACATGGACATACCCAGACACACACAGATGGGCACATACACACAGATATACACATAGATACATATGCATGTAGGTGTGAACGAACATACATGTATACTTACATACTACTTATTCTTAATTTAAAATTTCACATGAAATTATCTTAAGTCCTTCGAAACCCTGTGAGTTGTTTAGCTGAACTCGTTGCCCTTCATTTAATTCCACTACAAAGACTTCAAAAGAATCGAATACTTCTCATTTTAATTTTATTTTTAGATTTATGGATATTAACCTTTTGATAATTAATAATCAGTACTTTAACTTTGGCAAGCCTTTCTTTGTATTTTAGATCAAGAAAACTCGGTACTTAAAAGCTTATGGTGTTTATTTAGGCTGCTGAAATTCTATTGTTAATTGTCTTCCTGGGGAAAGAACTACAAAAATTAGGAAAGATATGGATTATTCAATATAAGTGGTGCTGGGACAATACTCTAGCAACTCAAAAATAGTTAATTCAGCTTCATTTTGTTGTAACAAAAACAATTTTAATTGATTAAGGGAACAAGCATAATATTGAAATACTAGTAAGGCATAAAGGAATACACAGGTGGGGAACATTTGATAAAGTTAAAAGTTTAAAGAAAAAATTTTATTAGATAATATTAAAATCTTTGTGGCTTTATTCCTACCCACCAGAATTAAATCAAAATTCTAATAGTTATCAATCAAAACAGAATTCTAAAGGGATGAATAGTCCTGTTAACTCAATGCTCTGGTTGGCTCAGAATTCTACTTCTTAAAGTGAAAACATTTTTTTTTTCGATTAAAAGATAAATTGCAAAAAGGACAAAACAGAGAAAATAACAGGCTCTCCAGATTCTGGACACAAAGGAGAAAACAATTTGCGTTGCTATTGTGAGCAGTCAGTGTTCATGAGAGATCAGCTAATAGAATTGCCTAGAATACCAGCTATAGAACACACATACACACATACACACACACAAGTGCACCAAGGCCACAGGAGATTTGGGGTCATTGCCTTCAGAGTTCCAGCTATGAGTAGGTTATGCTTGGGGACACACTTTATCTTTGCTACTCTCTTTGAGGCATATGGCACCTGTTCTGGAGCGATATTTGAAAATGAAGTAGCAGTTTACATTTTAAGGTCTTCCTTTATCAATGTTCTGAATTCCCTCTGCATCTGTTTTGAACATTTCTCTATTAATCTCTGATTCCGTAATTTGGGTCTCTTCTTTCTAGCTTTCCTTTTTAACTGTGCTAAATGTCTGTCAACATTATTTGTCTCTTCAAAGAGCTAACTCTTAGATCCCATGAGTCCTTATATTGTTCTCTTTGTTTCTCTTCTCGATTTTTTATCACTTATTTATCGTCTGCTGGACTCGGGTTTGAGTTGTTCTTGATTTTCCGAATCCTTGAGTTACATCATTAGGTCATTTATTTGTGTTCTTTCCGGTTGTTTAAAAAGATCTATTTATTCTTCTTTTATGTGTATGAGTGTTTTGCTTGCATGCACCTAAGTGTGCCACCTGCACAGCTGGTGTCCACAGAAGCCAGAAGAGTGCACTGGATCTCCTGGAACTTCCTGGAACTGGAATTTCAATTGTAAGCCACTACGTGGGTGTGGGAACAGAACCCAGGCCTTGGCAAGTGCTCTTAACCACAGAGCCATGTCTCCAAACCCTCTTTCTGATTTTCCAATATAGGAACTTAAAATTATAAACTCCTCTCTTAGGACTGTTTTTAATGTGCCCCAGACATAGGGTGTGTGTGTGTGTGTGTGTGTGTGTATGTTGTCATTTTCACTTGATTTCAGAAACTTTTATTTCTTTCTTGATTCTTTCTTTGATCTATTCAATGTTCAGTAATGTTATTTAGTCTCCATAAATTTGCGTACTTACTGGGGATTCCTTTGCTATTAATAAGCTTTATTGTATTCTGATTAGCCGATTCATTGTTATTCAATTTCTTTCCTTCCTTCCTTTTTTTGTGTTTTTGTATTTGTGAGATTTACTTTACATACCCGGATGTGGTCTAATTTGGAGATACTTCCATGTGCTGCTAAGTAGGATGTATATTCTTCAGTGTTTGAGTGAAATATTCTACAGATAGGTGATGTCATGTAGTACCAGTGTTTCTCTGATTATGTTTTTGTCCAGGTGACCTGTCTAGTGGAGAGAGTGATGGTTAAAATCCCCTACTTTGAGTAGAGTTCATCTGTCTTGAAGTCCAGTCTCTCTCCTTTTGTGAAGCTGGTGCACCGGAGTCTGCTTTCTTCCTGCTCACTGTCCAGTTCTTCCCAAGGGCTCCAGTTTGGGGGGTCTTAGCAAGGTCTTTTCAGCATAGATATAATATGTGTTGTCTTCTCCTTGTGTCCTGCCAGCTTCCAGAAATGATAAGATAATACCTCCATCTTCTCCCTTTTCCTACCAAACCAAAGGCTAGTGAGGAAGACAGCTTCTGCAAATCTTTTTATCATTGCAACGCTTCCCTTGCAGGGGAAAGTTCTTTCTAGGCAACAAGATAAGCCTTGATTTTGTGCCAAACAAACAAACAAACAAACAAACAGCAAAGTTTGTATAACTGCTACAACACCCTGCTGACAATCCTGTCCAAAGCATAGTACTTTTGAGAATAAAATATATATTCTCTAATCCATCAGGTATCTTGGGGTATCCCCATACCTATATGACAGACCCTACTTATCTGGGAAACACACTTCCCCATCCAATGTTGGGGAAGATAATTACTATGGTATTTCCCCTAAGGACATCACTATTCTCTCAGACAGGTCAGCCATGGCTATATGTCTTATCATATATATGTCCATCATAGGGATGGTGTAACTAGCACTGCATCAAGAAGGCTCATTACCCCGTATCACATGAGAAAAGGCAACCATAGTGATATGCATATACCCACCACCATCATACATACATGATACATATCCCCACCACCACCACTGGATGTTCTACCTTCTGGTAGACCAGCCTCAGTAGGTGCCTCAGTGCCCATACCAGAGGCCATAAAACCACTTCTCACACTTCTTTGATACTATTGGTCTTTGCCCAGGCATTAGTGTGTTGCATGACTTCCTGGGAACAGACACCTAATTAGCCCAGATAATGTACTTTTGACAAAACAAAGAAACGATTCTTCTAAGGCCTTGCTTACAAACTAATGTGTTTATTGAGGTTACTTACAGGAACATAAGAGAGTCTTGCCAATCCTAGCATGATTCATGAAAGCTTCATCTCTGGAACTCCCTGCCCAGCTCACAGGCAGCTCCACTAGAAACAGTCTCTTCTCCCCGGCTTTTATAACCCTGGGGAGAGGTCTCATAAACCTTATAACTCTCTTGAGCTTTCAGACCCTTGAAGGTTTCATGAGCTTAAATCTTATGAGCCTCCCTTCCCCTCCAAGGAGGGATTCTTTTTCCAGAGGAAATTACTATACAACTGCCATGCTGACTGCTCTTAGAAAGCCAGGCAGGAACCATGAACCATGTTATAGAACCTTTCCCAATGTGAAGAATAGCATCAGGGCATGAGGAAGTGGCAGGGACTCCGAATCTGTCTACAGGATCACACCTTGTGTCTTTAAGCAAACTAAAATGTCTTTCACTTACAAAACTAGCTGAACTCAAAGTTCTATGCTACCCCTGGGCATTTCCTTACTTCCTGTCACCTGAAGATCCCACCCACAGCAGAGGTACCAGCACTGTCAATTCTCCTGTCCCACATCCTCATTGAACCCTTCCCAGTGAGAATTATCCCAGACTCTATCTGAGAAGTCTTTACCTCTTCCACAACTCTGAGATGCAGTGACCCAAGAGAGGGTGAGCTTCAAGCTCCATCACACTGGGAAGCTGTGTAGTGAACACTTGACAGGCTCCTTGTTTCATCCTTGTCTGAACAAGACCTAAGTGAGTAGAAGGACCCGAAAGCATGTGGCATGTCAGTGAGAGACGCTCTCAGGGATGAAGAAGTCTTCTGGAGTTAACAAAGCCAATGGTCCTAGGATGAGAAGAATGGCAGAGTGCACAGTCTTTTTAAATCTTGAATAAGTTTTCCAAATACAGTACAGATGTTCCTCTGGGATCCAGATCCATTGGTCGTGGATGCTGAATCAGAGGACTCCACAATCAGGGAAAGAAGAATGGGATCAGATGCCCAACATCTGTACTAGCTGATTAACTTGCAAGTGTTAACTTGCAAAAGTGTGAAAATTCCCGTTCTCTGGTTCTTAGTGATGTTTTATTTATGTAAAAATCAAGTCAAAGCCAATGACAAAAACACTTCAATGTGATCCCAGAGTAAGCAAGTGTCTAAGTGAAGAGCCAGAAAAAAAGATCTTCATATCCTGTTTGTAAGTCAAGCAAATGCCTTGGGTTCTGAGTGTTTCTTAATTGAAGAGGACAAGTGAAAGACGCTACACTTTAGCTCCTAAGCTGCCACTATGACCCAGGATCTGAAAGCAAGCGGTGGAACCCCATAGGCTTGCTTAGGGTCATCAACATAGTCCCTATTGCCACATTTATATCACCAAAGTGCCTTCTGTCCCAGCTTGTTTCTCTGTTCCTGTGATAAAACACTGACCAAGAGGAACTTTGAGGGAAAAGCTTTATTTGTCTTAGTTCCTGGTCACAATTTATCAGAGAGGAAGGTGAAGACTGGAACTTAAGCAGGAAAAGAGGCAGGAACCATGGAGAAAAGCTATTTACTGGATTGCTCAACTTGCTGTCTTACATAACCCAGGAATGGCACTGCCCACCATGAGATGAGTCCTCCCACATCAATCATCAGTGCAAGAAAATACCCCACAAACACGTCCACGGGCCAATCTGATGGAGGCTGTCTCCCGAGGTTTTATGTAAAGTTGACAAAAACTAATCAGCATGGCTCTTGGACCCCATCATCACCGTTGTGATTGGATTACTCCTTGTTTGCTATCTCCTTGTTTTGCATTTCTTGTTTTTTTTTTTTTCTCTCTTCATCATGAATAACATCATCACCAATCACTCAACGTTAAAGTTTGGCTCCATGTCACTTCTCCGGAGAAACTGTTCCAAACCTGCCTTTGTTGTTCTTCCTGATAAGATCTTGAACAATGGATGGTGCTGAAGGTTGCACTGTGTTGTAGATCTGCGTTTCCTACCAGGCAACAGGTCTTTCAAGCACTGGAGTGGGTTTTCATCTTTATCTTCCTAGTTCCCAGCAAGAGCCTAGAATGAAGTGGGTTTGCACTAGTCACTCACCAAATCAAATATTGAGTGAGAAAAGATTTCAAAAACATTGTTCCTGCCTCTGATGTCTTGCCCTTCCTACCCAGCTTCAAGCCAAGCCTCTCCTCCTTCCCATAGCCCTGCTACCACTATGATCCTCAGATAAAATGCTGATTCTTCCAGTCTCCTAGGAGGAGTCAGTTGAAGGTATGGTCCATTGGATTCTCGAAGGAGGAAAAAAAGTATCTATTGGAGACCACCAACAAGGCTGTGAGAGGCCTGGATACAAGCTGATGCAAATGTAATTATGATTTTTACAGTGTTGAAAGTTAATTTGGCATTGGAATATATTCTATGTTTCACATCTCATTAATGTACATTTCTCACTGTTTTGGTAATGATTTATTACCTGTTGATTTTATATTTATTTTATGTTTTGAACATGATCCTAAACAAAAAGCAAATTCAAGCAATTTATTACTCAAATTCAAAATTAGTCATAAAGCAGTAGTGACAGCTAGCAATGTCACTAGTGAGTCTGTCATTGCAGGGATTGCAGATGAATACTTGGTGCAGTGTTGTGCCAAGAAGCTTTCGAAGAAGAGAGCCTTGAAGATTAGGAGCATACTGACAGACCCCGTCAGAGGCTGACGGTGTCAAAGCACTCAACGTTGACCCTTTGGACGCCCATTGTTCAGTATGGGAAGAAAATTGGAAAGGAGAGGACTCAGTAAGTGGAAGCTTTGGGAGCCAGCCAAAGTCATGGTCAATGCTATGGCTTGCTGCTGTGGCTCTGGTCCACTACAGCTTTTTGATTCCTGGGAGAAACCATTACATCTGAGAAATACACTCAGTACATTGATGAGCTGCATCAAATACTGAGCATATGCTTGCTAATGTTATGTCAGCTTGACAAAAGCTTGAGTCACTGAAGAGGAGGGAACCTCATTTGAAAAAATGCCTCCATAGACTGAACTGAAGGGCAAGCCTGTAGGGCCTTTTCATACTTAGCGACTGATGTGGGAGAGTCTAGCCCAATTGTGGGTGGAGATATCCCTGGGCTGATGGCCCTGGGTTCTATAAGCGAGGAGGCTGAGGAAACCATGGGGAGCAAGCCAGTAAGCAGCACTCTTCATGGCCTCTGCATCAGCTCCTATCTCCAGGCCCTTATCCTGTTTGAGTTCCTGTCCTGACTTCTTTCAGTGATGAACAATGATAAGGAAGTATACACCTAAGAAATCCTTTCCTCCTCAAGTTGCTTTGCATAGTGTTTCATCACAGTAATCGTAACCCTAAGACAAATTGTAACACCTACAGCTGTCATTGCTCAACAGAAAAGACCCAGTTATCCACAACAGCTGATCACATGCCACACAACCAACACTTCAAAAGCTGGACAAACTGGTCTACAAAGCTTTGCCTCGTCCAACACATTCACACTGCCATCTCTGCAGCTGACCAACACCTCTTCAAGCATCTGAACATTTTGGTTTTGTTGTATGTATGTATGTATGTATGTATGTATGTATGTATGTATGTATGTATGTTGGTTGGGTGGGTGATTGGTTGGTTGGCTGGCTGGCTGGCTGGCTGGCTGGTTGGTTGGGTGGGTGGGTGGGTGGGTGGGTGGGTGGGTGGGTGGTTGGTTGGTTGGTTGATTATGAGAAAAATTATTCCACAACCAGCATGATGCAGAAAATGCTTTCTTCTTTCATCATGAATTTGTATATTGATTTCTGTCATAATGAAATACTTCATTGTGTTGTCATTTATCTTGGGAGACAGGAGATGCCATGACTGTCAACACCCTTCCCAAGAGAAGCAGACCAGTGCAACTGCACCCAATAGTCAGAACCAAGCACTCGTCCAACTGTCTTGAATTTGAATCCGGACTCTTTAAATCACTTCACTTGCCCACACTCTGTGTCCTCACCTGAAAAATAAGACCCCCTCAGGCAGCACTGTCCCAGTGCCTGCCCCATAGAGCGATTCCTATATGTCCTATGCCCAGGCATAGAAGGTAGAGAGTAAGACAAGTGAAGAGCTAAGCAGGAGAAAGGGGGCATGGTGGTAGGGTGGGCGTGACAAGAGAGCAGGGTTCTCTGCACGTTGGACAGGTGAACAGAGCCAAGCGGAAGAGGATGCTCGGTTACTGGCCACACTACAGTGCCTTCCTTACATCCGGGTCTTGATGATTCCTTTCCTATGGTGTGTGGCTGGGGAATCCAAAGCATTTTCACAGACAGGGAAGCCTGTTGTTCAGAGGATGCTGGAGCCTGCCTGCCTTTGCTCAGCCCTTTCCCACCTTTGCCCCCAGGATCCTCAAGATGGTGTGACAGCCCTTTACCCTCATGGAGGGAAGCACATAAGAACCCTGTGCCTGGCTCCCCAGAGACAGGAAAAGTCCAGTAGGGGAACAGACCCATCTCTATTTCCCTATATTTCCCCTTCGAATGCTTGGAAGTCCCAAATTTTCTGTCCCCTGGTGGAAAACATCCATGTTTGGTGTCTGCCTAAAGACGAATCTCTGTGGAAAGTTTGAGAAAGATTCCCTCTCGCTGGGAATCTGAAGAAAAAAAAAAGTCTGTGCCTTTCCCATTTGGAAAAAGGGAAAAAAAAAAAGAAAGAACATACTTGAGGAAGGGTTATTTTTGCCTCTGACTTGGACACTGCTAGCCTGGCCTGGGTTCCCACCACTTTGTAAAGGCCATGGAATGGGCTACACGGAGGTGACGTGACTCGCAGTGCTCAAGCCTCTGCTCCTGATTCCTATTTTTGCTCTTTTATTAGGTATAGCTTCCAAACACTAAAATGCACACATTGTGAAAAGCCTTGTGTGCACAGTGTGTGGATAACCATGAGACTCCTGACCAATTCAAGACACAAACCTTTCCCAGCACACCAGAGAGCTACCCTGTACCGTTCCCAGGCAATGCACGCCCCACAGAGCTGACTAGATTAAGTTCACAGATTCTTAAGTTCGCACAAACAGAGCTGTGTAGTATGTGTGCCTACTTTATGGCCCCATCCACTCCACGTGGCTTTGAGGCTCATCACAATATTCCACGTTTTACAGCTTCCTCGGGTTGCCGTAACCAAGTGTCACAGACAACATGGCTCCAACCACAGCAATCTGCTTTCTTGCCTTTTTTGGTGACTAGAAATCTGAAGGGCCCAGTGTAGTTGGTTTCTTCTGAAGACTCTTTGCTTGACTCCTATGGCTGGCTTCTGTGGGTTTACCTGGCTTGCCTTATATGTGTATGCATGTCATAACCTCTCTTCTCATGAGGTTGTTAGTTATGCTGAGTTGAGGACCACAATATACATACATATACATACACACAAGTGTGCGCGTGCGTGCGTGTGCGTGTGTGTGTGTGTGTGTGTACTCATTTTGATATCAGTGTTCTGAAATACCAGAGGTTAGGGGCACTGGTATATGAATTGGAGAGAGAAGGCCACAACTCATCCTGTAATAGATATTTAAGGCCAATTGGCTCTCACCAAGTCCAGCTTATTCTTGTTCATTGCTGAATCATATTCCACTCTACCCAGGCTTGTCATTTCTCTTATTG
The DNA here is from genome assembly GCF_004785775.1 of Grammomys surdaster. NCBI lineage: Eukaryota > Metazoa > Chordata > Mammalia > Rodentia > Muridae > Grammomys > Grammomys surdaster. Next base: position 16,528,459 of record NW_021604587.1, read on the forward strand.
ATAGACCCTTGACTTGTTTCCATTATTGCAAATACTACTGCTATCACTATCTCTCAGATATAACTTTTTTTTTTTTTTGGTTTTTCGAGACAGGGTTTCTCTGTGTAGCCCTGGCTGTCCTGGAACTCACTCTGTAGCCCAGGCTAGCCTCGAACTCTCAAACTCAGAAATCCACCTGCCTCTGCCTCCCAAGTGCTGGGATTAAAGGCGTGTGTCACCACCGCCCAGCCAGATATAACATTCTTAAGTTGCTCTTTCCTTTTGTTTTTGTTTGTTTTGTTGGTTGGTTGGTTGGTTGGTTGGTTGGTTGGTTGGTTGGTTGATTGGTTGGTTGATTGGTTGGTTGGATCAATGGATGATTGGGAGAGAGAAAGGGTTGGATGACTTTGAAACATGTCTTGCTGTATAGCCCAAGATGCTCTCAAACTTATTGTTAACTCCGGTTCACTTCCAACTTGTGGTCCTCCTGCCTCAGCTCCTGAGTTCTGAGATCAGACCAGCATATCCAATACATCCTCTCCACTACATGTTTTCTGAGAACATACATCCTTTCTAATACTTGTCATATATATTCCAAGCAGTACAGCTGCTGCACCCTATGGTGTGAAACTTTGGACATAGTAGCAGATCCTGCCAGGAGTTCTCTGGCATGCTTGTATCAAGTAGCCGTGTGGTCCCACAGGGGATGCCTGAGGTCTGGTTACTCCATACCTTTGCTGATGCTGCAATCTGACACTTTTATTTATTTTAGATTTTCTCACACAATCTAAATAATCAGAATCTAACAGAATCAGAGCAAGTCCATCTGCAAAGTCAACATCCCAGGAATTGTAAAGAGTTTTGCATTTAGATCCAAAGAGCTCCAGCTGAGAAGAGCTCTGTACTACATCTGACTCCCTTTGTCGCAGGAACTCTAGCTTTACCTTAATAACCCTGTCCTGTCAGAAGGAAAATCTCTGTCTAGGGATTTTAATGGGAATGTTTCTGGGAGTGGGAGAGTAGCCTCAAGGCCACTGGAAAACTTGATATAGGACAGGATGTGGCTAGTCATCTGTCACCTGCTCCAGAAAGCCTGAAAGGTCCCTGGAGGTTGCCTGATGTTTTCTGGTTAACAACTCCAGCCTGGTAAGAAGAAAATCCTTAGGGTTCTTTGAGTGTAGGCCCCAGGAATCTTCTCAAAACAGGTTCTTCAAAATAAACTCAGGACAAACCTTCCATTTCCAAATTTTCCTCCCCAACCCCACCATTTCCCCTGCCCTGTTCTAGATCCTCATAGTGTCCTTTTCCTGTCCAACGTTACCTGGTGTCTTCACACTGAATGGTAGATATGGCAGCCATAATTTATCCAGGCCTCACATTCAAGACACTCCTTCTGAACCAGCAGCACAGAGGCCTAACTGGAAAACAGTAAATCTTTATCTTATTCCTTACAGCAAAAGACCAAATATATTAGAAGGGAAAAATGATAAATGTATAATTAATCCTAGAGTATAAAGCCTTCTCTAAATACGTTAAAAACTCAAAAGCCATAAAGAAAATGCATATGATTCATGCGTACAGGTACATCAAAATCATTTCAAGGGTGAAAAAACACATTAAGAAAGCCAAAAGATAAACTACAGGTAACATAGTAGAAATGTATGTCAAAGTACACACACACACACACACACACACACACACACACACACCTGCAAGAATCAGAAAGAGCCTACTAGCCACACAGAATAAAATAGAAAATAGAATAAAAGCATCTTATAAAAAATGTAAATGCCTAGTAAACATAAGAAAAACATATACCACTTGAACAACAGACAATTAAGTGCAATTTTGAATTCTGATGTGTCCTTTTGAAACCAACTGTGTTGCCATGAGCATGGCGGCTCTGCTGAGGAAGTGGAGTTGATGGACTCCTCCCAAGGATGGTTGGGCAACTCCACCAGGTGGCACAGTTCACACAGTATCACGTCATGAAGCTCATGGTTACCAGTTTAACTTCCAGAGGAATCTGATTTTCATATTTAGATTTCTTGTCAAGTCTTTTCTGTAGAGTAGTAAAAGATTGCGGTGGTTTGAACGAGAATAGCCCCCATGGATTCATGTGTTTGAATGCTTGGTCCCCAGTTGGTAGGACTGTTTGGGAAGGATTGAGGGGTGTGATCTTTTTGGAGGAGGTGTGTCACTGGGGGTAGGCTTTGAGTTTTTAAAAGGCCACATCATTCCCAGTTAACTCTCTCTGACTAATGGTTGTGTCTCCGATGTAAGCTCTCAGCTACTGCTCCAGCACCATGCTTGCCTGCTGCCATGCTTCCTGCCATGATGATCCGATAGAGTACTATCCCCAAATTAAAGGTTTTCTTTTACATTGCCTTGGTGTTTTGGTGTAACAATAGAAAAGTAACTAAGACAACCACTAAAATCGATTCTATCTTCAACCAATATGGGAGTAGGCAGCAAACTGTGGTGTGTCTACCATCATGTAATACAATATGCTTAGTAAAAGCAAAGAACTAAGCAGATGTAAGTAAAACAGTATAAATAAATCTCTGAGATACAGGACTCCAAAGTAAATTATTTGATTCACTACCCAGCGAGTGAGCCTTAGTGTGATTGAATAACTAAAACATTTTCACCTATAAATACCATTGCCCAACTAACAGTGGCTGAAGTAGTAAAGAGACTTAGCTATTGCACATAGCAGGAGACTCACTGAGGAATAAACTCTCCGCTTCTCCATTCTTGGTAGTCATTTCCTGCTCTTGGCATCCACACTCAAGACAAGAAGGTAGATGATTTAATGCCAGAGAGCTCTCTTCCCATGCTTGTCTCTTACATCCCATTAGCCAGAACCCTGTCACATAATCATCCATCTAGTTGCAAGAATTTCTAGAAAAAGCAACACCAACTATACTGTCTGACTTGGCCCAATCATGGTCTATGTTCAGAGGCTACACATTGCCATGCTAAACAAACTTGTCAGCTGGGAATTTCTGAGCGCTACCCCATATTTTATTTGAGTATCAGTGAATTAGTTTAAGCCTGATTATGATAATGTTTTAGATGAAAGGATGAAAAGTCATCAGACAGCCTAGAGGTATAGCCATCTGGCAGCTTTATTGAGAGCTAAATGGAGGTGGTAAATCAGGTTGGTAACTCCAGGCAGGATAATTTAGAGAACTGTCACTGGAGAAGATGGGGACAGTGTCTGCTCCAAGTTCCAAATCAGTCCCAAAGGAAGACAAATGGGCCCAGAAATTATCAATAATCTGATTTAATTCTTTTTTTTAATTCTTTTAATTTATATATTTGTTTTTGTTTTTCTTAAGTTTAACCAGGTCTCTTCCAATGAGGAAACTGGGAGCTGTCCTTTAGGACCAAGTATGACTTTGTCCATAGTACTGACAGGCTCAGAGGGATTCTGTTATGCCCGAGCTTCCAAGCTTCTGACTAGCACCAAGAAAAATGCCATCTTATACAAGGCTGTGCAGGCCTGGCCCAGCCTCTTAGGTTCTCACATTTTCTGGCCAGTCTCTTTGTTTTAATGAAGCTGTTACAGTTTGGATCTGGAAGGTTCTACAAAACTTGATTTTAGGCCATGACACTGTTAGAAAATGGCAGAACCTTTATAAGGCAGTGGTTTATAAAAGGTCTTAGACCACTAAAGACATGCCGTAGAAGAGGGCTACCCTCTGTACACATTTTACCATAATGTGGTTCCTCTCACAAGCCCAAATGCAATGAAAAAGCAGTCATGAACTAAAACCCAAAAACTGTGAGGTAAAGTAAGTCCTTCTTCTTTTTAAAGTTGACCATCTCTGGTATTTTGTTATAGCAATGGAAAGCTGAAAACCACGATTACCTTCTTTAAAAATGGAACAAGTGGAGCCACAAATTCAAAACTCTTTTTTAGGCCTAAATGCTTCTTTTCTTCCATGCCTGCATCTGTAGGATTTACTTCAGAGATTCCAGGGATCTGAACAACTGGCTTCAAACCCCAGCTTCACTACCAGAAGAACCTGACTTTGAAGGATTTGTTTAACCCTTTGGATGCACTTAGTCATCCAACAAACACAACCACTCTGCAGGAACGAGGGTCACTTGCTTTCTCTTTCATTGAGTCACAGTAGCTCCCATGTTACCCTTTGTCCTTGTCACCTCAGTGGCCACTGCATGACCTTCTCTGCCCAGTCTTCTCTGGGATGTTCCTCTTCACCCTCATCTGTCCTGATTTCACACCCTCCAGTCCACAGTTCTAATTGGCTCTTACAGAGCATCCATCATCCTCCAATGCCTATCTGCAAGGATGCTCAGCCTCACTCAGAGCAAACATGATGCAGATTTTAAAGGATAAAGCATCTTTACTCATGAGATTAACAAAGCAGGACTCTGAACAGCTATGTGGAAGTGGCCCTCTGGTGCACAACAGAGTGTGTTTGGTAAAAACCCTTTGAGGTTAAGAAAATTTGGCATGGGGCTGGAGAAATGGTCCTGAGTTCAGTTCCCAGCAAACACATGGTGGCTCACAACCATCTGTAATGGGATCCCAGGCCCTCTTCTAGTGTGTCTGAAGACAGCGACAGTGTACTCATATACATGAAATAAATAAATAAATCTTTTTTTAAAAAAGAAAAGAAAAAAAAGAAAATTTGATACAACCAAAATCCTAAGAATTTAATTCTAGAGATAGTCCAGAATTTAATTTTAGAGAAAAGATCAACTAGACATCTAATCAATTCCCATTCTCTACAGCAAAAAGAAAAATTCCAGAAACAATAAGGAAAAACAATCAAACAAACAACAAAAGAACCAAAGAGCTGAATCCTTTTGAGCACTTTGGTGGTTTGAATGAGAACAGCCCCCACAGGCTCATAGATTTGAATGCTTGGTCATCAGGGAGTGGCACTATTTGAAAGGATTAGGGAAGTGTGTCACTCAGGATGTAGATCCAGATGTAGAACTCTCAGCTCCTTCTCCAGCACCATGTCTGCCTGTGTGCAGCCGTGCTTCCTACCATGATAATAAAGAACTAAGCCTCTGAAACTATAAGCCAGTGCCCCCCCCCCAGCTAAATGCCTTTTCCTTTATGATCGAGTTGTCTTGGTCATAGCGTCTTTTCACAGCAGCAGAACACTGACTAAGACAGACACTCTAAGAAAAATTGTTTAGAAAGCTTCTGGGAAACCTTGAAAAGAGAAGAGGTTCAAGTGCCACCCATTTCTCCTCTTCTCCACGGCCACCTACCTGAAGCGTGGCCTGGTGGCTGGATCTGGAGCTCCTTTGTGGCCATGGAAATGGCATGGGGAACTCACCAGGATTTCAGTAAGCCACTAAACTAATGCCAGCATCTGCTAGATTTCTCATTACATGAGAAAAATAAATCTCTATTTTTTTTAAATCTCAGTTGTGTGTATTTTCAATCACATGTAGCCAAAATGAGCCCCTAAGTAACTTTATGTGTGCAAGGATATTTTAGCAATAGTGTTTACATAGAAATATTCTACATTTCTGGTTATAGAGAGCTGTTTAATTGAGTTCTGAGTTGTGCATATGTACTGCTGTATAGCTGAGTAAAGGAGATAGATTTTTAGTACCAAGATGAAGTGGTAACTAAGATACTTATTTTAAAGAAAAGAAAGCACACTGTTCTAACATTTATATAAAGTTGTATTTTTTTAAAAAAGTGTGTGTGTGTGTGAGTGTGTGTGTGTGTGTGTGTGTGTGTGTGTGTGTTCAGGTGTCTGAAGGGGCCAGCTTCTCTGGGACTCTAAGCAGCCTGACTTGGGTGCTGGAATTGAACTCAGGTCCTTTGCAAGTATTCCTAACTGCTGAGCCATCTCTCCATCCCCATAAAATTGTTTGACAGACATAGAATATGTAAGGGTAAATATGTAAGAGTCTAGCTCAGCACTGGGGACTGGGCAGGGTCACTTGGGGTCAGGAATGAGAGGAAAATGTGCTAGTCACTACACCTTATGTTGTTCGAATATTATGTGAGTGCATTTTTACCTTCCCAAAGACCTGTTGATTAGAATTGTGTAGTGCTTTAGCTGAGAAGAGTGGGGCAGAATAAGAAGATAAGAGGAGAGGGAAAGTCTACCGTTCCCATGATTCCTGTGATGGCTTTACTACTGAATGCAGACTAAGAGACCTGAACCTGAATTTGCAGTCCAGAGCCCTGTAGTAAGAGACACCTTTATTTTCTGATCATCCACTATGGACAGCACATATGGAAGTTTCCCTGGACTCAGCTCACTGCCAACTGCAGCTCTGCTGTTCTGTGCTTCACAGTGTGTGCTGGCTGTCAGCCAGCAAGGCCCCCTCAGAAGCCCTGCCATTTTTGAAGGTAGAAAAAGTGCCAAGTTCTACTTTCTTTCCTCTGCCTCAACTCCTCCTCATCAAAATCTGGTGCCCCTTGTCTCCCTAGAGAGATGTGGAAGATGCCAGCTCCTTGCTCCACCTGTGGCCACAAGCACCACACTGTCCACTCTTTGCTCACTGTCTTCCCTTCTAAGCCATGAGAACAGTCGCCATGTTTGCAACCCTCTCTGGTAATTCCTCCCATCCACACACAGCATGGCTCACAACCAACTGCATGATAAAAGATGTGAATATGGTCCCTACATTAATCAGTGTCCGTTGCTGTGATGACACATCATCATAATCACAGCAACGCTTATAAAGGAAGGCACTGGATTGGGACTTGCTTACAATCTCAGAGGGCTAGTCCGTAGTCATCATGGCAGGGAGCATGGTGGCATCCAGGCAGACACGGTGCTGGGGAAGGAGCTGAGAGTTCTACATCTGGATCCACAGGCGTCAGCAAAAGAGTGACACTGGGCCAGGCTTGGCCTTTTGAAACCCCGAAGCCCACCCCAAATAACACACTTTCTCCAACAAGGCCACACCTCCCAATCCTTATCAAGTAGTGCCACTCCCTGATGATTAGGCATTCAAATATATGAGCCTCTGGGGGACATTCTTATTCAAATCACCACAGTGTCGCGCTCCACGTGATCATGTCTGCTCTATTCCATAACCTGCTTTTCTACATCTCTGAAGCCATGTCCTGCTCCAGACCTGGTCACCCCTTCCTAGCATAGTCACAGGATTCTCTAAGACCAATGTGACCTTTCAAACACTGATGTCAGGACATAGTATTTAAGACTATAAGCTTGGCACCTGACATACAGACAGATGAGAGATAAGCAAATAAGTATTGCAAGCCCCCATCATGATCAGATTCCCCACTAAAGCCCCTCAGCCTCCTCAAGGCCCCCTGACCCTGCCTCATGCCTCTGAGCTGTCTCAAGGCCTTGAAACCAATGACACTTTCTGGAAAATACCATAGCTTTATATCTCTGGCATGTATACACACTCTTTGTTCTCCACGAACACTAAGAATGTCTTATTTTACTTCTTGATTAAACTCTTCAGATACTACTTAGAGGCATCCTTTCAGGAGGTACCTGTGACCACACATCTAACGGAGCCCATGCATGGCTTCCTCTGGACCATCTAACAGGGCCCATGCATGGCTCCCTCTGGAAACTTCTAACAGGGTCTATGAATGCCTCCGTCTGAACTGTAAGTTCTCGGAGGAGAGACATTTATCATTTAACTTCCATTGACTTCTATCCCTGGAGTCTAGAAACATGTCAAATAAATGAGAGAGGCTCTCAGGAAGTGTGCTTTTAGTGTGGTTTGTGTGTTTTTGAGGCAGGGTCTCATTATAGTAGCCCAGGCTGGCTTCAAACTCTCCGTCCTCCTGCCTTAGTCTCCCAAGTGCTGAAATTACAAGCATGCTCCAGCATGGTCTTTTGCTTAGTAAACGTAATGAATAAGCTAACGGTGTCTCAGTAAAATAAAATGAGACATGTAGGAATTTCCTGAAAGCATGTCAGGTACACAGATCTCTACCAAACTCACCTGAATTCCCTTCTGCCTCTCTCCTGCAACTCACTCTCCCCAGGTCTCCCAAGCCTTTGGGTAAAAGCAGGGTCCTCTTGGTAGTAAGAATGTACATGCTTCTGGGGCTTACCCCTCTACTCACACAGGACATCCTGTCCCTGCTCAAAGATTCTCAAGTCCCCAGAGTAACTGTCATACAAACCCAGCTGCTGCCTTCAGTGCATTGTCACACCTACCAAGTCTTCCCTCTTCTGCCTTAGACCCACCTCTAGGATGTACAAAGCCACTGTACACACATACACACATGCACACACACATGCGCACACACAGGCACAAATACACACATGTGCGTGTGCATACACACATCAATGTACACACCCCTAGCCTCAGCACGAGTCCTGACACTACTTGCTTGCATTCATAGTTTCTCATTCCACCAGGGTTGGCACAGGCCTGAGGCAGGTCCAGAGTCAGAAGAGTGCTCTCCCTACTCCTTACGCCCGCTCTGCCCTGTCTTCTCATTCTTACACCACTGCTAAACTCCTCTGAGTTCAGTGGACTCTGTCCACACCAGCAGATGAACGGGGTGTGGAACTCCAGGTCCAGAAGGACTCTGCTGGATGTGGATCCCAGCAGCCATCCAGAGCCGAGTACCCACAGTTTACTCCCTCTAAATCTGAACCGTGACCAAGGAAAAGAAAACAGGAGCAAGAGGGGCAGTCGGCCATGGGGACAGGACGTCCTTTCCAGTCACTTCCAGTTCAGTCAGGGGCTTAGTCTAAAAGAGGCAAACTATGTGTTTTTCACTGAAAGAAAAAATGCCATAAAATTAAATGTGATTCATATTTGGCACTGTGGAGCAGGGGCAGTGGCCTTTCACAGGGTGACTAGAGAAGGGTCAGGTTAAAGAGGACAGAGCCACTGTGGTCTCCAGAGGAACAGATCACATCCAGGAACAACCTGAAGCCTAGTCCCTGTATCAAGCACAGTAGCCAGCACTAGCTACTGTCAGCGCTCAGTTTCCTAGCTGCAAGTCCAAGGTTGACCCATGCTGGCTGCTTATATCTCAGTGTATGCGAGAGGGGAAGGATATGGGCAGCCTGAGAGCTGAGGCCAAGGCAAGGATGTCTGCCTCCAAGGGAGGTGGCACTACCAGGAGCAACACTGAGCTCTGCTGCATCTGTTCCATCTCTGCTGCACTCCACACGGCACAGCATTCCGTCAGCGTGATGGCCCTCTGTCTTAGTTACTGTTCTATTGCTGTGAAGAGACACCATAGCCAAGGCCACTCTTAGAGTTTGAGAGACTAGTCCATCATCATGGTGGGGAGCATGCTATCACTCTGGGGGACATGGTGCTGAAGAAGTAGCTGAGAGGTCTACATCCTGATTCACAGACACACAGAGAAAAGGATACTGAGCCTGGAGTAGGCTTTTGAAAACTCGAAGTCCACCCTAGTGACACATGTTCTCCAACAAACCACACCTCCTAATCTTTTCAAATAGTGCCACTCCCTGGTGACTGAGCATTCGAATCTCTGAGTTTATGGAGGACATTATTCAAACCACCACGCCCTCTGAGAAGGTGGGAAGTTGCTGTCTGCTATGACCATCTAGGGATCAGAGACAAGACCTATGATTATCAATAAATAAATAATAAGTTTTTTAAAAGAGAGTCAATTCGGTGTAATCATCACTAAACCTGTCCCTTCTCTCTTCTGGTTACTTCAGAAGCTTCCAGATAGACTCAGCACTTCACCAGAATCTACCCCAGAGGAGAAGACCCCTCCATAAACAGTCCATTCCATTCCTCCACTTCCTCCAGGTCTGGAGACTCGGATGCCTGGGTTTGGGTAATAAGAAGAGTGGGGACCGTGAAGACACTGGAGAGCCATGATGCACATGTGATCGCACCATGGGAGGGAGAGGCGAGGGAAGGAAGCCCCCAAAGAAACAGAAGGCACTAAAGGAGCTCAGGGCCATCTATTTCCAGTGGTGGCATCCCTACAAATGTGTGGTTGTCTCCAACAGCCAGGCAAGGCTGGTGTAGGAGAGGGAAATCCAGAGAGGCCTCGCTTGAATACAGCTTGTTGGTGAGCTGCTATCCGAGGCAGCCATGACAAGAAGAATCCACAGGGACTTTTGTGATTATGTTTGGGGAAAACAGTCATTTGGTTAGCTGCACAACCATGAGCCTCTACCATGACAGGAAGCTATGAACACCTTATTGATGAGTGACCACATCTCTGCTGTTGGAGAAGCGGGAGGAAGAAGGGAGAGTGTTCTGGTTAGGGTTTTAGTCAACTTGACATGAGCTCAATCAAGAAAATGCTACCCCCGATTAGCCTTTAGGCAAGTTTTCTGTGGAGCATTTTCTTAATTATTAACTGATGTTGGAGGGGCCAGCTGATTGTGGGTGGTGCCACCTTAGGTGGTCCTGGGTTCTATAAGAGAGCAGGCTGAGCAAGCCAGTTAGCAGCACTCCTCCATGGTCTCTACTTCAATTTCTGCCTGCAGATTCCTGCCTCTCAATTACTCTCTGACTTCTCTTCCTAGTGGACTAAATGGGAATGTGTAAACCAAATGAACTCAAGTTCTTCTTGGTTATGGGTTTCATCACAGCAGCACAAAGTGAACTAAAGACAGAGGGGGAAGCCTCTAAGGGTGGCTTGGCACAGTGGACTATCTCCCAGGGGCTTCCACTCACTAACTAGGGCTATCTCCCTTCAGAGAACTTGCTTCTCTGAAGCGCTGCTGGTCAGCCCTGGATCCATTTATCCAAGAGAAGTCTCTGCCCTAGCCTTCAGCCATAGAGTCCTCCTCACCAGCCTCTCTCTCTCCTCTCCCTCTCCCTCTCCCTCTCCCTCTCCCTCCCCCTCTCCCTCTCCCTTTCCCTCTCTCTCTCTGTGTATGTGTTGTGTGTGTGTCTCTGTCTCTTTCTGTCTCTATATCTCTCTCTGTCTCTGTCTCTCTGTCTCTCTGTCTCTCTCTCTCATCTGTTTCTGTATGTGTTTGTTTCTGTGTGTGTGTGTGTATGTGTGTTTGTCTCTGTCTCTCTCTGTCTCTACATCTCTCTCTGTCTCTGTCTCTCTGTCTCTCTGTCTCTCTGTCTCTCTCTCTCATCTGTTTCTGTATGTGTTTGTTTCTGTATGTGTGTGTGTAAGTGTGTTTGTCTCTGTCTCTCTCTGTCTCTACATCTCTCTCTGTCTCTGTCTCTCTGTCTCTCTGTCTCTCTGTCTCTCTCTCTCATCTGTTTCTGTATGTGTTTGCTTCTGTATGTGTTTGTTTCTGTATGTGCTTATAGGGGGAGGTTTTGTGTATACATGTGCTGTGTGTCTGTGTGTTTGTGTGTGTCTTTGTGGGGGATTCTGTGTGTCTTTGTATGTGTGTGCTTGTGTCTATGTGTTTGTGTGGGTAGTGTGTGTGAGAGAGAGTATTTCTGTGTGTAATTGTGTATGACTGACCATCAGAGTGGACACTGTACCGGCCACCAACATGACCATGAAAGTGACCAGTATGGTTGACTATACCAATGACCACCACAGTGACCAATGTACCTGAATATCTCAGTGACACCACACTGATCAATATTACAGTGACTGTCATGGTCAGTTGTAGTGTCCACTGTGACTGTCAGTCATAGTGGTCACTGTGGTAGTAATTTATGTAGTCATTTATAGTGGTCATTCTAGTGGTTACTATGGTAGTCATTTGCAGTATACACTGTGGTGCTCATCCATCATGGTCAGTGTCATGGTCAGTTTTAGTGTACACTGTATTGGCAGTTATAATGGTCACTGTGGCAGTCATTACTGTTGTAATCCATAGTGGTCACTGTCATATTCACTCTAGTGGTCACTTGTGGTCATTGTGATGGTCACTTTTACTGTCTACTGTGATGGTCAATCATAGTGGTCACTATGATAGCTGTAATGGTCACTGTCATGGTCACTTATAGTGTTCACTGTGATGACCAGTCATAATAGCCACTGTGGTGAACCATTGTACTGTTCCCTCTGATGTACAGTCATAGTGGTCACTGTGGTGGTCATTGATGTGTCCAGCCATATGATGACTTTTATGGTTACTATGGACATCAGTTGTAGTGTCCTCTATGGTGGTCAGTTGTAGTGTCCATTATGATGTTCAGTCATTGTGGTCACTGTGGTGGTCATTAATATTGTCAGCCATAGCCATCACTCTAGTGGTTACTCTGGTGGTCACTTGTAGTTTCCACTTTGACTGACCATCAATATGGTCACTGTGGTGGTCATTAATGTGGTCAACCATGGTTTTCACTGTCGTGTGTGTGTGTGTGTGTGTGTGTGTGTTAGGATTTCTATTGCTGTGATGAAAAACAATGACCAAAAAGCAAGTTAGGGGGAAAAGGGTTTATTTGGCTTACACTTCCATATTATTGTTCATCATGGAGGGAGGTCAGGACAGGAGCTCAAACAAAACAGGAACCTGGAGGCACCACCACCAGGCTTATAACCCAATCTTACGGAACCATTTTCTTAAACTGAGATTTGCTCCTCTCAGATGACTTTAGCTTGTGTCCAGTTGACACAAAAACTATCCAGCATGGTTTGTGTGTGCTTGTGTACGTGTGTGTGTATGTGTGTGTTTCTGGATAAGAATCCCAGGTTTGATAAGGTCAGCGTCAGTGATGAGCCAGTGCCCATCCGGGGCCTCTTCATCCTCCATTACAACAAAGAGAGCCATGGCGCCTTCACTGCAGCGGGTTATGTTAGGACAAAGTAAGGTAAATGTAGAAAAAGCTCTTTGGGAACGTCAGCGTTGTGAAGGTTTATTGTGATTATTATTCATGTCTGATTTTGCCGCCTCTGTGGAGCCCCAGCTCCAGTTTGTGCCTACGCGATGCCAAAACAACCAGTCAAATCCATCAAAAAGTCACTCAATCGAGTGGGAAAAATGCAGAAAGCACTGGTTTATATTATCAAAAACTAAAGCCAAAGGCAGATCACTGGCGTTTCTGAGAATGTGCAACGGATTGTGCCAGGCACTGTTTTGATTTTTCCTGAGGCCTTTACCTCCTGTGAACCAGAAAACAGTAACAATGGGGGAAAAAATCAAGGACTTTAGTTGTTTCCCAGGAGCAAGTACCACCTTAAGACACCAGACTTAAAAGCAGGAATGGAAGACAGAAAGTCTTACAGGGTAACCCATCTCTGCCACTTGATCCTCACAGTTTAGGCCAAGGGCTGTCTTCTGATGGGAAGTTCATCTGTCCAGCAACCTTGGGAGACCTCCATGTGAATTAGAGGGAAGCCAAACCAGCAAATGCTACAGGAGCCCTACCCTACCACTTGGGGCAGTATCCACAGATGGGGCCATGCTAGAGGGGCTGGCATCTGGGAAGAAAGGTTCTGAAAGAAGAGGAACCTTGCAAAACTGTGCACTGTCCCAAGAGGAGTACTTTCATGTAGCTGTTAAAGCCAGTTACATTTTCTCCATGTGGACAGTCCCACCAAGCATTTCGCTGAGGAAAACCAGGGAGACGTAATTTTTAAGGGGGTGGGTTTTACTTATGTGGGCCTCCCTCACACACCGTTCTCCTTAGGATGGATCTGACTCAGAAATGAAACCTCTGGATCTAAATAGAGACACATATGAGAGGTAACCCATGCCTCAGCCTGACTTTAATCCCTTCCCCAGCATGTATGTGCTTCTGCTCCTTCGCTGGAACAGTGGCAGGTACAGAAGGGAAGCAGAGGCCAGCAGCTCAGCCATAGGGGTCCGTCATGATGGTGGGGGGGAGGAGGCTGGAGCTATCCAAGGTGGTAGAAATCTACAAGGCAGATCTTGAGATAGTGATTAGAAGAAAGGGGGCTGTGTTAAATACCAAAGTATCTCTATCCAAACATTAATTTTGTTGATTATTATTTGAATTATTGTACTGGACCTGGAAGGGTAAGAATTGCTTCTACCTCTGTGTACACAGAGGACCAACCTTCCCATACTTCCAGCCTCCCACACCTTCCCTCTATCCCTGGGATGCCCAGTCAGATGCTAGGGCCTTCTATGCTTGAGTGGGAGTCAGACTAGCAAGGACAGAAGATTAACTCCCACTGCAGCAGTGCGCACTTATGACTGACAGCAGCGGTGTGTAGATACTCCACCACTCTCACCCTAGGGAAGGAAACTTCGAGGTGTGTGCCCTCCACCAATCCCGGAGTCCTCCAGGGACCTTAACTGCAGCCTCCATAATTCCTTGGAAATGCTCTTGTTGAGTGCCCACCCCGGCCCTCCATCCCCACCCCCACCCTGCCCAGTCTCTCTTTCCTGTTCTTAAGTCATGCAATAGCATGCAAATAAACGACTTGTATTTAAGTCTTTATCTCAAGGTCTACTTCTTAGAGAGTGTAAATTGGGGTAATTACATACATTTTTATTATCTCTTTGAGATTATGGTTTGCAACATTTAATCCTCTGAGAGACTAAGAAAATAGAAATTATTACCAATTTTCAGATGATGGAACCAAGACTCCAAAAGCTGGGCAATTAAAGATCATATAACTATAAAAGGGTCCTCCTGGCACTGGGTCCTAGCGTGGTGCTCTGTCTCGGCTCATTCCCTCTCTAAATAAACCCCATATAGTGATGTAGCACTAAGTTCATGATGTCAACACTCCTAAAAGAGCCAATACATTCTCAAAGACTCTGTATGTCAAGACTGTGTTTTCCTGTTACCTTTACATTTAAACAGCCTAATATTGGGCCATAAGCGTGGAGCCTTGCTACTTATTCTCCCATAACTGGAAAACACACCTATAAAAATTAACACAGACATAACCTTTGTTGGTGGAAAACATAAGTAGCAACGTGTCTTAGTTTGGGTTGTTATGGCTATGTTGAACACCATGACCAAAGCAAGTTCATCAGCAAAAGCAGCGAGGACAGGAACTCGAGCAGGGCAGAAACCTGTTATGGGCTTGCTCCCATAACATACTCAGTCTACTTTCTCATACAACCCAGGAGCACCAGACCAGGAACAGCACCACCCACAGTGGGCTGGGCCCGCCCCACTTCCCTGTCAATCACTAATTACGAGAATGCCCTGCAGGACTGCCTACAGCAGATCTTATGGAGTCAGTTTCCTCCTCTCAGAGGACTTTAACATGTGTCACTTTGACATAAACTAACCCAAACATGAAGGTAAACTTAAAAAAAAAAAAAAAAAACTAGTTGTCTGTGTCTCCTCAGGAAGAGCGGAGTCCGCAGCACTTCCACCCTTGGTCAGGAGCGCTTTTGCTTGTCTTTTACATCCTCTCAAGCCCATGCTGCCTGCTCATCAAAGACGCTGTGGCAGCATTTACCTCACCTCTTCAATCAGGGAACATGGCAGTCAACACTGATCTTTTTTCTCTTTCAGACAAGATACTTGCCTTAGACTGGCCTTGAACTTGAGATCCTCCTGCCTCAGCCTTCCAAGGTTCACAGACCGATTTGTTTTGTTTTTTTCTTTTACTCCAACTATGAAAACTTCCCCAAGGCACGGAGTTATCAGCAGTGTTTAAACTTCTCCCTCTTACGGTGACTTCCCATCTCAGAAAAGCATCCTGTGCCTTTGCTTCCTGTTTCTGTCCCTGACCTGTGATGGGCATGCTCTCTTCAGGAGTCCCATTCTCCACTGTGACCTGATACCTGACATCCTAGAAAAACATCCTTATCTTTGTCTTTCTACCAATAGTTTTCCCCATAATTCATGTACGTCCTTTATCACTCCCAACATGTATCCAACTCTGCTGTTCAGTTTGTGTTTGTATAAATCATAATGTGTATGAAAGATGCAAAGTCAAATAGGGAAAAACTCAAACAAGGAAAATAATTCAAGAAGTTGTTATGCAGCCCTGCCCCTGGCCATTTCTCTCCACAAAGAGGAGCAGTGTTACCAATTTCTTGGGCCCTTTATAAAAATTCAGTGTGCACAGTATCTACAGTTACTCAAGCACACACACACACATATCTATTTCTTTACATGTATGTATGTATGTATGTATGTATGTATGTATGTATGTGCTGGCTAGTTTTATGTCACCTTGACACAAGCTCAATTGAGAAAATGCCTCTATAAGATCCAGCCAAGGGCTACATCCTGCACAGCGTGCTCCTGAAAACTCACCTTAAGTGACACAGGAATGAAGAAGCAAGAGACACTGAAGAAGTGAGAGACATCCGTACAGAAAAGCCTGGATCCAGTGGGGTGTGCTTGCTCTGGTGGAGAGCACTAGGCAACCTGGAAACTCAGAGCATATTATGTACGGCACAAGGAGACAGCTTAGCTAGTTTTGGTATGAGGTCTCTGTAGTAGAGCAGACTTGGGTTGTAGTCATCCTGAAGGGGGAAACTGTGGTTGCTAGCTTCTTTCACACACTGTCAAAATCTACACATGGACTGGTGGAAAGCTTTGCTGACTCCCTGAGTCTGAGTCGGGAAAGGCTTTGCTCTTCCCATGGGTGTGAGTCCTTGAGAGGGCAGTGCCCATGTCAACAATACACATTCACTCATCTCAGACTTTATCCATTCCCCACAGCTCCAGCTGCAGAGGAGGACTTACTGGTGTATGAGACCATAGATTCAATCCCTAGCACCACAAAAAGCAATTAAGACTAAAAATAACAGAATTGGGTGACATTAGCAATGCCATAGAGTACAGACAGACCTCTGAAAATCCTCTCACATACCAATAATGAGGAAATTGGCAATTTTTTCAGGACTCTGAAATTTAACCAGGGTGTATATTAGTCATATAACAGTTATTCAAAAACAGGAGTGAATCTCATCAAGAACGTTGGATTCTCTGGCATTTCCCTTTCCCGTCTGCCTTCTCCAGGCCTCAGGGGTCTTTGTGGCCACAGACTAAAGGAGCAGCTGCCATCCCACAATAGAAGGAACGAGGCTTAGCACAGCCTGATCCTCGGGCCTAAGGAACTCCAGTTTTCTGTCCTGTCTGGTAACTCCAGGGAAGAGCCTTCTGCAAGTCTGTCTGCTCTGGTCTTTGTTCAACCCAGAGGACATTAAAGCACAACTAACCAAACAAAGCACTCCCCAGTTCCAGCCCCTCCCCAGCAGCCCCTCTCCCATGCCTTTACCAGGTTCTCCTTAGTCTTGTGCCTAATGGCATTTCTCTTTTGCATCTTCTGGGTGCCATCCTACCCAGAGTGATACCATCACTCCTCTCCACAGTACTCCTCCCGGCCATCGAAGAACATCTCCAACCTGCTGCATCCTAGATACAACTCCTGACTCCAAGTCACTAGCCAGTACCTGTCACCATCCAGCTAGTTATACAACTCAGAAATTTGTGATCCTTCCATGACACCCAAATCCCCCTCCTCATCCAACATCAGGAGCCCCTTCATATTGCCTCAAAAATATCTTTCAAATCTGCACATTTGTCTGCTTCTCAACGTTGCTGCCAGCTCCTGCCTGGATATGCACACAGCTCTGCCTTGTTTCTCCTGTAGTACCTGTAATAAAGCCCCACTCTTTACCACAGTTTCTCTTCCTCTCCAGCAGCCATGAGATCTCTGGCCTCACAGCCTTTGCTTTTCTTGACTCCTTCTTGTCCCCACTGTCTACTGTGAATCTTGAGAAGCTGCTTCCATGTTACCTTGGCCTGCGGGGTTCTTATTCTGATTCATTGTTAGCTAAACCATCTTGCTCACTTATTTGCTTGGCTGTCCATAAACACTGACGCCTTCTCTGTTGTGTTCATTCCCTTATTGCCTACAACAACATTCTAAGGCCTACATGGATCAGAATCTAGAGGGCATCTGCTTGGATCTCCAGGTTCTCATAACAAAGAATTGGACCAGGGATACATGGACTATAGTAAAAAAGAAGATAGTTTATTAAGAGACCACTTCTGAGAATAAAAGTAGCCAACCTGCTGGGCAAAGTTAGCGCAAAGACCCTGGCCCTCTGTGGGTCACTTACATACCACCCACCTTCTTCCATTTTTGTAGACAGGGCTCAGAGATTTTCTCCAGCTGCTGAGCCACTTACCTGTGGTCCCTGGTTGGGAAAAGAATCCAGCCTTTTTTATTGGTTTCTTTTATCTGTTAATCTTTATGACTCTCTTTCTTGGGCCTGCTCTGCTGCCATATCCTTACACAGGTGAGAGGAATGTGACACAGTAGGTGTTTCACAGGTATTTTGTTAAATGATTGTAGTCATTTGCATTAAAATGCCTCCCATAGGGAGTGGCACCATTAGGAGATATGGCTTTGTTGGAGGAAGTGTGTCACTGGGGGTGGGCCTTAAGGTTTCAGATGCTCAAGCCAGGCCCAGTGTCGCTCTCTCTTTCTGCTGCCCACCAATCCAGATGTAGAACTCTCAGCTACTTCTCCAGCACTGTAGAGAGAAAATCTTGCGTGTTGTATGCATGTATCACCTGTCAATCAAAAAAAAAAAAACCTATGGCCTATAGGAAAGGTTAGAATAGAAGGTGGGACACCCAGGAGGCAGAAAGAATTCTGAGACAGTCAGGCTTGGGAAACTCACTCAGGAAGATGTGATGAGTTGGATTCATAGTACTTGAGCACAAGTAATCAGCCACATGGCAGAATGTAGGTTAAAATAAATGGTTTATTTTAAGTTATGATCTAATCAGAGAAGAGCTTAGCTATATAGCCAAGGTATTTGTAAATATATTTTGAGTCCGAGTCTGTTTTCTGGGAGCTTGGACCTCCCAGAAATAAAGACATTTTCCCTTATTTCCTAAGGACATTTTGCCCTAGGAAAGATATATTCTGTTAGTCAGTGTAAGAACCCAGAGTTAGAGTTGAGGCAGGGTTGTTTGCTTGTATTCTTCCAGGAAAAGGAAGCATCCAACCAAGGAATCCAGAGATCACTGGACAAGAGAAACATCTAAAGAATAAAACCATTAAGCTTGTTAACTATATTGTACATTAATTATCAACTTGGAAATGTAGAATACAAAATGCCTTTTGTCAGAGGAGATAAATAAATCAAATAAACACACATGTCATAGAGACAATGTGATATTGTTTTAAACTTAAAAAGACAAGAAATTAGTGCCAATTGATGTGTAAATATGCCGTCATAGTATCCAACTGGATACACTGACAGACAATTGTCTAGTTTAAAATGGCATGGAAATTTCTGGTTTCTTTGGAGACTCGGCTGTGTCATGTGATGTTTTTCTGGAAACTGTCTTATAAGAGAGTATTTTTGCTGAAGTAGACATGTGGGAGGATGTTTTGCTAAGGACAGTCATGTGGTGTTTTTCTAAAAGCTGCCTAGTAAAAGGGGCATGTGATGTTTTGCTAGGGTGGACACTTGAGAGGACACGTGATGTTTGGAAAGGGTGTAAGTATAACCCAACAGACAGTGAACAGTGCTGTGGTATTGGTTCACCTTACCAGTCTTTGCTGGTCTTCCTGGAACTTTGCTGACTTGGGTCTTCATTGACCATGCTGTGACATTGGTTCTTCGTGCCTTCTTTGCTTATCATCATTTGGTGTGACTTCATAGAGAGAAATGCACCAAAAATCTTCTCATGAGATTCTGGCAGCCTCTTTCCACTTCCATGGACTCAAGCCAATTGGCAAAGACTCATGGTTTCTTCTGGTTCAAACTTCCATTGCTGATGCATGAATGGTGTTTGCAAGTGGATTGAGCCACAGCTGCTGATTCCTTTGAACTGAACTGCTGATATACTGACAACGAAGATTGAAATCATCCAAAAGAACTATTTCTAAACAAGTCCACACACCCCTTTGCCTTATTGACCTTTCTTTTACACTACCTCTAGTGGGTGGTGGGCTAGAAGGGAAGATAACTCATTTAAGAATTCCTACTAAAGTAGGTTTTTAAAAAGATAAGCCTACACAGCCTAGTGCATGACATATAACCCAGACCAAGGCCTCTGAGCAAATACAATATTGCTTCAGAGAATGCTTATGCACTAAAATTAAAAGGAATTTAAATAAAGTTGAATACAGAGAAGAATATAAAATTAAAGGAGAGCAAGGTGGGGTATTTAAATCCACATAGGTAGTAATCTACAAAGAAGGGATAAAAAAATAAAAATTGATATAAATGTTTTCAAGGGTTCATAGATACTAAATAAATAAACTCATGCCTTAGATTCCAATACTTGGGAAACAAAGCCAGAGACAGGTTCCTTGTGAGTTCAAGGCCAGCCTAACCTACAGAGGAAATCCAAGTCAGCCTGAGCTACATATAACTGTCTCAACAAATAATAATAAATATATGTCATCGAAAAGGACGATATTTGGACTCCATGAAATCTTGTTTAAAATTATCAAAATGAAATGCTTATATCTTCAATGGTAATGGTGGTATTACATATCCTTTTTGAGAGATGTCAAAATGGAGCAGACCCGGATAGAAGAGGGGCTGCTAGATTGGGTAAGTCTATACTTTCAATGACTGCTGGACAAAGGATATGCTATGTTGGAAGTCAGTCCTTGTGGTTTTGTCAGCAGAAAAGGAGAAAAAGATTTGGATTCCATCCAACATAATAAAAACCAGATTTGACAGAGGGAGACTCCATGAAGATCTTGGCTACAGACAAGAAGAAACAAATCAAAATCAATATAGGTAACTTGTACAGGTGATCCCGCTATTTAGAAACAGCTCTGAGACGGGCTGAGACAAAAAAAAAGGTCTTCAGCCAAAACTTCAGCTTACATAGCCAATAAGTCTTGGCTGCAGAGTTCTCATAACTTATTACTGCATACTATCCTTTCATATGGCACGAATGAAGTTTTATATTGCAGTTTGGTTAAATGATCAAACTAACTTCTAAAGAAAGATGGTTGTCTTTACACCTGCTCAGACAGAGAGCAGAAAATCTTTACTTGATCAGTGCACACAGCACATTCCATACAAATGTCTTTGTAGAACTATATACTTCTTGTAAAAGTTTATATGTTGCAGAATGGAAGGCCAAAAAAGCAGCCCTGACAAGATCCATGCTCAAGGATGCTAGGACACCTGATCCTACCTCAGACTGCTCAGATACTTGCTTACAGAACAGCTTCAGAAAGGGCTATTGACCCCAGATGACCTTATTTTGTCCAGCCTTATAGTCTGATCCAGCCAGGACTTCAATTGAGCCCTGAATTTTCTCAGCACACAGAGACTGGACAACAGATATTACAGCTAGCTTTCTTTTTTTTTTTTTTTTTTTTTTTTTTTGGTTTTTCGAGACAGGGTTTCTCTGTGTAGTTCTGGCTGTCCCAGAACTCACTCTGTAGACCAGGCTGGCCTCGAACTCAGAAATCCACCTGCCTCTGCCTCCCTACAGCTAGCTTTCTTAAGACTAATCATTTTTCTGATTTTCTTGGATCCTCGAAAAGGAATTCTATGTCAAAAATTAAGAGAAAGCAATTATAAGAAGACTGCCTTCCCAGTCCCCTAAATTGGGGTAGATGGTTTAGGTCATTTTATAAATTATAGATATGTTTTCATTTAAGGAGATGGTTACAAATAGTTATTGTCTTTGACAGGGAGGAAACAAAATAGAAATAATTTTGAAATAATAGAATAAAAAGTAGATTATTGAATCTACTTCTGAGTTTAGAGTTACTGCTATTCTCAAGGTTATTTTTGTTACATTGGTATATAATGTGTATTGATACAGATTTAAGGTTTTCATTGGCATGAATCTTTGTATATTGATACAAATTTAAGGTTAATTTTGTTACAACACAATATATGTCTGTTTTGACTCTTATATAGTTGTTGTGCCTTGCAGCTCATTTGAACATGCAAGGTTTAATTCCAGTCCATTAATAGCTGCTATTGCTATTGCTATTAGGGATAGTTAAGAAATGCAGGGTAATGGTCAGTCAATCAAACTCATTGTCATGTCAGATACTAGTCTAGATTATCATAGAAATATGCATCTTGGGTTGAATAGATAATAAATAGCTAGAAACAGACAATATTTGCTTGTTCAGATATGCTATAAATAGATGATCTTCAAAAACCTCAGAGACTCACAGAAATATGACATTTAAACATGTTCTTATTAGTCTAAGATCTTTTTTGACATGGAGACATCAACTCCTGACAGTAGCCCATTCAACTTGGAAGATAATGATGAACATCAAAGGGCCTCCAATTGGGGATGGCTTCAATTGTGTCAAGCTAGCCACTAGGCAAAGAAAAGGCTGTACATCTACAGATAGAATGCTGTCCAGAAAAGACAAATGGACACAGGGAAGTCAACAGCCAAGCTCTGCCAAGACAGTGTAAGAAACTCATTCATAATTCCTGCTTCACAAAAGGTCTGTTAGATATTCTAGACCAGAAGACTGGAGATGATTGTCCAATATTTTAGAGAATGTTGGAGACTGTTAGCTGTCTCTGTCATTTCTATAATTTTTGGAAGCTGTGTCCCTGCACTTCATACATACTCAAATAATATTTATTCCTTCTCCAGTCTCTGATGGGGTTGAAAACTAGATAGTCATAGTTTTATTATAAGCTTAAGGTTCAAGAAGATGTTCTAGCTCTAAAATATTTTTATGTTAATAGTGAAAGTTAGGATAAAAATCGATTTAGATACAGAACTCTGAACTCACCAGATAGGACAGGTAATAGAATACTTTCTCCTGAGTTGCCAAATACAAACAGATTGGACTTTTTGAATGTAACTCTTACCTAATAGTTTTCATAATTGTTTCATAATTATTCCTACTGTGTGTTATTATTATAAGAAAAAGCACCTATTATTGGACTAAAAAAGGAAATTTTACAGAGAATATTTTGTGTATTATATGGATGCATCACCTGTCAATTGAAAAGCCTATGGCCTATAGGAAAGGTTAAAATAGAAGATGGGAAATCCAGAAGGTAGAAAGAATTCTGGGATAGAGCCAGATGTGAAAGATTCACCTGGGGAAGATGTGATAGGACAGACACATGATACCTGAGCCCAGGTAACCAGCCACATGGCAGAATGTAGGTTAAAATATACAGGTTATTTTAAGTTATGATCTAGTCAGAGAATTGCCTAGCTATATGGCCAAGGTATTTGTAAATATATGTTGAGTCTGAGTCTTATTTATGGGAGCATGAGGCTGGGAGGAAGAACCAGTCCTAACTTCTACACAACACCATGTCTGCCTGTATGCCATGACAAGTCACACTATGCTTCCTGCCATGACAATAATAGACTAAACTTCTGAACCTGTAAGCTAGCCTCAACTAAATGACTGGTGAACTCCTTTATGAGTTGCCATGGTCATGGAATCTATTTATAGCAATAAAACCCTAACTAAGACACTGACTCTTAGATGTGTTTCCACCTTTGACCTTGCCATTCTCAGCCAGAGCCAAAAGAATGGGTTAAAATAAGGTACCCATATGCAGCTGCTTCTCTACAGATGCAGTTTCCTAATGCATGTCACACATAGATTGAGCAAGGATCATTTGTGATATTGTCATCATCACCACTATTATTATGTGTGTATCTATAGGAGAGTATGTATCCATGCGACTACGTGTGTGTGTGTAGGTATACATGTGTGCTTGTATGTAGAGGACAGAAATCAACCTTGGAAATCTTCCTTAAAGTTGTCCACCTTATTATTTTGAGACAAAGTCTGTCACTGGCCTAGAGCTACCCAGACAGGCTGTACTGTCTGGCTAGCTAGGAAGCCCCAGGGCTCCATCTGCTCCATCTCCCCAGAGCTGGAATTACAGTTATGCACAACCACACTGGCTTTGTCACCTGGGTTCTGGGCCTCAAACCCAGTGCACAGCAAACACTTTACAAACTGAGCTATCTCCCTAGCCATGGCAGGGATCATTTTTATAAAGACAAAAGTAAGTACCATTTTAGAAAACAAAATTACTTAAAGCCTAAATATCTCATTCAAATCTCTATCAGCTTTGAATTTAAACATCACTGTCATATAATATTCCCACCACAATTTCCTCCATGACCTCTATGTATTTGGAATTCAAAAGACACCTTTCCACATGATCCTGATGCCTCTCCAGCTGCACCTCAATCCCTCAACCCTCATGCTCCCTGCCGCCAGCCTTCCTTTGCCACTGGAAATGCCAAGGCTTCCTTTCCTATGGCCTTTTCTTCTGTTTGATGTGTCTGCTCTTCATACACATTTTTTCAGTATCACCTTACTGTCTCGACCCGCCAGCTCCCAAATAATGACACAGAGACATACTTATTTATGAAAGCTTAGACCTTAGCTTAATCTATTTCCCAATAAGCTCACATAACTTAATTAACCTGTCTAATCGAATTCACATTTGCCACATGGCCCATTAGTTACTCCTCACTAAGTCCCGATGCGTCCAACTTCATGTCTGAGTGGTGAATCTCCTGCCTTTGTCTTTCCCAGAGTTCCTATCTCTGCCCAGAAGTTCTGCCTTTCCTCTCCTGGTTTGCTATACAGGCCATTCAGCTCATTATTAAACCAATCAGAAAGTGATGGAAAAGATGCTTACAAAACACCGAGACAGATGATGCTTCATAACAACAACAATACCGAAGTCCAGCCTGAACTCAAATCTCTGCTGGTACTGATGTCAGCATTTGAATAAGACAAAGACAACCAACCTTTACACTGTGCAGAAGAGGTTATCCCAACATCTCAGACTCTCAATCAGTTCACACTTCACTATTACAAGAAGGTGTTCCCCCATTAGTTCACCTAAATTACCCAGTAGCTTGCACAGTGCTGCCATGGTGCCTGGGTGTGTTCCTTCTTGCACTAGGTTGATAACACTTTTGTTCTCACCATCCATCTCCACACAAGAAGATCCATGAAAATCAAGGCTTCTCCAACTCAGCATTTCCTCCCCACTGGCCAGGATGGCAATCAAGACATAGTTTATACCTATAATTAATGTTTGTGGCATGTATAAGGATCATGCCAAACCCAAACGAGTAAAGAAATAATACAGCCATTCACTGATACTTGGCTGGCCCGACTGTGCAGCCTCTCAATTCTGTTCACCTAACTATGCATCTCAAGAATCTGCTTCCACAGTGCATGAGCCCAGTGTGTGTGTGTGTGTGTGTGTGTGTGTGTGTGTGTGTGTGTGTGTGT
>NW_021604587.1:16553474-16559540 GCF_004785775.1 Grammomys surdaster
TGTGTGTGTGTGTGTGTGTGTGTGTGTGTGTGTGTGTGTGTGTGTGTTCTCATCTCATTTATCATGTCTATTTGTTTCCAGTATCTGTGGAAAGGGGCAACTCCTCTGCTGTGTTCACCTCCTCCTTAAGCAGACGGGTAGATGGGCAGTACCCAGAAATTATAGACTACCATTACCCCTACAGTCAACCTTCCATGGGGAAGGAAATACACTCAACAGCACAAAGAAAGGGACAAAGACCTTGTCATCCTTGCTACCTTCTCACACCTCTGTCTACCTGGGAGATCTGTGACACTGTAACATTTTGTTTCTTAATACAATGCAAGAGGCAGTTCTGGCCTGTCAGAGCAGGTGAAGCTCAAAGTGTCTTCCTGTGCAGGTGGGATGACGCTCTTATCACACAGCAGGGGGAGCCCGCAAGATATAATTTCACACTGGATCCCAGTTATCAAAACCATACCACATCCTCCTGTAGCACATCCTGTAGCTTAGAATAGGTCTAAAAGTATTTCAACAAGGGACCAGGTAAAGCTAGGAGAGGAGTCAACATCAAAAGAGATGTTTGAAAAGTAGGAAGATTATAACCTTAAATCAGAGCTGGTTGGAAATGGGCCTGATTTAACCAATATCAGAGTCAGCCCTCCCCTGGAGCTCACATTATCTTCAAGTACTGGTGTTCTTTCTTCTACTCAGTCCATTCTACTTATAAAATTTCCCTCTGACTTTACCATTTGTTATTGAATTTAACAATTCCACCTTCATTTCAGTCTGAATTATTTTCAATATTTATGTCACCTTCCTAGGTTCAGTTTTCAAATCTTGGACTGTCTCCCTCATTTCATTCAACTGCATGTGAATATATTTTTTTACATATACTCAGATATTTATTACTGTTCTTAAGTTCTCATTTATTAGTGCTCTCATTGAGCTGTTTTGTTTTGCCTCTAAACTAATTAAATACTTTGATGAAATTTATGATTGTTTTCGGTAACTCTCACTGGAGAACATGTCTACAGGACTGGTAGACTTGGGGAGAGGAGCAATATATGGTATTGGCCTACATTATCTTGCATTTTGTGATGATACCTGGGCATGTGAACTTCTTTCATTGGTTATGCATATATATTATGAGATTCTAGGCTACCTCAGGCTAAGCCTGCATGCAATCTGTATGGTACAGCCTAAGGGTTGAATGGCACAAGCAGGCCAAGTTCCAGCGACTCACCAGGCTGGGTCAGCACACAGATGTGCATTCCTTACTAGGTTAAAGGTTGAATATGGAGCAGGTAGGCTAAGATGGAAGGGGGCTTCTCCCCAGTTTGGACCGTAGCACAGGCTGTTTGGCTTTGAATTAGGTGAAGATTTATCAAATACAAGATTAAATACATGATCAGTAGAGGGGAAAGGGGGAAACCTTTGGAGTTTCATAAAATGTTTTAAAGTCTTCTTTTCAAAACATACTATTAAGAAAATGAAAGAAACAAAATTCCAGGGCTGAGGGGTGTTGAATGGTTCTACACACTTGCTATGAAGCCATGTGAGACCTTCATGTAGGTCTCAGTACCACATAAGAAGCCAACCATCCCACAAACACCTGTTAACTCCAGCGCCAAGCCATCCAGCATTGTATTCCAGCCTCTGTGCCTGGACAGCAAGTGCGCTCTCAGACACATGTACATATGTGTTCCTACTCACATACAAAATTTATTAATTTAAAAACAAGCATGGACTGGAAGAAATACTATAAATCCTATAAGATATTTGTAAAACATATTTTTAAAAAGCAGGTTCTTCTAATTAAGAATAAATAGTTCTTATTTCCTGGAAACTAATAAAAAAAATTTTCAAAGGGAAGGATCTGATTTGGTTCATGAATGGCAAATGAGCTTCCTAAAAAGCGCTCTTGGTGGAAAAGCGCACGTTCAAAGCACAGAGAGATACAGATCTATTAGAAACCCTGCTGTAACGACGAGTGACAGGGAAGACGGGAAGCAGCTGCGTCTCCCAAGCTCCGGGTGGAACTCTTTTTTAGGATTCCATGTGCAAGTGCAGTGTTTGCATCCTTTCCACCCCTCCTGGGCCCCTCCCACTCCTCTGCCCCCTCCACTTCCTCTCAAATTCATGACCTCTTCTTGTTTGAACTTCGCACTGATTCGTTGTGAATTTCACATCGTGCACCCCAATCCCGCTCATCTTCCTGTCCCTTTGCATCCACCCTCCTTCCTCGCAACTTCCCCCCAAAAAGAAAATAGAATAGTAAAAGAAAAAATAAAATCAAATAGAATAAAAATAAAAAGGCTCATCACGGAAGCTGTAGTGTGTCACAGTGTGTCCCACAGTATACCCTTTTGTCCACACTTCTTTACTTGCAAATGTTCATTGCAGGGAGTCCTTGGTCTGGTTCGAGGCCTCTGGCTTTTGCTACACTGTCAATACTGGATCCTCATGGGACTCCTCTCAGATATCCTGTGGTTGCCCTGTGTCATGGAGATCCTGCAGCTGTGGATCTACAGGACTGGTCTTTTCATGTGCTCAAGCAGATCGTGGATGGGGTAAATATTGGAATGGGCCAACTCAAAGCACTGGGTCTGGGACTGGAAGTAGCTGAACTGGTCAGCTCCTGTGCCCATACCACAGGGTAAACTCTCCAGCACTGCCCCGGCTAGCTCACCCAGTACCACTGCTGGCAAGGGGCAAGGTCATACCTCTTCTGACCTCTAATTATTATTGGTGTATATATATATGTATTCTTTCCAATCTACTTTAGTTTGGTTGCTTGTATGTATATGTGTTTAGAGTAAACCACTTGAGATTGGGTAATTTATCAGGGAGCTTTCCCTGAAGAAGACTGTGTCTCCCTCTCTCTGGAGCCATTAGTTGCCTGTAGCTCTTCATCTAGTGACAAGGTCTTGTGATGTTTCCCCATCCATGTTGGTGTTCTGACTAGTGTTATTACTGGGCAATTTTGTTCAGGTGGCCATATTGTGGGTTTCTCATGGATGCAGAATTCCCATCATACATAGAAGACACAATCTCGAAGCAGTTAGTGGCTCTTACAATCTCTATCTCCCTTCCTCCTTAAGTATAGAATCCTATTGTAGATGCATCACCCACAGTCAGTGCTTTTCTGTATTTTGGACAGTTATGGGTTTCTGCGATGGTCTCTGTCTGCTGCAAAAAGAAGTTTCTTTCATGCAGAATGAGAACTACCCTATCTGTGGGGGTAAGGATAAGTATTTAGAATATAATAAGAAATTAGAACGTTTGGGAAAGTGGAATACTGGACTCTCCTCTAGAGCCCATGGCCTCCCCAGCCACAGGTACCTGGCTAGGTTTACAGTACCAGGCAGGAATTCCCTTCTGTTGTGTGGATCTTAATAAAAATTCTAAGTGATATAAAACCATTTGGAAACAGTATGACACACTCTTGAGATATTAAGCAAACACTATTTAAAACTCAACCATTCTGGTCCTAGATATTTTCCCAGTGAAAAAAATACCCATGAGAACATATGTCCATACTTAAACACAAATTCTTTTTAATAACCAAAGGCTAGAATGGGTATACATATAGTAGTCTGTGTGCATGTGCATACACAAACACACACACATACACTACAACAACATGTGAATTATCAATGCATCAAACAAGACTAATGCTGAATAGAGCTTTAGATTAAAGGAATACAGACTACATGGTTTTATTTGTACAAAATTTCTTCTTAAAATACAGATTTGTTCATAATGAGGAAAAGCAGATGGGTGAATGATTACAAAGGAGAATGAGTGTGGAATTTGGAGAGTAATGCATATGTTGGTTGTCTCAAATGTGGTGATGCTTCATACACACGCACACACAGATATATGTGTATATGTATACATACATATACACATATATATATGAAAACTTGCCCTTGATAAATTGATTTAAAAACCAATCAAATTGCATACTTTTAGTAGCCTGTGTGAGAATTATTTTTCTTTTCTTTTTATCTTTTTTGAGGGTTTTTTGTGATTTTTTTTTAAATTAAGTCATAATTTTTACTTATTCTCACAGGGATTATATATATAATTTATTTTTTTCAAATTGTAATTTATACTCATTCACACAGGGGTTATAAACACAGAAAGGCAGGATGTGGGGAAGGGAATGACACTGCAGTGTGGGTGTTCAGGGGGAATACAGATATTTTTCAGAACAGGATATCGGCTGGGTGAAGGTTCAGGGGACAGGTCACTATGACTCTGCCTATGATTCACTTGTCCTTATCTAAGTTGGTACTATCCACCAAGGTTACCTATTTACAAGGTCTATGACTACTCAGGCTGGTAAATTTCCACAAAAGCTGCCTGTTTACAATAGCTTATAGACATCTGTTTCAATGTTATTCCACAGAGACCCAAGACTTGGTGTTAGAATACATGTATGACAGGCCTATTGCTGATTTTAGGCCTATGGCTGATTTTAGGCCTTCAGTGTATAAGCAGGGCTGCCCCGACATCTCCTCCCTTCTCTAAGTACAGAAGGGCTGTGACGATCCTAATCTTCCGAAGGCAGGGATAGAGGCCTGACCTCCAGTAGAGAATTATTTTTCAATAAACTGATTTTGGGAAGGGGAATCTACTTTACAAAAAAGATAATAGCTGAGCCACTCTGCTGGAGAAGAGCAGGAAAGACCTCCATGACCTCATGGGACTTTATGGGACTTCTTGTAACCTCCAAAATGTGTCCAACCTTCTGCAACATTGTTTTGTCATCTGACAAAACAATGTTGCAAAAATTTGTAATGATGTAATTTGTAATGATGTAATGATGAAATCCCCATTACACTCAAGAACCATGTGGTTGAAGTACAAAAAGGAATCCCACCAAAAAAAAAAAAAAAAGATCATGCCATTTTAAGTAAGCTCATGGTTTTACGTTGGATCACATTCACTTCCTATCCTTGGCTGCATCCAGGCCATAAGTCATGAGTGGACAACCACAACCCACAAGATTCTAAGATATCCGTATGCTCAGAATGTCGTGGAAATCTGGATTTTGAGAAACCATGAAGTACTCCAAGAGTTAGAGAACTCAGTCTTATCCATGCAGCGTTGGCAGGCAATGAATAGCTGCAGCTCTGCAGAGTCCCACCCACCCTGTAGTTTTATAGTTTGAGCAACAGTATTAGATTCTCTGACCACCTGAGGGTGCTCCCTGTATCCCGTGACCACTCACAAGAAGCATCTACTGTAGTCCAAATATGTCTGCAGACATGTGCATTCCTAGAGCTGTTAGGACATTCTTGCTTTAGGAAATAGGGTTTTGATGTCTGAACAGTTAGCTGTATCTACTACTTCTTAAAGTACATTTACAGGCATTCACTTTTCCCCAGGCAAGAGGGAAAAGATTCAGCCAAAGCCAGCAGGAGTACAAAGAGCAGAACTCAGTAAAACTTGACGCATTCTGTCTCTCTTAGCCCAGTAGCTCTCAGGCTGTTAGCAGTGCCTGGCAGCAGCGAGACTCTCTCAGGTGCATATAATACTGAATGTTTAGCATATATTCTTCTTCTCCTCTAATATACACAGAAAGGGTAGGCACATTGACTCAGCTGTGCACCTCTCCCTAGAATTCCCAGCTGCTTGACCTTCCCTGTACCATAAAGCCCCAGCCACAGAACAGACCAATCTTCCCATTCCTTGAATCACATATAAAAGTTTCTAGATCTTAGAAAGCAATGATTTCTCCAGTTACTCTTCTCTTCTGGACCCTCAGATACTGAGGAACTGTTGTTGTCCTTGGAGCCTTTCCTGGGTCTCTCAGAAGTTATTAGACCTTTTGTTGCTGTTTTCAAATCTCCCAACCCCACCACCTTGCTCGGGCAGTGTGTTCTAGGCTCCCTCCACCCAGAATCCACAAACATTATCTTCCTCTCTGCTCGTTTGCATCTGGACTTTTGTTGTATTGTACTATCCTCCCAGCAGAACAACCACCATCTTCATAAAAACAGCTGTGTCTGCAGAGAGAGAGAGAGAGAGAGAGAGAGAGAGAGAGAGAGAGAGAGAGAGAGAGAGAGAGAGAGA
>NW_021604587.1:16559550-16563336 GCF_004785775.1 Grammomys surdaster
AGAGAGAGAGAGAGAGAGAGAGAGAGAGAGAGAGAGAGAGAGAGAGATCATTACACTGGGCTTGTTGACTGTTGACATTCCCCCATAGAAGAAAGAGGGAGAAAGAGGCATTAGATACTCAGATGAGTATCTAAGCATTTTCCTTTCAGCCAGTTGCATGTAGTTCTGTCCTAACTGCGTATGGTCTGGGCATCTTAGGGAAAGGCTAAAGTATACAGGCTGGAGAAGGCTTGGGAGGAGGGCTCCATCTGCACAGTCATGGGGAAATTCATCATCTGTTAGTGCAACTTTAAAAGTGATAATTTTTTCTCTAATCCAGCTAGCTCCCAAATATTTGAGACAGAGACTATTAGATTTATTTAACAAGCTTTAAGGTACAATAACTAAGCAGATATTAGTCTATTCTAATCCTCTAAGATAATCGAGCTACTTCCCAGACAAAATCCCTAAGATACTTGCATTTTAGTATTGATGTGGCTCTCTCTCTGCTCCCTCTGTGTGCTCTCATGGTGGCTTCTGATCCCTTACCCCATGGCAAAAGAAAAAAAAACCAAAAAACCTGTTTCTCCTCCCCGTACACCTCCCCTGACTGGGATTAGAAGTCCAGCCCTATTACCCTCTCTGCCAAGTCATTGGCTGATCAGCTTTTTATTCACAAATAAGATAATTAGGGAGCAATGTTAACACAACATTGAAGCAGGAAACTCTTGCAAAAAATATTACAATGCCATGTCCTGATTGCAACCAGATACTGGGGCAGCGAACTCAGCATTTGAATAATACAAGGATAATCTTCACATAGTGCACAATAACATGCCAACAATCATCCACTCTGGATCCAGACCTATGTAGCTTCTTTAAGATCACCACAAATCTGTCAGTAATCCATAACCTATAATCTGTGAGAAAGCCTAATAAAGTCATCAATACCCCGAGGTAGACTTTGCTGGAATGGACATTTGTCACGAGGACCTTTTGAGAAGGGGATAGACATTGCTTAGCCTCCCCTCCTTCCCCAGGGAGAAAATGTCCACACCCTTGAATCCCTATCCCTGCTTCCTATAGAGATCCTGGCTCCATTCACTCACAGGCTGCTCCTGAGCTTCCAGCTTCTATTTCCTGCCACTCTCTTTCCTCAGGCTTGTAACACACTTGACTCTAGTCAGGCTAGAAAAGGCCCACTGTCACCCCCCTATTTACCTCCAGCTGCTGTTCTTCCCTTGTCGTTCAACTCCAACAAATCCCATTCTATTTTCTCATTTTCAGCCCATTCTCAACCTCCTGCAACATGGTGAAGATCGTTTGAGTTCTTTTCAGCTTCTGGTGTTACAAATGAAGCTACTAGGAACATCTGATGCATGTGTGTTGGGAAATAAGTCTGCTATGTATCTATCACAGGCTATGTATGAGTCACAGGCTATCCGTATATCAAGTGTTAACATGGGTTGCTTTGCAGGGATTAATTTCCCCAACTGCCAATATCAACAAGCATGAAATCAGAACAGCCTGTTTCTCCTTGAATCAGTCAGTTCTCACTATATAACAAGCGACCACAAAAAAATCTCAATGGCAAGATACAAGAAGTCTTCATTTCTCACTACGATAGTCTGCTATCGCCTTGGCTAGGGTTTTACTGCTGTGAATAGACACTATAACCAAAGCAACCTTTAGACAGAATTACATTTAACTGGGGCTGGTTTATAGGTTCAGAGGTTCAGTCCATTGTCATCAAGGTAGGAGCATGGCAGCATCCAAGCAGATATGAGTCTGGAGGAGCAGAGAGTTCTACATTTTTATTGAAAGGCAGACAGAAGACTAGTTTCCAGGCAGCTAAAACAAAGGTTGTAAAGCCCACACCCACAGTCACACACCTACCCCGACAAGGCCACACCCCCAAACAGTGTCACTCCCTGGGCCAAGCATATTCAAACCATTACAGTCAGTATACTTTCACTCCAAGTGTCTCACACTGGTGCCTGCAGTAAAGATGCAATAGCCATCTCACTGTGACATTCTCATGGTGATAGTGAATACACAAGACCCAGTCTAACCACATAAGCACATTTCAGCCTTCCATTTCCATCACCCTGCTAACAACACAAGGAACCAAAACAATGACAAGAGGCAGAGGCAGTTACCCTCTCTGCCAAGAGGCCAGTGAAACTTAGTGATCAATAAACCAGTCTTCACGAGCATGCAGACAAATCTTTCCCCTGTCATAACTGCTTAGAGAATATGCTGCCTTGTTTTCCTTGGAGCAGACATGCAATTTGCTGCATAGAATGCAGCCCATGGGTTGAGGCTTGAGTGAGCCTGTTAACTGAACTCCAGGGCTTCTTCCAAAGATATGTGGCATCACTATACCCAGAAGGACCTACCTATATAAAAGTAGTGTCTCCCCCCAAGGAATAGCTTCTTAGAGAAGGCTTGTGGCTAATGGAGCTAAGTTTCACTCCATGAGCGGGCCACTCCCAGGTTGGAATGGGGGAAAAATAAAGCATTTCCTATTCTAACTCCCTGTTGGTACTTCTCCAAGTGTTCCTAGGAAAATGGTGTCTTTCCTGTCACAGAGAGATCAGGCTCCTCCCTGCCCAAGTCCTCCTCAGGCATCTCTTGCAGAAAGTCTGAGCCCCTAGAACATAGATGTACAGCTATTCTCAGTTACACTCAGAGGTGCACAGTCCTTCCCACTTTCAGGCATTGGTTTGCTTGCTAACTTCTGCTTCAGTTGAGTCAACTGACATTGATTGACAAAGCACATTCAAGAGCATTAAAAGATAAATGTGTCACATCACTGAAAAGCACCCAAGCCCACTATCTCTAGATAAGTCAACAATGAAATCATAAGACATCATTCTACAGATAAAGATAATGGAAACACAGAGGTTAGGGATACATGAGATTTTCTATTCCCAGTCCCCTTGTTGAGCAGGATTTTGTCACCATTTACAATGAGTAAATGGAACATCAAAGCAATTACTGGACTAATCCACAGAGAGAAGGAGCAGGGAGAAGTCTAGCAACCCAGGGAAATCCCACCGAGAAGACTGAAGGAGCCATGCCACTATCTTTCTTTTTTCTTTTCCTTGGAGAAGTTTGTTAATTTTTTTCCCTTTATCCTTCCTTTTTCTCCAAGGAATAATTACTAAGGATAGTCCTCCTTCCTTTGCTGACTTCTCCAGAGACTGAATCTTGGCTCAGGGAAAACGGAAATGGAAAATGGTTTCAGGCCATCTCATCCCTGAACTGGAGTATTTACATCCCAGCTGACAGTGTCTCATCCTCCGTAATTAGGAATGGAGTTATCCTGGCCTGCCTGGCCTAACCAGTTGATTTTTGATCATTTCCCCTACATGGATTAGCCATATCCATCTGTGTTGGGAAGTTTCCTCCATTACCATCTGCCACTCCTTTTAGGAGGCAGAGAATTTGTCAAGTCAGCAAAGCACATCCCTGGAACTTCTGCTCACCACAGAAATTTACCATGAGGTGTTCTCCTTCCTCTTTCAATCCCCCACCTCACAACAAGGAGTCAGCTGCCTTGTATATCACGTTTATTGGGAGTGATGAAGAATCCACGATGTAATGAGAGTCACATTGAAGCATGGAGTTAGCAGACCAGGATTCCCATTGGCATGGGGTAGACTCCATAAGGAGAAATTTCTCATGGAGGTTAAAACAGGGCAAGCTGAACCCTCAACCTCTAACTCATTTACAGGGGTGAGAGAGCTGGAACTGTCACCAGCACATTCCCAAATGACATTTCCCATATATATATATATATAT
>NW_021604587.1:16563436-16597382 GCF_004785775.1 Grammomys surdaster
TATATGTATATGTATATATATATGTATATATATATATATATATATATATATATATATATATATATATATATATAAAAATGCATGCAAGCTGAATGTGTCTATATGGAGCCCAATCCCCAATCCAGAAGGAATGGCCTCACATAAAATCATAAAAGTATCCCTGGGCCTAGGTAGACTGTTCACTGGGCATCAGAGAAGCCATTATAACTGGTCTTTTCACAGTATGACCCTCTGGCATTGCCCACCCTGTGCACAAATCTGTTCTGCCTACAGCTCGGCAACATGGAAGGCTGAATTGTTAGCAAACCCATTCTCTGTTCCTGAACACACTGCTAAACCACTTTTCTTCCTCACACATATGTGGTACATGGAACTGGCAAACTTAAACCAATGTGTTTGACTCCTAAAGGATTCATGTCATCTTCCATACTGTGTTTGGACACCAATGTAGACAATCTATAAGAGGGAACCAGGGTTCTGGAGAATTCTATGTCTCTAGCAATAATGGGGTCAGTCACACACTGGAAGCAGTGGATTCTAGGGTCCCAACCAGGTAAGAGATTTACCAAGACGTGCTCAGCTGGGTCCAATCCTACCAGACTTGGAATAAATGAGAGTCTTACTACACTACGGTCCTGAAATTGAGGGGATACCTATGTCAGATTTTATTCCCTGCCCCAAGGGATTCTACTGAATCTTCCCACTTTGTCCCATATCCTACTGCCCAGCCTATTTGCTCTTCTGAGGAAAGTAAAAGGAAATAGAAGAAGATCTCTTAAGAGCATA
Organism: Grammomys surdaster; assembly: GCF_004785775.1. Classification (NCBI taxonomy): domain Eukaryota; kingdom Metazoa; phylum Chordata; class Mammalia; order Rodentia; family Muridae; genus Grammomys; species Grammomys surdaster. The sequence goes on from NW_021604587.1 coordinate 16,564,223, forward strand.
GGAGAACACACAAAGCTGCAAACCAAACCCCCTAATGGTCCCAGAACAGTGGACTGTTTGTCAGCTTTAAGCATCAATCTACTGCCCCCCTCCACCATTTCCACTATACTGGAGATATGGTAGTTTATTTCCAACTCCATTGAGTTTAGTCAAATACCATCATAAACAACCAAATCATAACTGGAGTCAAGTTTCCTCCAGTTCCTGTTGGCATAACTAGAAATGAAGAAGTGACTTGGTATCTCCTTGGCTGCAGAAACGATATTCTTCCCATAATCTGAGAGGCAGCCGACCCAGAGCACTGCAGTCTGCTGTCCTTAAGGTGGGAGAAGAAGGTGCTGAATCCTTACCTCTTCATGCAGAGCCCCTTCTATCCAAAGTATGCATCCAAAGAGAAAAAGATGGCACAATTAAAAGGATCAGTGCAGTGGTTTGAGTATGCTTGGCCCATAGAAAAGGCACTATTAAGAAGTGTGGCCTTGTCAGAGGAAGTGTGTCACCGTGTAGATGGGCTTTGAGGTCTTTTAGTGCTCAAGTTCTGCCCAGTGTGGAAGAGAGACCTTCCTGAGGAAGATAACCTCCTCCTGGTTGTCTGAGAAAAACAGCCTCCTCTTAGCTAGCTGAAGATGACAGTCTCCTCCTAGCTGCCTTCAGATCAAGATATAGAATTCTCAGCTCCTCCTCCAGCACCATGTCTGCCTGCATGCTGTCATGCTTTCCACCATGATGATAATGGACTGAACCTCTGAAACTGTAAGCCAGCCCCAATTAATTGTTTGCCTTTATAACATTGATAATGTTGCTTTGATCATTGAGTCTCTTCACAGTAATGAAACCCTAACTTAGACAATCAGAAAGGGTGGGGCAGTAGAGGTTGTGAAGCAGGACAGATTAGGATCAGGTCATTAGTAGGGCCAGGAATAGAGATCAGCTCAGAGATGAAAAACAGAATGGAGATCCACGTTCTTCACAGGAGCCCACTCTCCAAACGCGGCAGCTTTAGCAAGTATGCTAGTGACACACACGCATTTGTATCCTTTCAGAATCCATGATCAGCTCCCATTGCTATCCCGGGATGGAGGAGAATTCACTGAAACTAAACTGAAAATCATCAGTGCTCAGATATCAAACCCAGAGAAAACTTTTGTTCATGACAAAGGCAAACTCCTTCTAGATCTCCTGGAAGCATTTTCTGCCATTAACATGCAAGCTCCAGGACAGCAGACATTTGATTCTTGTATTACCCAGGGTTCTCTAAAGGAACAGAATTGATAGTGTGTGTGTGTGTGTGTGTGTGTGTGTGTGTGTGTGTGTGTGTGGCGTGCACATTATGTGAGGGTTATTAGTTTGGCTTATAGGATATGGTCCAGGTAATCCAACAAATCCATCAAGGCAAGAATTCAGTAGTTATGCTTTTTACAAGGCTGGATGTCTCAACAGTCCCAATCTGGTGCTTAGACCTAGACCTCAAGGACTCCTAGAAAGCTACTGGTGTTATGTATTTGCAGGAATCCCAAAGAAGTTGGTTCTAATATTGGTGAGCAAATGCCACAGCAACAGATAGATGAACTTGCCAGTGAGCGTGAGAGCAAGCAGGCAAAAAGTGAAGTTTCCATTTTCCGTGTACTTTTATCTGGGTTGCCACCCAAAAGGTACGACTCACATTCTGAATATGTCTCTAGTCAAATAATCTACAAAGAAAATCCCTCACAGGAATGAGAGTACCTGGGATTGTTTTAGTTGATTCCAGATGCAGTTGAGTTGACAACGATTATCAGCCATCTCAACTCTGTTCAACACTGTACCTAGTGCCAGAACATATCTTAACATGTTACTGATGCTTAGTTAACTTATCTTGAACAAATTAATTAATGGTGCCCAGGGCTTGTGATGTATTAGTGAAAGTTGACTGGATGGTGCCAGTAAATGAGATGTATCTGCCAAAATGCCTTCTCTATGAACACTGTTGCCGTTTGACATTCTGACTCTGACAGTGCCAACTAACCTACACCATCCTCACAGGAGAGGCACTAGTCTAAAACACCTCATACTCCACGTGACTTCTTATAGAGCTCCTTCAAGTCTGCTCAATGGAGACCTGAGTTCAGAACTTGTCAACCTTGATGGTAATGCCTTGGTGAATCAAGTCATTCCCTTTTGATTTCTAACATTCCAAAGGGATCTAACACTGGAGAAAAGGGTGACTACTGATTCAGGAGAGCAGGCTGAGTCTGCTCTGGGTGATGGCATGTTGCGTGAATGAATGTTAGCCTTGAATGAATAAGTCAACAGCCTTAACCTCACTTACCTGGGTTTGAGTATGCATGACTAGAAATTACTCCCTGTCTTTTTTACACAAGGAAGCAAACAACGGCTACCTGCATCATACCCAGAGGCACAAAGTGAAAATTTGTTGATGCTAATAAATATTGCTACCTGAAAATGTATCAAATTATATCAGAAACCCCAGACTCACAAGCTAATCAACAACACTAGATGTAACTCTCTCAGCTAGGACTACCAAAGAAAGCACACCTTAAGACTGAAATGAAGCAAGTATACTGGCTAGTCACCCTGTCACTCAGCACAAGTCCCATCCAAGAAAACTGTGCAGTACAGGACTCCTGACTCTGTCCTTGGGCTCCTGCTCCAGAGAACTTTCTCCTGCCCATGGCATTCAGCCAGCAAGCCAACCCTCAAATGGCCTGCCATTGGACCCATATTGTATACTCTGAACCCATACCAGTAAGGCTTTTTTTCTGATTCCCTACACACGTTCTCTTACAACTGTAGATTCACTCTGCCTCCAACTTCAGGACAGCTTCTCTGAACCCTGAGGCCTCCTTAACCCTTTCATAGACATTCTGTAACATGATTACATAAAATGCAAAAATGGGACCTGAGAATTAATATTAATAATTAATAATAATTAATAATATTAATAATTAATAATTAATAACTCAAACAACCAGTAATTTGGGACTGAAGAAATAGCTCAGTGGGTAAAGAGTTTTCTGTGCAAACATGAAGACCCGAGTTTGGATTTCCAGTACTTAAAGCAGGTGTAGTGGTGTATACTGAGACCCTAGTCATGGAGTAGCAGACACATGTAGATTTTAGAGCTTACCAGCCAGTCTAGGTAATCAGCAGGCACCAGGTTCAGTGAGAGGTCCTGTCTCAAAAATTAAAGGGGAGACTGGAGAGATGGCTGTTCAGTTAAGAGCACAGGTTTGTTCAGCACCCACATGTTGGCCCACATCAGTAACTCCAATTCCAAGATATCCAATACCCTCTCCTGACCTCTCTGAGCACTGAATGCATATATATATGGGACTTGTGCTGAGTGATATATATATATCGCATAGCAAAATACCATATACATAAAATTGAAATGCATTTAATAAAATAATTTTAAAATAAATAAAATAGAGAAGCTATTAATAAAGTCATCCCAATGTAAATCTCTGGTCTCCTTATACATATACCCATATGTACACACACATGTACACCAGAGAGAGAGAGAGAGAGAGAGAGAGAGAGAGAGAGAGAGAGAGAACCAGTGACTGGCAATCAAGCAAAACCAGCATTATTCGGCAAATTTCAATCAAACTAACATAGCTTGTAATTTTACTGATTATTCAACAAATCCTGACATATAAAAAGACAAATTTGTCTCGTTCTGGCATAACATGAACCTAGTATTCCATCTTAAAGTGTCTTTCTGTACCACCAAGCAGGTTCTCCAGGATCACAGAGCCAGCAGTACACCCATGAGCCTCCTGGAGCTCACAGTGCTTTGAGAACCAATAAAGAGGCTTGCAAGGGGTGCCCAGAGGGTCAGATTTAGATTACCCCAATCCAGCCAACACATCTCTAAGACGCTGGCTTTCTGAAAGTCTGCCTTGAAGCCAGAGTCCCATTGCTTTACTCTGTTCCAGTCCAACTCCATTTGCCCTCTGCTATAAAGAAGGCAATTGTCCCAGAGAGCTGCTGAAGATTGTACAGTAAGAATTGCTGAAGTGCATACAGTAAGAAAATTCCAGTAATCATGCCCCAGGTATAAGTTCCTATCAGAATTACTGTCCTAGGAAGGCAGTGTGTGTACAAGTCACACTTTGCCGGCCAAGGGCTCAGCTCTTGTGGACAGAGCTCAGTGAATGGCTGGCAGGATGGGAGAAGAGGAAAGCTCATACCACACCACAACTGAGGCTTTCATCATGCCTATTATCCCACCATCTGCAACATCGAATAAACCAGGCACCAAGGTCATACACATGACATTTTCAGAACATCCTCCAGCATCTCTGTGGGCTCCCTTCCATTAGCCAAGTCAAGGTAAGGAAGAAACGGTGAAAAATGACAGTTTTTTGAAGAGGTATTTGTGCCTGCACTTCTGTGTGTATGTGTGCACCTTGTGTGTGTGCCTACATGAGTTTATGTGCACATGTATGTACAGTTGCCTGAGGAGGCCAGAAGAAGGCACTGGAACTGGAGTTATAGGTGATCATGTGCCACTTGGTGTAGGTGCCGGGAACTGAACCTGGGTTCTCTGGGAGAGTGGAAATCAGTCTGGGCACTGGAGCTGACAGGAAGGTGAGACTGAGAGGAGCAGAAGCCATTGCTCAGGTGAAGGACAGAGGTGCTTAAGTCGTAACAGGGGAATAAGAGCCTGTCCCCTGTCTGGTCGGCAGTGAAAAGCCTCAGCCTCATGTCACCTTCAGCCTTGGTCTGCAAAAGGTCTGAAAAAAAAAAAAGAATTCTGGAGGTTCTAGAGCTTTGGGGAGGGGAGAACAAGAAGAACAAGTGTTGCCAATTTCCTGTACTGGCTTACCTGATGCTCGAATCCAAGGGTGGGGAGTGACAGAGGTCACCACAGTGAAGGGGCCGGGATAAAGCTTAACACCATCCCAGCCATGCCACCCACAACCGAATCTTTGCTTGGATTACTTATGGGCATTTCAAATTCACCGTTCTAAACTAAACACACCATCCCCAACCCTAAATCCTCAACTTGCCTGGTTTCTTATTACAGAAACATCATCCATGCAGCTCCTATAGCTAGAAACCTAAATTCCTCCTCTGGTTAACTCTCTCCTAAACCTCTAGCCAGTTCTGCAGATGTTTGTGAATCTACCTTTTCTCTGCATAATTTTATCTGCGATCATGACCCTGATCGTTCCTCAGTCCAATATCCATCTCCACCCCGGTAATGCTTTCTACAGGTCTATTATGTTAGCCTCTAAATGTGAGGATTCTGCTCTGGGGTAAGTCCCTAGCTCACTTGGTCCTGTAGCACGGGGCTCTTTTGTTTCTTTTATTGGAGTGGCAATAATGGTGGAAATCCAAGTGGTTAGCGTGGGAAGTTGTTGCCCTGATAATTAAGGTCAAACTATACCATTCATTGTCTGGATAGCCCTCTAGGCTTGGTGCAAATTGGAGGACTCCCTTTACCAGCAGGGCTTTCCCTTCTCTGACCCTAACCCACACACACCTCTACCTTCAAAATATCATATAGCCTTGCTTAAGACTTCAGGTTCAACTTCCTTTCTCCTGATAAGAACCGTTCAGCTAGCACCTGAGATTCCTGAAATGCCTCCCCATGCTAATGAGGCTTCTTGGTACCTTAAGCCTTTAGCAAATAACTTTGCCCACCCCGGATATTCCTAGCCCCTTAACCCAAAACTGCATAGCCCTTGAATCAGAGCCACTTTGAAGTAAAACGTTGATGTCTCCTCGAAGCTGGTCCCAGTATGTCGTCATCACTGAAATACTCACAGAGCTTCCAAACCCTCTGTGCTCTTTGCTCCATTTGCCCTCATGGACCGATATCACCAACCATCCCCAGGGGCAGGGAGGGTCACAGGAGGTCATTCCAGGAAGCATGATGACATGCTTGTTTTTTAAAAGTGGGTGCTTCTCTGAAACTGGGCCACATGGCTCTGAGGTTTACTTGGGTTACACACGAATGTCAGAGGTATTTGTACCCAAAATGACTCTCACATGAAATTTGTGTTTTAGTCTTGCACACAAGTAGACACTGTCCAGAGGAACTTGCTCTCCCAAAATGGCTAGATCATTCCTTCACCAAACTCCCTGGTCCAGGAATTCAGACTTCAGAAACATCCCGATAGGTTTCCGATTGTCCCGCTCTAAGCATCTTTAACACACCTGGCGGAGGATGTGGCTCCATGGTAAAGTGTTTGCCTAACACGTGCAAGGTCCTGGCCCTTCAACCCTTCAAACACACACATAAGTGCATGTGTGAGTGTGCACAGGTACCCACTCCCACAATCCCACAAAATGATCTTGTGTCTCTCCCTATTGGTCCTGTTAGTCAATGGGAGGCTCCTCCTCCCTCTCTTCTCTTTCCCTTGTGTCTGTCCGCTCCCTCTCCCTACCTAGCACTGCCACATCCCCTCTGCCCTCTGTTCTTTGTATTCAGGCATTACCCTACTATTCTCCACTCTTCTGAGAAGTGTGGGCACCACTTCGTTGGCGCTGCTAACACAGTGATGCTTACTCTCTGAAAATTCACATGTGGGGAACCGAGGCACACGGAGGTCCAATGGCCAGTAAGGGTGGAGCCTGGGTGGTGGAGGCAAACCACTCTGCTCCCTCCCCGTTAAGCACCCTGCAGTAACCTTTCCCACCCTCCAGAACTTGACCTTTTCTGCCCAGAGGGAGTCCCGAGTACTTCGAGTAGCAACAGGAAGATTTATTCCAAACTCTGATGCAGAGTAAAGAAGCAGGGCCAAAGTTGGTATTATTCAGAGTGTGGGCAAGGTCCTAGGACTGTGGCCACACCATCTGGTCTCACGCCAGTCACGCCCACCTTCAACCCACGTCCAAGCATCTTGACCCCTTCAGGGCTGTTTCAATGCTACCACTGCACCATAGTGGGTTTTGAGATCTCGGGCTGGCCAGTCACCCTAGAGAAAAGAGGAGGGATATCAGACAACATCCAGAAGATCTCAAGAGGCAGCGTTTCACCATCCCGCGCTGAACCCACAGATCCTGGGCTCTTGCTGCTCCCTGGCGGCAAAAGTCGGGAGCCCGGAGCCCCAGGGAAATCGCACCTTATATGCTCCGCTAGGGCAAGGGCAAGCCGAGAGTGACCGCAAGTCTAGAGAGAGGAAGGGAGGCAGCGAGACGCGCTGAGGCAAAGGCCGGGGTGCAGGAGAGCTGAGGAAAGGAGGACAAGGGGACAGCTAGGGCGGAGGACGGTAGTGAGCACCGACGAGGACCCGCGCAGCCTCTGGACGCACGGAGCCGCTTCCCTGGCCGGCAGCTTGCGCTCGCGCCGGCCGCCCCCTCCTCCCTCCCGGCCGCCCCTCCTCCGTCCCGCCCCCGCGCGGAGTCCCCAGCGCTGCAGAGGCCGCCGCCTGCACTGCCGCTCCCGGAGCCGCCGCTCGCCGGACACGCTTGGAGAGGGGAGCACGGAGCCAGCTCCGGCCCTTCCTTTCTTGTGACTCCGCAGCCACCACCAGAGCCCGTCCCCTCTCGCCCACGTTCCCATTGGGACCTTCACGGCCCGGTGGCCTCCGCTCCGCTCTCCCTGCAGCACCGCTCTGCTGCGGCCCCTCTGCCGCGGGAACTTGGGCAGGACCGACGGGACCGGCGCACGGGGCTGGCTCGGGCGCTGCGGCGATGCCCGCGGGCTTCCTCCCCGCCACTTGCTCGCCCTGTGCCTGGGCTCGGGCCCCGACGGCTGCGCCGTGAGATGACTTTCCGAGACATCCTGACCGTCACTTTCGAAGGACCCCGGTCAAGCAGTAGCACTGGGGGATCCGGCGGGGGCGGCGGAGCTGGCACGGTTGGCCCCGAGGGTCCGGCGGTGGGTGGCGTGCCGGGTGCCACAGGCGGCGGCGAGGACAATCAGAGCTCCACGGCAGAACCGGGGGCCGCGACAAGCGGCGAGGTGAATGGCTCGGCGGCCGTCGGGGGGCTAGTGGTGAGTGCGCAGGGCGTGGGAGTGGGTGTCTTCCTAGCGGCCTTCATCCTCACCGCTGTGGCGGGCAACCTGCTCGTCATCCTCTCGGTGGCCTGCAACCGCCACCTGCAGACGGTCACCAACTATTTCATCGTGAACCTGGCTGTGGCTGACCTGCTATTGAGTGCAGCTGTGTTGCCCTTCTCAGCCACTATGGAGGTTCTAGGCTTCTGGGCCTTCGGCCGGACCTTCTGCGACGTATGGGCTGCGGTGGACGTGCTGTGCTGCACTGCCTCCATCCTTAGCCTCTGCACCATCTCTGTGGACCGGTATGTGGGTGTGCGCCACTCGCTCAAGTACCCAGCCATTATGACAGAGCGCAAGGCCGCTGCCATTCTGGCTCTGCTTTGGGCGGTGGCCCTGGTGGTATCTGTGGGACCGCTACTAGGTTGGAAGGAGCCAGTGCCCCCGGATGAGCGTTGCTGCGGCATCACCGAGGAGGTGGGCTATGCAATCTTCTCTTCCGTTTGCTCCTTCTACCTCCCCATGGCAGTGATCGTGGTCATGTACTGCCGCGTGTACGTGGTCGCGCGCAGCACCACGCGCAGCCTCGAGGCAGGCATCAAGAGGGAGCCCGGCAAGGCCTCTGAGGTGGTTCTGAGGATCCACTGTCGTGGCGCAGCCACTAGCGCCAAAGGAAACCCGGGGACACAGAGTACCAAGGGCCACACCTTGCGCAGCTCGCTCTCCGTAAGGCTGCTCAAGTTTTCCCGCGAGAAAAAGGCTGCCAAGACGTTGGCCATCGTCGTGGGTGTCTTCGTCCTGTGCTGGTTCCCCTTCTTCTTCGTCCTGCCTCTGGGTGAGTGATTCCCTCACGTTAGACCCTTCTCCTCTGGCAAGTCCCTTCCTAGAAGGTTTAGACGACCCACAACCTGACTTTGAAAGTTTATCAATGTCCTGGTCGCTTACTGTTGGAGAAAGAGAGCAAGGAGTTCTTGATACTAACGTGTTTTTCCTTTTACAGGCTTTTCATTCTTTCTTACCCTTTGTAGCCATTACAAACCTTGGTCTTGCTTTAGTTTCTTGGAAATCTGGGCAAATATCAGCCTGTATTATGTGATCAGCAGTGTGTATGATCCCCATGTACACCCATCTCTGGAAATAGATGTATTGTGGGTGAGCCCACATGCATGCATTCATTCACTAGCAGCAGACACCAGAAGTGCTGCTTTCTCCAATAGGCATCCATTCAGTTGGCCCCTGGATCTGGTATCTGGGAGAGCCCTGTGGGCTTTCCCTTCTGAAATCTTCTCTTGAAGAGGTTGGAGGAGGGGACTGTGGGGGTGGGAAGAACAGGATGGGAAGTCCGTCAAGTGGACAGTTACTATTGTTTATAGTCATTTACAGAGTGAACCAGTTCCCTTACAAGGGCTCTGCAGTCCTGGGGGAGGTACAACTGTTCTCAAGGGATTCTTCCCACCTCTCTGGAGGCCCTGGACCAGGGCCCAAAGGCCGGAACCAGCTTGGAGAGGAGAAAGAGGCAGCATGTCTAAGGCTCTTCGCTCTGAGTCACTTTGTTCATGGCCGCAGCCTCTGCTGGTGCAGCCAGGGCTTCGCCTCCCTTCCCTTTCCCCTATCTGGCTGCTTGTACCTAAGACTAAGACTAACTCGGGGAAGAAATAATGGTCTCCCTCCTGATCCCCTGGAAGCCTACACACACACACACACACACACACACACACACCACCACCACCACCACCAGCAGCAGCAGCAGCAGCAGCAGCCATAGTGACTTTTTATATCATAACTCAGTTGTATGACCCTTCTACAAATCTCTGTATTTTTTTCATACTACTTGGGAGCAAAATCCAAACTTCTTTCCATAGTCTACAGAAGGTAGCCTTCAAGTTTATTATTGTCCATACTGAAACAGGTCACTATTAGTATTTACAGTAGGACCATGGGTGTGAACTGCAGGAATTCCCAACAGATATCCTCCCCATCTGAAAGGGACTATTCCAGGAAGGGCTGCCTCTCTCTGCCCTGACCTGACCCTCAGTGGGTTAGTTCCTTGCCAAGCCTGTTACCTATCTCTGGTCTTCTCTTTGCTTGTCTCAGTCTGGACTGCCCCCAAACCTCTTACCTAATTCCCAACCTGTGGGTCTCTGCTTAAACGCCCCTTTGGCTTGTGTTTCCCTCACTGGCTTTCCAGCTTTTCCTTTCAGTTGTATCCTCACTGAACCCAGAACACCTGGCATATGAGGAGCTATATGGTTCTTCACTGGGGCACAGGCCTGGTGTCAGGCAGCTTGAGTTCAAATTCCAACTCTGTCTCTCACTAGCTAGGCAGCCTTGGGCCTCTGTTTCTTCATCTTTAAGTGACGATGGTGATGGCAATCCTGACCTCAATAAGTGTTGTAAGAGCCAGTGAAGTGTTAGCATGAATGTAACTGAGACATACATGAATGTCATACAATAACCCCCCACCCCACTCCAGCTCAGGTGAAGGAATAAAACCCCCACTTGAAAATCATCCAGCCAACTTTGGGACTGGAGAATGTGAAAGCAGTGACATTGGAGGAGGGGAAAGATGTTGCAATGACCTGTGTGCTCTCTCTCTCTCTGTCTCCCTCCAAGGCCATCCCCCACAGCCCTGCCCTGGCCTTGCCCTTTGGAACTTGTTTAAAGGCACCTTATTCCCCTACCTGTGTGTGTCTTAGCTCACCCCAGCCCCTACAGAGAATGCTCAGCCTGGGTAGAAAATACCACCTACCTTTTTTTACATTTTCCTTTAATTCTTTTAAATTTTTTTCTGTCATAGAATAAAGCACAAATGAGGGGAAACTAATATAGTAAGTGCCCAAGGGCCTGTGGTCACCCACTCTGAGCATGTGCTGACCTGGCTGTATCTACCTTGTATCCCCTCTCCTTGCTACTTTCACAGGATAGATGACAGCTGAACTCAGTGCCCCCCTTCCTCTTACACCTCCCCAGAGAGGATGCTGACATTTACCACTCCCATGCATGTGCTAATGCTCAGACCACATGCATGGCTGGTGCTCGGACCACATGCATGGCTGGTGCTCGGACCACATGCATCTGCATTAATTTCAAACCGCAGCACTGTTCTGTGTGTCTTCAGAATCTGTACCAATAGCACCCACTGTGCATCTCATTCTTCCGAGTTTTTCATCCAACATTATGTCCTTGAGATTCATGCAGTGTGGGGCCATTATTGGAGCATTTGAAAGTACTGCATGGTGTGTCGATCCATTCTCCCCCTGAAGATTAGGTTGTTCTCCTCTTTCATGGCTAAAATCAACATAGCCAAAGACCGCTACTGTTTTCAGAGGCCCAGATCACATGTTCCCATCTTCCAGGAAATCATCTCTAAATCTCTGTGACTCTTGCCCCTTGCTGGCATGCACTGCTCGTTCTCTGTCCCTGTATCTCTGCTGTTCCTCCCACATGCTATGGGAACCTTAAAGATGTCTAAATCTGGCTCCAAGAAGGGATTGCATGGATGTATGAATATGCAAAGCTATTGAGCTGTGTGTTCTAGGATGTGCATGCCAGCTCAAACTCCTGGCAGAGCTGGCAATAATGAACAAACAGGACAGATGCCAAGCAAAGAAGCAGAATATTCCACTCTGCCCTATGTGGTTTGGAGGGCAAAGAGGAGGGCAGAGGCTGCTGTGGGAGAGAGTGGCCTGGAGGCTGTTGAGGCAGGAAGGAGGCCAGGAGGCATGGACGTGCCCAAGGCTTGTGAGGGAAGATGTGCCCTTGAAAGAACATTCTGGGCTGTGGCACTTTGTGGGGAATATGGCCTTCAAGGGGACAACATGTCTTACCTTGGAGGTGCTAGGATAAAGGCTTGAGGGGACTTGAGCAGAGAGGTTTGGGATGAGGGTACTTGCAGGAGCATGGGGTATAGTCTCCCAGGAAGATAGCAGCAGAAGGATGGAAGCCAGAGAGAGTCAAACAGAAGTTAAGAAAGACAGCTGCGAGAGGAAAGGGTACAGCTACACAGGTGGGAAGCCTTCAGATCCACGAGAGTGTGCCAGCTGCAACAAGCACCAGACACAGAGGCACTGGGAAAGCGAGATATGTGTCTACAAGGGCCATGACAATACCACACGGCCACTATCTGGGAGCCACAGCACTCCCATTCACACATTTGTGTTCAGGAGACCCAGCAGCAATGCAGGTGTGGCTGGTGAGCAGAGACAGCAAATATGGGGTAGCTGGAGCCCAAGGGGAAGTCTGGAATACCAGACAATGCTGTAACGGAGAGCTGCAGACTATGACCTACCAGCCCCACCAGGCTGACTGGTCATAGCAGATGTAACCTGAGCACAGAGGACACTGAAGCTGTCTGCCTAGTGAGACCTTGTCCTCTCCAAAAAGAGCAATGATCTATTGATCAAGCAAACATCCTGCAAAGAGGGGCCAACAACAGTTCTACTGAATTGTGAGGTTTCCTGAGGGCAGATGCCAGGCACACAAAATCATAAAGGTTCCAGATAAGCAACGGGTCATCTTATTACCTCATTTATGTCTGCCTCACTCTCCCCATTCGGAATAAGCATGGGGCATATATTCCACAGAGGGAGGCAGAGGGAACTTAATGGGAACCTTAGACACCGTCTGTCTGGTACCACATACAGCTCCAGGCAGAACAAGAAGGGAGCTTTCGGTGCCACTGCTGTGTGCACACTGGCAACCCTTGCCCCAGTGAATGGCCACTGCCTTCTTGCTGTGAGTCTGTTCCAAGCATGGCAGCACACACACACACACACACACACACACACACACAGAGAGAGGACAGGGCTGAACTGGGTAGTGCTTCCTGTTCACTCTCAGATACATTCTAAGTCAGACTGGAAAGAATACAGACATCGCCTATATGGAAAAAAGAGCTCTTGACAGCCCCGCCAAGGACAGACACATTTCCTCTGGTCCTAAGCAAGCTGGCGCAGGGTTATGTGCCATGAAGAACATCATAAAAAGCTATATAAATGGACCCTGGTTACAAGCAGCCCAAACTTTGGTGTGTATGGGCAAGGGTAGCAGTCAGAGCCACTACCTAGGAATTCTCTGAAAAACTTCAAGACAGAGAATGGCTAGCATAGGGTTACACTGCCAGGACAGAACTACCACCTGATCAGAGCTGCTGTCCCTGGGAGGACATGTGGTGCATGGGTCTGCTCACCCCCAGCCATCTAGGATAGGAGTTTGGTTAGACATAAGGCAGCCTTTCCTATATGCCCATTATGCCAAAGGAGCCAGGGAACAGGGACCCCCAACCTCTCGTAAGCACCAGTTGCAGGAGAACATCTGTTATCTTCAGGGAGCCTTTGGGGGGTCACCCCTGTCCTCAGAGTCTTCAAGGCTCTATGATCTATATGGCAAGTGCCCCTCAGTGAGGCCCAGAAGTAGGGCTGCCCTGGAAACCTCTGCATACAGGATCCCGCCTTACCTCTTGCCTTCTGGTGGCACTGACAGATCCTAGCTTTTCATTTCCGTCTCTCTGGTTCTTGATCAAACATCACTGGCTTCTGCAGCGATTTTATTTTTTGCAGTGATGAGGACTGAACCCTAAAAGATGTGCTCCACCACTGAATTACACCCCTGGACCCTGTTGCTAGCCTCTCAATGCCACCACCCAGGGCAGCTTCAGAGGCCCTGGCAGAAATCCACAAAGTCCATCTAAACCCATGAGCCCATTCTGCCATCTGGGAGCCATAACTGTCCCCATGGTACAGAGGACATCTCTGACCCTCAGACATAGTTCATTGCTTGCCCCAGTGCACTATGCTGTCAGCATTCACTGTGTATCAGTGTGAGGGCTGAGGAGTCTTACCTGATAGGCACAGAAGAGTGAGTGGTGGTGTTGGTGAGATACCCAGGCTTGTCAGACCTGGAATGGGCAGTTCTGGGAGAAAACGTATCCAGAGATGAAGCCCAAATAGGGGAACAGAGAAATAAACAATTTATTCATAGACTAGTCTACTCTACAGCAAAGAAAAATAACAAGTGAATTTTGTGGACATTCTACTGGGCAGAATTAGCCAGGTCAGGAACATAGTGTGTACTATATGATTTTATGTGTAAGACACTCAAAAAAACAGGCAAAATCCCATCAGAGTGATAATTTAAAAAAAAATCAGAATAGTGTTGTGTGGAATGGGGACGATGAGTGCCAACTGGAAGCAAGTGCTAGAACTTTCTGTGGTGCTGAAAATGTTCTGTATCTTTCTTGCTCAGGGACAGATGCAAGTGTCGTCATCATGTTATATATTTAATGCACACACACTTACATTAGTGCATGCAGATCCAAAACCCTGGTCTATGTCAGTGTGGCACCTTATACATAGTAGGTACTCAGCAAATTTGTGCAGCTTGGGGAAGTGACAGAGCCCGTGCTTTGCATATCCTGCGTGCCAAGGGTCTAAGGGGGTTAGAACAGCCTCGTGGCTTATTCCATTTCACTTTTATTTTATCAGAGTATTGTGGCATTCGTTGTTTGTTTTATACTAAAACCATAAGTGTGCCCACAATATTCTTTTTTTTTAAATATTTATTTATTTATTGTATTGATGAGTACACTGTAGCTGTCTTCAGACATACCAGAAGAGGGCATCCAATCTCATTACAGATGGTTGTGAGCCACCATGTGGTTGCTGGGATTTGAACTCAGGACCTCTGGAAGAGCAGTCAGTGCTCTTAACCGCTGAGCCATCTCTCCAGCCCGCCCACAATATTCTTAACTATAGGGACAGTGTGGTACAGCTGGTCCCTAGCACCTGTCATCTTATCAGACTCAAGCTTTAACAGATCCTGTTGAGAAACTGAGGGCCCAGAAGAGACATCCATTCTCTGGTATTCATGGTGTTTTCTAGTGTCAGGGTAGCACTGTTGTGGGGGGAGGGGCATCCGTGCTGAGGAACCTTTGAGAAGCCTTCGGGATCCACGTGTGCCCTTGCTTTTCCAGGCGACTGCGAGTTTCAGGCTTGGCTGGTATTTTTCCGGCCCCAGGCCTAGCATTCACTGTTTCTCTTTTATGGGAAGATGACAATTAACAGACTACAGCGAGAGCTCTCAGCTGCTGACTGGCACTGGCATCTCATTTACCATCAGCTCTGGTCACAGGTTCAGGTTCAGGACAGAGCTAAGAAATACAATGCTTTTAGGATACCCAGAAACACTTGTCATACCTAAATATTAGGGTCACAAACTGTCTCCCCACTCTCATTCCTGGTCTAGTCATCAGCGTGGCACCATTGCGCTGAGTCTGGTCTATGATGGCACCTCGCTCTCCAGACTAGATTGACTTTCCCTCTCCCCCGTCCTTCCAGGGCCGTGTTGGAGTCCCTGTGACCACCTTACTCCTCCCACTTGTCGCAGTGTGTCTGTATGAATCCACATGTTCTGCCCTCCATCCTTGGCGCTCTCATTGTTGAGTTCAGCCTCAGCCTAGCTCTTGCCTCCCTGTCTCTAACTGTGCTTCCCATTCCTGAGAGCCAGCCAATCCCATGACTTAGCACCTCGTTTGCTCTGAGCACCTTTAACTCCTTGCCATCTCTTAATTCCTGTGAGTCTCAAATCCAGAATTGAGCCCTCTGTTCTCCCAGGTTGTACAGTGGTATACTGATTAATGCATTCTCATTGGCTCCGGGAAAGCCTGATTTGTAGCATCTGCCCATTCCTGCATCGTAGCCAATTGTCATGTTACTGAAAAACACCAAGATTCTTGAGAATGGAACAGCCAGCTTTAAGAGCCGGTACAAATCATTTAGCTGAGCATGCCAAAGAGTTATCAACTCTACCTCGCTCTCTGCCCAGGGACAGCCTCAGGGTGTCCTCAGGAGTCTTTATTGGTTCCCTTCAGCTCTAATTCTCCTAAGTTCTTTCCTTTCTAGTGGCTCTGCTTCTACCAGTTTCTGCTAGGCTTCTGTATCTTCTGTGTCCCTTCATGCATGCAGCACATAGACCTACCTAGAGCTGTCTTAAGATATTCGCCCCTGCCCCCGCACGGTTACTTCCTGTGCTCTACCCTACTATCTCACTGGTATCTTTCCTCCCTTATATCCACTTGTAAAATATCCCTTGTCACTTCCTAAAGAATATTCTGATATTGGTCCTCCTCCTCCTTCTCCTCTTCCTCTTCCTCCTCTGGCCAGCAATGTCTCAGCCCACTCGGGGCTAGTTTCTCTCCTCCAAGGCACATATCTGCCTGTGGCACCGTCACCAGTGGCTACCCAGTAGTCACACTCCAGGGTGCTTTCAAGTCCTTCCATCCTCTCCTGTTGTGTCAGCCTTGCCTCTCGGACTCTCGGTGTCCCTTGGGTCTTACCCTGCATGCACACTTCTCTGGCGGTACCCTCAGCCTCCCTGCATGCACACTTCTCTGGTGGTACCCTCAGCCTCCCTGCATGCACACTTCTCTGGCGGTACCCTCAGCCTCCCTGCATGCACACTTCTCTGGTGGTACCCTCAGCCTCCCTGCATGCACACTTCTCTGGTGGTACCCTCAGCCTCCCTGCATGCACACTTCTCTGGTGGTACCCTCAGCCTCCCTGCATGCGCACTTCTCTGGCTGTACCCTCAGCCTCCCTGCATGTGCACTTCTCTGGTGGTACCCTCAGCCTCCCTAGGAGGCTCTTCTTCCCCTTCGATCCCCATTTAATTTCAGGTCCACATTCCAGACCTTCAGACCATACGAATTTCCTGTCTTGCTGTAACAAATGGTCATTGATTTAGTGGCTTTAAACAATGAATCATCTTCTGGGGGTTGAAGGTCAAAAGTCCTCAAATCAATGTCCTGGCAGGGCTGTCTCCCTAGGGGAGGTAGGGAAAAGATGTCAGCTGACCTTCTGTAGTCTCAGAGACAGCTCTGGTCCCTCCTCCTTGCACGAGTTCTGTAGTGTCCGCCATCACATCACCCCTGACTCTCACCCCCTGCTGGGACCCTTGTGACTTCCTTGTGCCAGTCTGGCTTAATTGCAACAGCCATGAAAGGTCTGGACATCCCAGGGCCCTCACTCCATCTACACTTCCACACCCTGACACTACCCTCCCTCCCTGGGCTCACCTTTCCACTCCCCCGACTATTTACCATCTTCCCACATGGCAGGTGGCATCTCAGCACCCTCAGGAGCCCACACCTGAGCATCAGCCTCACTTCCTCTTCCACCCCTCTCTACCCACTGAGCATCTCTCTTCTCAGCCTGTCCCATATTCCCATTCCCACCACCCCGCCTAAACAAATCAGTCAAATATCACCAATGTCCTGTGTGCTGACTGCTGCCAGCCTTCCTAGGAAGACCTGACCCTCCTTACAGTGCCCCAAGGCCAATGCTGCTCTGTGTGTGAGAAAATTGACAGGGAGGCTAAGTAATGTGACCAAAGTTCCCAACTCCCTTGGTGTAAGGTCTAGCATTGGAACCCAAGCACTTTGGCCCCAGAGTCCCTGTTATTGCTTTTCCTGAATGAGAGATTGGGTTGGGCCAGGGTAAAATGTCAGTCGGTAGCCATACTTTGAGCTTTAAATATCACCCAGCCCCTCAGCCCCTCAGCCCCTCAGCCCCTCAGCCCCTCAGCCCCTTCACAAATCATCCTAGCTCTGTGCCAGATGTCCTACACTTGCTAGTCATGAGGAAGACCTGAGCATGGTTATAGAGCATAGCTTCTTCCTGGGTAGCCTGGACTCTGACAGACCAAAGCTGAAACCGCATGGTTCTTGAGTTAAGCCCCTGGTTCTTGAGTTAGTGGATGATTTGCCTTCCCCACTTTGCCAGTGACAAAACAGAACAGATGTTGGCCCTGTGCTTGGGCAGTGTCTAGGTTGTTCACTGCTGGGATACCTGCCCATGGTGACCACTTCCAGGAGGAACCTTCTGTCCTAGGCAGAAGTTTCTCCCCTGAACAAACCTGGGAGCACTCTCAGTGTTGTCCAGAGAGGCTTCTTCTTGGAGCCAGTCCAGCCTGACTGAGCACAGGGGCCACTGGGCAGACCTGCAGACTCTGTCACTCAACACGTATGAGGCTACAGATTGGAGAAGGGGAGACCCGTAATGGGGAAAAGAATGGGACCAGAGTGGAACATAAAGGGATAGGCAAGGGGGTGAGAAGAGAACACAATAAATGGTAGGACCCAGCACATGCCTACAGGAGGCCAGAGACTGAGAGCCTGGGCTCCACATCCATCATGAACTCTGAGAGCTGCCCTACCATGTCCTATGTCCCTCAGCCCATAATAGAGGCCAAGGTTCTCTGCCAGCTCTAGAGAGCCCAACTGTCCTGAAGCAGGCAATCCTGGAGGGCAGAAGAACATCAGGTCCATTCCAGATCTATCTCAAACAAGAAGACTGTGCCAGTGACCCTTCACCTCAGTGCCTTCAATATGCCCATCTGTGTCCCCTTAATCTCTATGAGATACTGATCTTACCTAGGCCATTTCTTCCTGACAGCCCTCCATGATTGTTTTCAAGTGTTTCTTTTCATTCCCTCCCTCTCCTCTGCAGCCATCGGAACTTCCTGGATTTTTCTCTACACTATGAGGTATTCTTGCTGCCTCAGGACCTTTGCTCATGCTCTTTCCTTTACCCAGAATTTATTTTCCCAAGATGAATATCTGGCTTCCTCCTTATCAGGTCTCCCTTACAGGTCCTCAGTTTAAGTACTTAATCAGAGACATTTGTCTGGCTGTAAGAGACAGAAGCCAGAGTCTCTTGAGGAGGAGAGTCTGTGAGCACCAGTGTAAGAGCCACCAAATGACCAGGTGGGAGATAGGGAGCAACTGGGGTTTGAGTTCCTTCTCTCCTGACCTTGCTGGTGGGAGGAGGCATGAGTATCTGAAGATGGTGGGTTTTATCTCCTTGGATCTCTCAGCCAAAGGACTAGCATGCTCTCAACAGAGGTCAGTAGTGGAGGGAGTGCAAAAAGCAGGGGTGGGGGTGGGGACACAGCCTGATACTTCATGGCCAGTCACAACTTATGCTCAGGGCTGGCTGTGAGTTCTGACAACCTGCCAAGGACATGCTCCTTTCTGGGGATGCCAGAAGAGACTGTTAATCACAGAGCCTGCCCCTCGGCCTCAGAGCTGTCCATCCTCCCCAGGGCTTGGCCTATTTGCTCGTGTCACTCTGTCTTTCCCCAGATCCCAGGAGCTCCTCCTCAGCCTGTCTTTCTGCTCCCTGAAAGATAATACTGGCCTGGGATAAACCAGGCTAAAAGGAGCCCCTGCCTTCATTGGTCCAGTGTGTGCCAGGCTGGGCCAGTCAGCACGTTTACCTGCTGACCAGACAGATGCTCTTATGACCAGCAGTGTCCACATTTCAGGACTCTAAGCTAGACCTCTTACACCGCATCGGTGTTAACGTTGCAGGCTCCATGACAAATCCTGAGACAGCTTACTGAAAAAGGGAGAGCTTTCTTTTGGGTCATTGTTTGGAGGCTGCAGTCTGATTGGCTGGCCCATCATTTGGGGGCAGGTGGCGGGGCAGCATGTCATGGCAGCAGTGAGTGGCTGGGAAACAGAAGAGGAATCACACACACCCCCTAGTGGCCTAAATTCTCTAGCTAGTCCCTACTTCTTAAAGGTTCCACCACCTCCCAGTAGCTGCATGGACTGGGGGACCACACCTTCTGGGAAACTAACAACCCTCTTCCAGGACTTGTGGGAAGGCAGGCAGGTGCAACCAAGCCAGCTGGATGGACACTGAGCAGGGGTGTGGGTGAGGGGCTGGAGGGAGGCCCAAGTAGGAGGACCTCCTGTGTCTTCCCCACCCCACACATACTGTGAAACAGGAAGGGATGCATCTACACCCCTTCAGACCCAAGATCCTTGCAAAGTGTGTGAGCTGTGGAGAAAGCATGGAGAAGGGGGGAGGGATACAGGGAGATGGAGGTGGAGCACTCCAGGCAGAAGTGACACGATCTACCCCAGCCACCTGGGACCACAACAAGAAATGTCTCCCAGAACCTGCTGCCCGTGGACTCTGCCACCTGCAGCAAAAAAGCCTGGATTTTCTAAGCCATATGTCTGCTCACGGTGGTTAGAAAAGAGAGTAAGAACTGGTTGTGGCAGAGGCTGTCCCATCTCCCTCAGACCTTCAGTTTACACAGACCCACTCCTAAGTGCTTGCCTGCATCTCTTACCCACAGGCTTCCATAACTTACTCGTTCTTGTAGTCCATCCATGAAGCAGGCAGAAAATGGGGAAATTTAATAGCTGAAGAAATCAACTGGAGACTGATGGGGAGGAGTGTTAGGTACCCACATCCCTCCCCACTGGTGGGGAGACCCAGAGAGCCCCTTTGGGGTTGAGCCTCAGTTTCCCACATTAGCAACTGACTTACTAGCATCCCTCCACCTGTGTCAGCAGCTACCCAAGGTGTTTCCTGCTCAGGCTAATGGCTTATACTTGAACCCTGTCTCAGAGCTTGCTTCTGAGAGAACTCAAAAATAAGTCAGATCTCAAGGGAAGCAGAAGGCAACTGTCGGGGCTGGAAGGCTGCCTTTGAATCCCAGCCCCTTCAGGTATGAGAAATTCCTTGTTCCAGGAAGACTCAGCACAAGTCAGTTGTGCATAAAAATTAAAGTATCAATGTTTGCAATAAGACTGGGACAGCACTAAAACATGTCATATTGTCCATAGATCTTAATAAAACCAGCCTGGCAACGACCACTGGACAACATAGTCCACTGATGTGTCAGCCACAGCTAAACAGACAAGATGCAGTCTGAGTCAGAGTGGTATTTCCAGCATTTGGTGTGACTTCGCAGCCATTGAGGGATGTTATTCTTGAGGGCAATCTTCCTGCAGGACAGGGTCCTTCAGGCATTTTACTGGGACTGCCTATCCCTTCTCCTAGGGGAAAAAGACTGAGTCCTAGTACCCATAACCGCACCATATTTCAGCTACTGTTTCTGACCACTCTCTAAATATAGACAGTAGGCCCTTTCCCAAGTCTGTTGGTACCTCTCTGAAAAGCCACAGGACAGGGGAGGGATACATAGATACTAGGGATGGGTGAGTGGGTGTGTGGGTTATTTGGTCAGTTGGTTTGCTTGCAGTCCTGGGAACTGAACCTGAGGCTCTCAAATGCTGCATGAGTTCTCCACTACTGACCCATTACCTCTAGCCCAACACATTTAGATTAAAATCCTGCTAAGCACTGAGCCCTGAAATTTATGAATCCCATCCAGAGAAGCATTATTGTCTCTAGTTCACAGAAAAGAAAGTGAGACTTTCAGTGGCCAAGTAGCTTGCCAAAGGCAGCATGTGAAAGTTTTAAATGGCTGGGCTGTGTGGTTCTGACCTCTCCTTCCACCATCTCAGCATCAGGGACTGTTTCTCCACGTGGGTAGTAGGTGATATGCAAGGACCTCTGCCTTATTTGGGGAAATCAAGTGCAAAGAGAAAATGCCATAATTTGTCAAAGAATGCCATGCTTAGCATTCTCCGTCTCTCAGATACTACAGGCTTTGTCTAGAATGAAGCTTTTGCTGAGGATGAGGCCCGTGAGAAGGTGGCCTCTGGACTGTACCTCTGCACTCATTCCCTTTCCCTCAGAATGGCTTCCTTAGGGTCCATATTGGGGATGCAAATGGAGATATTTGTGGAAGACAAGGTCTTAGTGCCCATTTGTACTTGTCTGGTGTTCTGTTCCCCCACCTAAAACCATCTCAGCTTTTCTTCAACACTTTCCCCGGGACAGCCCTACAGGGCTACATTCTGCCATGGGTGTTGTGCTCTTGAAGCTTAATTCTAGACTGTGTCTCTCACCTGCTTAAAAATACCCAGGGCTCCTAACTCCCCACAGAAGGAAAGCTATGACTTCATTCAAGGTCCTCCATTATGGAGCCTAGATGAGATGTGTTGAGTTCATCCTACAGGATAGCCACGGGATGCAGGATAGTTCTGTGCTTGTCCAGTCCTGCCTGAGTCTGAGATGGTTGGAAGCTGTTGCTGAGCCTACGAGCAGCCCTGAGCCCCACTGGTAGTCACACTGTCACCCAGAGCCAGCACCACGTTCCATGACTCCTTCACAGTACCCAGCACTGGACAAACCTTCTCTCCCTTTCTGTACTCAGGCAGTAGAGTACACTGCAGAGTGCCATAAAATGCTATACAAAAGATTGCAAATGGACTCATTTTTCTGGAAAAGATTGTCAAAATATTTTTACATGAGACGTAGCAGAATCGTGTTTCTCCATCAACGCATAAAGAACAAGACCTTCTGGTGTCTTCTAGAGACTGCCCTCGGCAGAGAGACCTCCACACAGGCGGCAGTATCTAGGCTCCACAGCAAAGACGATTTCTGTCAGTCTCTCAGAGACTGCTGTAGTCGCCTGGCTCATAAGCCTGGCAGATGACAGCCTCTGCCTCATCTTGGGAAATGTTTAGAGACATTGCTTCCACTTTGGAGCTCAGGACACACGCAGTCTCCAGTTTCTACACGAAACTGGTTGCAAGTGGTTTGTGGTCTCTTTCTGGTTGGGATTTGTTGCCTGTGCCCAGATAGTTTTCTATCAGGTCAGAAAACAAGAAGATGGTTCTTTTTTCCCCATCTATGTTAATAGAGACACTCCTGCCCCCTTGATAGCACCTACCTAGTGACTCAGCTTCTGGGGTCGGCAGCAGTCCTTTGTCAACCTCCCTCCTAACCCCATCAGTTAACTACCCTGCTCTCTATTCCCTGCAGGCTCTCTGTTCCCTCAGCTGAAACCATCAGAGGGCGTCTTCAAGGTTATCTTCTGGCTGGGATACTTCAATAGCTGTGTGAACCCGCTCATCTACCCCTGCTCCAGTCGCGAGTTCAAGCGCGCCTTTCTCCGCCTCCTGCGCTGCCAGTGTCGCCGCCGTCGCCGCCGCCTCTGGCGAGTCTACGGCCACCACTGGCGAGCCTCGACCGGCGACCCGCGCACCGACTGCGCCCCCAGCCCTCGCATCGCGCCCCCTGGGGCCCCCCTAGCCCTCACTGCACACCCGGGCCCGGGCTCCGCAGACACGCCAGAGGCTCAAGCTTCGGTCCCCAACAGTCGAAAACCAGCCTCCGCCCTCCGGGAATGGAGGCTGCTCGGGCCGCTACAGAGACCCACGACCCAGCTGCGTGCGAAGATGTCCAGCCTGTCCCATAAGATTCGCTCTGGGGGCGCGCGGCGCGCGGAGACTGCGTGTGCCCTGCGCTCGGAGGTAGAAGCAGTGTCCCTAAATGTTCCCCAAGATGGGGCAGACATCTGCCAGGCTTGTGAGCCGGGCGACTACAGCAATCTCCGGGAGACTGACATTTAACTTCCGAAACTCAGGCTGGGGGAGGTGCTGGGGCCAGGGGTGGGGTGCTTTGTGGGATGCTGCCTTCGGATCCAAGACTACCAGGGTGGCTGCTCCATCTCACCCCAGAGCAATCGGAGCTGGACCTGGGGTCGGAGCACTTCGAAGGTGGTGGGTTATGGTGCCGCCTGCTGGACATCATTGTCCAGAGCTCTTCCTGAAAGGGAAGGGCTGCAGGATTCGCCCTTCTCATCCAGTCTAAGAAACTGCTTAGTCAGATCCTGATGTCTAGGCAGAAGACTTGAGGTATGGCTACTCCCCTTGGGGAGGAAGAGGTACAAATTCTTGTTTTGCTGCTCCCAGGGGAAAGATCTGTGGACAGTTTCTACTCCTGACTGCCACCTGGAGGAAGTCAATGGACCAACCCTAGAACCTGCCAAACAGCAAACTTTGGTGGCATATTGGATGCCCGCCATACAAATCTGTTGTTTTTCCGCCCTGGGCCCACTGTCCACTTCCCCGCACTCCTAACTGTATGTACCCCTCACCATCGCCCCGCCCCAGGGCCTTACTGTTTACACTGTGTACATAGTTCATTGTGCCTGTCTGTGCCCATCACTTCTCACTGGGATTCCAGGCTGCCAACAGGGGAGAGCCTTATTTATCATTTTGAAACCTATTTATTGGTAAGAGTACTTATATTTTGTTCAGACTGTGCAAACTGTCCATCTTTGGCCTGTAATGCATATAGAGCCTTTTTCTGAAATCCTTAGACCATCACAGGACTGTCTATGTTCACCTTGCTAGCTTGTGGAGAGGGGGACATATAGGTCATATTTTGGAGCTGGTTCTCTCCTTTATCCATGGGGTCACTACTGTCCTTTGGTTCCTTTAGCAAGACTAAAGGACTTCGGAGCCTTGTTGGCTTTTAAGAGTCACATACGCACAGACTTTCTATCAGCCCCCCTAGACGAATCTATGATGCCCTGAGGGCCTTGGGGAGCATACTGGCTACATCATGTAAGTGGCAAAACATCACAGGGCATATACACTCACAAGCCTGTCAATGTTGAGAAAAGCCATACCTAGCTGTGGTGTTCCTTAGCTCTGAGTAGAGACATACATCCCAAGGGTCATTTCAACTAATCGCTGAAAAGAAAATATCAACCACACGTATGCAGCCTGCATGGGACTGGTAACTGTGAACAATCAGCCCTCAGAAGGACAGCTTTCTAAACAATACCCTGAAACTGGAAGAGCCAGTAGCTGGCACCAAAAAGGATCGGTGTTGTGAACCAAAAGTTTCTGTCCCTCACTAAGGAGGTGGTCTGCCTGAAGTCCAAACCTTTCACGCTAATTTTACAAGATCAAAAAGGAAGGGTAGCAGGGATTGGAAGGAGATGGTTTACAAAGCGATCTGGGGTCTGAGTTTTCAAAGCTGGCCTTCCCTAAGCACCCAGGTACAGAGAAACGGTTATGGCAGGCACTGGAAGTGTGCTACCTACACCAACGTCAGTGCCCCTTTGTGTATACTGGCCTCCTTGAAGCTAGGGGACAGGCTTCTCACAGTGGAAGGATCCATGGGTCAAGTCAGAAATCAGTTCGTTGGTAGCCCCTAGTGTCAAGTTACTGAGCATTGACCTCTGGGGTAGATGGGAGCCAGGTTTACTTCAAACGCTGGCTTAGGTGTTTGAGGTCCCACCCAGTACCTGTGCCAAACATGGCAGTCATCTCATGGCCAGACTTCAGCCCTATTATGCCCTGGGCACACTGCTGGTGCTCACACCAGGAACTGAGTGTGAAGGAGGTGCAGAAGGCTGCAGAGCCCAGAGCAAGGGTCTCTTCAGCAGAGGCCTCCGGAGATCTTGTTTTTGTAGCTAATAAAGTATGGCTGCTGACCTCACTCCTGAATGACAGGATCTCAGCCGAGAGGAGTGGATGGAACTGTGATGCCCTTGGGGTGGGGGAGAAGGTCACAAATGACTTCAGGAAAAACTGGGAGAACACACCGTCTCTTGGGTCCCCAGGTCCTACAGCCTCCCAGCCCATCCTAGGAGTCTGAGTAGAAACTATCCCTGAAGTCCAGGTAAGACATGAGGCCTTCACCCTCAGGTGACCTTAAAGGACAGGTAAGTCCTGAGGCATCTATGACAGGTGAAGGAAGGTCCTATGAGATGTGACAAAGACTGAAGCAAGCTTTAAAGGACACTGCGGTTTGTCTAAGTCCCATCCCTGGCCTTAGCCTGCTTCCCACCGCAGGACCCTCAGTGCCATCTAACCACTCACCTTTCCTTCCCACACTCTTCCTGGGATGCTTTTGCAGCTTGTCAGGGACCTCCAGTTTCTCTGAGCTCATCCCCCATGTTAATGACATCTAGCCTGGTGCCACCTCTTCTCTGATGTATGGAGTCTGCTGGAGCTGGCCGGTATCCATTCATGCTTGCCTCTCCTTTCTCCTCCTTCCCCCACAGACTCCCCTTTCTACCCTTAAATGCTCCCTAGGGTTATACTCCTCTTCTCAACTCTCCACATAATCTCATCCACGCCACTCACCAATGATCACACATAAATGACTGGCAGGTCTTGATATCTTGAGCTCCAGATGTGTGTTCAACCTCCCAGGTACACCTCAAGGCCATTTACTTCCCACAAAGCCCCCTGAGCATACCCTGCCTCCACCTTTCCAACATATTGGTTCTGCATTGTTCCAAGATCTCCTTCACAGATTCCCAGCTCTGAACAAGCACCAAGCACACTGCAGCCGCTCAGGTTGCTCACGCCCAGCCTGTCTACAGTGTGCTGAGACACCCCAAGAGCAGATACGCCCTACACATCTATGGTAACACATGATCCACATTCCAATCATCCAACCCCACCCCCTCAGGCCTCTAACACCAACCAGTCCCTGGGTCCCTCCTGGTCCAGTCGCTGACAGGCCAAGGGGAAGTGTCTGAAACTTCCATCATCCTTCCTTGTATCAGTTCTGACTCCTTAGAGCCCCCTTGACCCTGATTCTATTCCCATCTTTTTATACCCCCAGGGGACTACATGGTCACCGTCTGTCCACTTGGAAAGAATTCTTTTTAGTTGGCCCCCGTCCTGCTCCGCTTCTTGTGGCTCCAGAGAAGTACAAATCCAGATGCTCAAAAAGGCTAAATCAGTCCTCAGCCTCTCTGCCTGGAAATAGCTCACAGAGAACCACATGGGTGCAGACGGGGCCTTCTGAGAAGGAGCTTGGTGCTGCCCTCCAGTGGTCTGGGCTTCCTATCTTCCATTCCCCCATTGAGAAACTTAACCTCAAGAACAACAAGAGAACTAAGAAATGTGATGGTGGGCAGAGACCTACATTCTAAAGTGTCTGGTTTGAAAGGACCCCCGGAAAACTGCAGGATGCATTTGGAACGGAGACAAGGGACCTGGAGCTCAGGGGAGTGGCCTTGGCAGTAGAATGTGTGCCTTTCGTGCATAAGGCCCTAGCTTCAATCTCCAGGATCAGGGCTGGGGGAGTATCAATAAGGAGTCCGGGAAACAGAACCACACAAGCTGGGCTTTGAAAGACAAGGGCCAGAAGGAAGCACACATTGCAAGCATCTGCCTGCACTGGAGCTGCTCTGTCTGCACAATTTTTCTTTTGCCACCCATTGGCTCCATCTGTGTTTACGTTCATTCCTTTCTACCCTTCCAGGAACCAAAGGAAAAGTCCCAGGTCCTTTTCTGTTCTTTTCATAACATGCCTTGACCAAATGGAGGTTTACTCTGTGTGCGTGCGTGCATACATTTGGAGGATAACTAGAGTTCTCTCCTTCCACCTCTTACATGGGTTTCAGGGGTCAGAATCAGGTCCTTAGGCTCACGCAGCAAGCACATTTTCCTACTGAACCATCCTGTCACCTGAGTGTTCCTTTGCCTGAGAATGAATCAGATTGGTCCCATTCATCCACTGAGTGAAGCCAAAGAGGTCATGGGTCACTGGCCAGCTCACAGGTCAGCTAATATGGGGTCAAATCTAACAGCAGGTGAGGCAGATGGGAGTAGGAGGGTCACAGAGGACAAATGCCATCTGTGCACCAGCATGGGAGAAGGGGGGGAGGGGTGCTCAGAGAGTGGGAAGAGCAGGGTGGAAGATAGTGACATCTCTCAGCACGATGGATCAGCTAAGGAGACCGTGACTATGAAGGACACTGATCACTACCTGCGTGATCCACGGCATCACCTTTCTCACCTGACAAGGGGTAAATGGGTTGCTGGAACTACCACGCTTGTGTCGTCTGCTTTATAGCCTTCATTGAGAGCTTTTCCCCTTTGTTGCCCGGTGTATGACCAACGGCATGTTGTTCAAGGTTAAGAACAGAGGCTCTGAACTGCATGAAGCACGCACCTAGCACCTGTCTTCTGTCACCCAGCATTAACTGGCCCAGAGCCACACTTCCCCTACAGCTCTCACACAGGGTCTTACTGGCCAGAGGTAGGTCACATGACTACCTTGCATAAAAGACTAGGAAAGTGGGCGTGGTTAGAAGAAGGGGTCCGAAAATTCTGCCAGCTGAATTCAGCCTGCCACCTGACTCAGTACCACCCACAAATTAAAAACGGGGAAAAGTCAAATGAATATTATTTTATGGCGTTATGTGAACAGTGCCATCCAATATCTTCAGTTTTGCCTCTTGATTCACAAAACCTAAGTTTATTACCTTAACCTTTACAGGAAAGCCTACTAACCTCCATCTTAGGATAGCATAAGGGAATCACTGATTGCTTCCTGGTAGAACACTGCTACCTGAACCAGAGCAGTGTTCCACCTAGCAAGAAACCTCAGAAAAATCAGCCAGGCAGCCCTAGTTGTCTACAACACATTTCAAACTTGCATTCAGTTATTTAACCTTCTTATTGGTGTATATTCATTGTGCACAGTGATGAGTTATTTAATCTTCAAACAGCATAATCTAAGCATTAACCCCTCTCGCCAGTCCTGGGACAAAGGAGTTATTCTGGAATGTATCTGCTTCAAGGATATTTTCTCAGCTTGGCCAAATTGTAGGATTTAGAAAGAGACCTGAGAAAACTGGAAACTAACCAGTCACCAATCTCAATGTCAAGATCTCAATGTCACAACTACAGGAAGCAGGTCTGGAAGCTGGTCACATCATGGCACTCACCGGGAAGTGAAGTCTGAAAGCTCTGACTACTACCAAGTCCTAATGACTGTAAGTCATTGACGGGAAGCCTAAATGTGTCCTGAAAGCATCGTAGTAAAGTTTGCAGGCAGAGGCTGAGGTTGTGGACCTGGCCCAATGCTCTACCGCCTCGCACATCCTGCCTCTGTTCCCAAGCTACCGTCCTCTCCATCCCCCTGGATGCTCCCCTCTCTGTTTTCCATAATGCATCCTTCTCCATCCCGCCCCAACCTGAAGGTGATGCTGAGTCCTTATAAGACTGACTTATGTCTCCTTCCCAACTCTTTCCTCTTGTTCTGTGCCTGTAAGTTCACTGCATGTGTCTCTAATACCATCTGCTATGAGTCCATTTCAGAGTGGGACACTGAAAGACAATTTTAAGAGCTTTTATTTCTAAGTTCGTGATCATCCTGGTAGACCAGCTTGTGTTTGTTGTGAACTCCACCTGCACAGGAGGGATCTTCATGCCTTCTGACGCCTTTTGACCAATCAGTGTTCTCTAACCAGCAGCAAACAACCTAGGTGAGATCACTAAATAATGCATGCACCTGATAATAGTTACTGAGCACCTGCCATGTGCCAGGTAGGTGAGAATAAAACTATTTACAAGAAGAAAAAACCTCAGCCTCCATGGAATTCTTATTAGTCAATATCTAGGGGATACATAATTCACTAAATAAAACCTATGGTAGGTGGCATAGGAATAAGCAAAGAGAATGTAACAGGAAATGGTAGGGATGGGAAGATTACACCCTAGAACACGGGAGAGCTCTCAGCAGATGGTGACATGAAAGAAAAGGTCTGAAGACATTAAGGAACCGAGCCTCGAGAATCAGTGAAAGGAAGCAGTGCAGGCAAAGGAGGCAGCTGGTGCCAAAAGTCATGACTCAGTTGGATGCCTGGCATGTCCAAAGATCACCAAGGATGCCATATGCTGTGGCAGTCACAACAGTCAAGAAGTGAGGACGACTTTGCAGGGCAATTCAGACACGGGGTGAAGAGACTGCTCTGGAGGTGTTCCAGAGATGAGACCCACTTCCCAGGTACCTCACAGGCTCACAGGCTCACAGGCTCACAGGCTCACAGGCTCACAGGCCCATCCCCAGCTACCAGATAATCACCCTGTTAGGAGCCCTTTGTCCTTTGGGGAAGTTGTTTGATTGGTTGATTTTTTTAGCAAAGACATTTCCAATTTAAAATGGCATCCTGTGAAGTGTTTTTTAAGACCCTTCCCTGTAAAACACTAACAAAGAAAAAAAATGAGGATAAAAACTTCAAAACATCTGAAAAATAAAACCATCATCAGTCAAGCATTTGCACATTCTAGGGAACAGCTTTAAGTTTTATGAGTCCGTTGGCAGAGCTGGCCCTTTGCATTAAGGGCTTGATGCCCCTCACTCCATAGACTCATCACCACCCTTAACTCCAAGAGTTTGCTCAATCATAAAATCACTGGCCACCATCCTACCACCCAAGAGTGACTTTCTAAGTCATCAGGAAATGATCTCCCACTCTCCCAGTCTTCTTCAAGACTTCCTATGTCACACAAGGACTTCATGGTCACTGGATTATTGAGTTAGCATGTAGGTTTGGGGCAGAAGAGGTGTGAAGAGCAGAGTAAAATTGTGGCTTTCCCACTGTTTCATCTGATAGAGAAGGAGTGGCTGGATGGAGTTGTAGGATGTTTTCAAAAGAGAACTTCCTGGGTAGAAGTACAAGAGAATTAAGAGTGTTGTACTGGCTGGCTTTGTGTGTCAACTTGACAGAAGCTGGAGTTATCACAGAGAAAGGAGCCTCCCTTGAGGAGATCCAGCCTCAATGAGATCCAGTTGTAAGGCATTTTCTCAATTAGTGATCAAGGGTGAGAGGGCCCATTGTGGGTGCTGGTAGTCCTGAGTTCTATAAGAAAGCAAGCTGAGCAAGCCAGGGGAAGCAAGCCAGTAAGTAACATCCCTCCATGGCCTCTGCATCAGCTCCTGCTTCCTGCCCTGCATCAGTCCTGACTTCCTTTGGTGATGAACAGCAATGTGGAAATGTAAGCTGAATAAATTCTTTCCTCCCCAACTTGTTTCTTGAGCGTAATGTTTGTGTAAGAATAGAATCCTTGACTAAGACAAGTGTTTATTGGCTTCAACAACATAGCCTGCAGCAACATACCCATTATGTCATGAAATCCTCCCCTGTAGGTCCAAACCCTGTGGCCTGGTCCTTCCGGGCCCCTTATTGGGATAGGGCCACACTTGAACCCTGAGTGACTTCCTAGTGGCCAGAAATACCTTCTGGGGCTGTTGACTTCCCCAAAGAAAGGTGTATCTATCAGTTATTATCACAATGATGCTGTGAAACAACTCACTCGACACTCTCAGACCTCAACTGGAAGCATTTCTTGGTCTTGCCTATACCTGTCTTCAGGTTTGGCTCAAGATTCTCTTGGGTTCAGATCTATTTCCATTTTTTTCCATACTCTACTTGAACCATCAGCTGCAGCATGTACTTCTCAGGGCAAGTAGAAGTTAGACAGGAAGCTGAAACCAAGTGCACAGATGCCAAATGCACACATTATTAGCTTCTGCTGCCTGCCTCAGGACAGAGGCTTTAAGTCATATCAAATATGTGCCCATTCCCTTAGCCAAAGCAAGTCACGTGGCCAACCTAAAAATCAATGGGAAAGAAAAGTACACTCTGGTCCAAGGGAAGAGGCCCATGAGTGAATAGTTGCTGGACAATTCTCTAGTATATCACAAGGAACCAACTTTCCTGGCAAATGTACCCCTGTGCCTTACTCTATTCTGTGTCCAGGAGCTCCGGGTACAATTAATGAGAAACCCAGAGATACACTGTGGAATCTGGACCCACTTCTGATGATGGCTGTCCTGCTTCCAAAAGTGGGACCAAGCAGGAACAGATAATACAGGTCAGATAATACTACATGACCCATCCACATGTATAACCAGGAGGTGGCAAGGTCACACCCAGAGGATAACTGTGACCCTAACAAGGAGTCACAGGGTCACATCTGATTCTCTAACCCTGTCTTTAATTTATCGACTGTTCAGGGCCAGGTTTCTTGACAGTGGCTCTAGACCTCCTCTTTAGCCTTTCAACTCAGCCTCCTAGGAAATAACTAGAACCACCCCTGCACTGCCCACCACAACCTGAGCCCCTCCAGACTCCCTCTCCCTCTTCCAAGGCTAGCCAGTCATGATCGTCACCCTGGAATTGCCTTCTTTTACCACAGTGATCCTGTGTCACAGCTGAACACTGTGATATATTTGTATATTAGTCATTCAGAAATAAGACTGCTGTAGTCAGCAGATCCCGTTGAGGTGGCTCTTCTGACCTTGGCTAGGTTTATGTGTCTCAGGACCGGCTGTTCAGTGACCTAGACCAAGCCTGGATAGTCTCCAGTAAGACTAGAGTGACTTGGCTCTGTTCCATTTGCAGCCTAAGCATGTTGTTACGGTGACCTCAGAAGCGCAGAAGCATAAGAATAACATGCAAGGACTGTTGGAGCATGTTCACGTCCACTTCATTCTCTTGTGTGAAGTTGAATGGCCAAACACAGATTCATTTGCGAGGGCCTCTGTTAAAAAAAAAAAAAAAAAAAAAAGCCATTCAAGGTAAAACAACGGAAATTTATTTCCTCACAATTCACAGGGCAGAAACCCAAGCTCCATAAATCCAAGATGTTGTTGGGTCATTGTCCTCTGAAGACCTCTATCCTTGGTTTACAAATGGGCATTACTCCTGTGTCACCAGCCATTTTTTTTCTGTGTTTGTTTCCATCCTAATGTCTGTTTTTGAATTGGAGTCTATTCTAATGACCTTCTTTTAAATTAATTACCTCTTTAAAGAGTCTGGTTCCAATATCAACTAACAAACCACCCAGAGTTCCCAGTGACTAAACCACCAACCAGAGAATACACATGGAGGGATCCCTGGCTCCAGCTGCATATGTAGCAGAGGATGGCCTTATCTAACATCAATGGGAGGTCCTTGATCCTGTGGAGGTTGATGCCCCACCATAGGGAGGTGTAGAGTGGTGAGGCAAGAGTGGGTGAGTGGGTAAGAGGAGCACCCTTGTAGAGACAAAGGGAAGGAGGGAGGGGGGTAAGATAGGGGATTTCTGGGGGGGTGGATAGAGAAATGGGATAACATCTGAAATATAAATAAATAAAATATCCAATAAAAAATAAAAATACAAAATAAAAATAAATTTTAAAAATTTAAAAAAAAAGAAGTCTGTCTCCCAGCTGAGGGTGATGCTCAGGAGGGGAGCTTGCCTAGCATGTGCCAGGCTCTGGGTTTGAGCCCTGTCACTGGGAGGATGGTGAAAACTGGCAAAGCCATAGGGAAAAAATGAACAAGTCTAAAGTGCAGAGGCAACAAAACCAAACTCAAGAGAGAATCTACATGAAATATGTACAAAAATCCCACAGAAAACCTGTTGTCAGCTAATTTGTTTAAAAATAAATTTTAAATATTTTTAAAAGAAAACACCTATTCAGAAAAAAATATCAAAGTCACACATACAAAAAAAATATCACTACCAACTTTAAATACTAGATATTAAAACCAGTATGAGAAGGTTGGGCTGGAGAAATGGCTCAGCACTTAGGAGCACTTGCTTAGTACTTCTGATCCTAGCACCCACATCCAGACGTTCACAGGTACCTGTAGCTCCTGCTCCAAAGCCACAGGCCCTCTCCTGGACTCTAGAGGCACACATACACACACACACACACACACACACACACACACACACACACACACACA
>NW_021604587.1:16597392-16608165 GCF_004785775.1 Grammomys surdaster
ACACACACACACACACACACACACACACACACACACACACACACACACACACAGGCATAAATTCACACACACACACAAATAATAAAAATAAGTACTGAAAAAAGTTCAGCTTTTAAGAAAATGCCATTTTTTAAAGAAAGTAAAAATATCCAAAACTTGGTTTTCATCAGAAAAAGTAGAGATTCTCTTAAATGAAGTTATCCCACTTGGACTGACAATCCCCACTCACCCCACAAGAGCCATAGGCTATCTAACAAAACCCTCAGCACCAAGCTTGAAAAGCCCTTGTGTGAGTTGTTGGCCAGAGGACTGAAGAGATTGCCAAACAACACAGGCTAGTGCTGTTGCCCTTGTTCCTCCCAGAGGCTGACGGTAAGTCCCTATCAATGGAGACACTGCATCCTTCAGACACAGAACTTGGAGGATCAGAGCTGGACCTGACCCTAGAGTCTCCTCCCTGAGGGTTGGCTCCTCTAGTACTGGAAGGCACTGTGCAAGATGGGTGCCAAGGGAAGGAAACAACCAATAGTCTTACCTATGAGGCCTATGAACCACAGCAACCACCAGCATGACATGGTAACTGCGTTCTAAATATGCATCCTCTAACCCAGCAGTAAGTGTAGCTCTCACCCCTCATCAAATCCTTACAACAGACAGAGACCATTACAGAAAAACACAACTGGCTATAACGCAAGAGCTCAGTGGATCATGGGAGCCCAGCTCCCTACAGACGCGTGTGCAACACAACCCCTCCACCTAAGAGTTTGAGAGCCAGAGGACCAGGAAGCGGCTGTGAGAATGTGTCTCTTACACATTACTGGGAAGCTTTGGCCATGATGCTTCAACAGCATGGCTGCCTAAACAAGACTCACAGAAGCACAATACCAACAGAGCTGCTAATGTGGTAGAGAGAAGTCTCACAGGGCCCCACCTCCAGACAAAGAACTACAGGCAACCAAGGAGTGCTGAGAACTGGAGAAACAGTTTTCCTGAATGTTGAGCCCCTGACTGGTGATCCAATACCTGAAACCATATACATACAAGCAACACTGAACAGACTAAGTGGACGTGTGTTTATATTTTTATGCACACACACACACACACACACACACCAATAACAATGGAAAAGAGGCCATGAATTAGAGAAAGAAAAGTAGTTATATGAGAGGGGTTTGGAGGGGGGAAAGGGAAAGGAGAAAATTAAGCAATTATATTCTGATTTTTAAAAATAAAAATGTTTTAAAAAGGAAAATAATGGCTAATGTGTTTATAAAAAGACAAAGAGAAAGAATATGTTCTGTGTGGGGGGGGGTGTGGTGAGGTATGGGGGGAGGGGGAAGCGGGCACATGCCGAGGCGTTCCTTCCCACTGAGGGACCAGCCACACACCATACAGTATAGAGTTTATTCAGGACATAGGGAGGGGAGTTAAGAGGGTAGTAGAGGCAAAGAGAGAGGCAAAGAAAGAGGGAGAGTAGAGAAGTAGAGAGCGGCCATGACCATGTGGAGAGAGGGGGAAGGGAAGGGTCAAGGGGACAGAATGATCAAGAGAGCAAGAGTGAGAGAGAGTAACAGAGAGAGGAGGGGACAAGCAGCCCCTTTTATAGTGGGCCAGGTTGTTGCCAGGTAACTGTGGGGGTGGAGTTTAGACAGAATAATAACAATGGCAAAACACCATTGAAAGGGCTTTTTGAAACGGAGTCAAGAAGCCATCAATGCGGAAGACTTATTTAGGACTTAGGTGCTGGCTATGAACTCTACTCATCTTTACCACAGGGCCACAGGCTCTAACATTGTGCCCAGAGTCTCAAGATGCTCATCAAAAGGTTATCAGACTCTTGCTTTATTGGCCTTTCCCTCCTATTTATCTTCTTCTATCTTCTATCCCTGCCTTCTGTATCTCCTATCAGCCACAAGG
Organism: Grammomys surdaster; assembly: GCF_004785775.1. Lineage (NCBI taxonomy): Eukaryota > Metazoa > Chordata > Mammalia > Rodentia > Muridae > Grammomys > Grammomys surdaster. The sequence continues at coordinate 16,599,310 of NW_021604587.1, forward strand.
CCTTGTTCCATCTCAACACTCAGGATCTCCCCAACGATCTCCGTTACCCAATCTGTGTTCTTCTGAACACTCATTCAGCTAGCTAAACTCCTGCCTTCCAAATTACAATTTCTACTCTCCTAAATAGTCATTTTTCACTTTGAAAAGAGAGTACAAATTCTTAATTGAATATTAACCCTTAACAAAATTGAGACAGTATATATTCCAAAAACCCACAACACTCTAGACGTTGCCACTTTTACAAGTAAACTCTGTAAGTCTTCAGGAAATAGATCATCAACATTTTATAAGTATTTTCCCAACATCTTTAAAAAGGACAAAATGATTTTTTAAAGTCAATTTGTGACTATAAAAGACAAAAATGTTTCTGAAGAAACATTTGCAAACAAAATTTTTCAACATTAAAATGTATCATGGTCACTACGATAGAACACACAACTACTAGGACACTCGCTGGCCTACTTGTAACCGGCCTCATCACCTGCCACCCCCACAGGCTTGGCCACCCATCCCAACAGCCAACACAAGAGTTGAGTAGCAGTGACAAGCTGCGTGGGATCACGGAGCTTTAATCAACACATGCTGGGCAGAACAGATAGGAGGGTCAGTTGACCCAAGTTCCTCTTCAGATACCGCTGTGAGCTTTAGGTTTAGATAAAGTGAAAGCAAGGGAAAAAAGGTCTCTGAGAAATCCTTAGGGTGTGGTTAGCTGATCATTGTCTTTGTTCTGGCTGTCAAGGGCCTCAAAGAAGTCCTTATTGCTTGAGGCACAAAGTGAACGTGATTGCAAGAACCCCAGGGTACAGCCTGCTATCAGGGATAACGGCCCTTTTCTGGAGGGTTGTCTGTCTCTGAGGCTCTGCTGTTCCTAGAATCCAAGGTGACTCTGGGTTTAGGACACCTAGTGACTTTATGTACCTTTGAGGGATAAGGAGCAAGGCATGACAGAGCTGACAGAGAAGTTCCCGTTACCTTCATGCCTCAGCCATGAGGGAACTGAGTTAGGTTAAGTTGCTTGATAAACACTCCTGCAATGGTCAACATGCTGCCAAGCAAGTGACTCAGAATAAAGGTGACTGGTGCAGAACAAAGGTCTTCATGATGTTTAAAGGTCCTTATAGACCAAATAACACGATTCTTAACTGAGAAACTGGGACAGCAAGATGGGTCAGTGGGTGCTTGCCTCTCAATTCTGGGTTTGATCCCCAGAAGTCACATAGGGATGGAAAGAAAACATTAACTACACAAAGTTGGTCTCTGATCTCCACACACACACCATGGCACATAAGCATGTGCGCACACGCACATACACTGTTCTAGAAATAGCATACCGTCTAGTGAGGAATCACTCCGATTAGGGAGCAAGGAACGCTCCCAATATAAACGCCAAGTAACAGTCGACACCAACAGAAGATGTTGTTAGCTTATATATGCCTTAGGCTTCTGCATTTCATATAAGTGATCATCCTTAAACCTCCTTTGGTCCTGGCCCCAGGATATATGTTGAACAATTTAAAAAGAGACAAATCTGGCCACTTATTTAGGCTGATAGGAGATTTACACGCAGCAAAGATATTACATATTGCCAAAATAAAATTATTTTTTAAGTTACACCAATATTGTTCTTTTTCAAATAGTTGTCACCCAGATCATCTTGCCCACTTGGCAGAATTATGTTTTTCCTCATAAGGCTGCAGGAGACTTAATGACGGTTGTGACTCTGCAAGCCTCTCCCCACCCCACCCCCACCAAGGATGCCAGTTTGAGGTATGTCTTTGGTATGGGAATCAGGGCCTAATGGCTGGTCATAAAACAATGCTGTCTCCTTTGACATGGGAATCAGTCCAATAGATGATCAATTCTGGACAGCAAACATTTACATCCTAGTATCCTAAAATTCATGTCTGACTGACATGGCTAGCATATTACTACTTATCTTGAAATAGTTTGGAGGCAGAGCTTCTGTGACTAAGTTCCACTTACGTGACTTAATGTCTCCAAAGCAAATCTATTAGTCCTTTACAACACCAACACTTATCGCTTTGAGTGTCTTCTACATAAACACCACCTAAAGAGAACAAGTAGGAATCTGGAGGGGTGGTGCCTCAGTGGCTAAGAGCACTGGCTGCTCTTCCACAGGCCTGAGCTTTCCCAGCATGCACTTGGGAGCTCACAACCATCGTAACATCCAGTTCCAGGGAACCTGATGCCCTCTTCTGGCCTCTGCAGGTACCAGGCTTGGTGTATGGACATCCATGCAGGCAAAACACTCTCACGCATAAAATACGTTGCTCTCATTTAATATATGAACTAAGTCATACACAATGTGGATGACTCTAATCTTCTCATAATTTACTTATCCTTAATCAGAGAAGCGAAACTCAAAAAATACATGCTGTTGTTGTTGTTGTTGTTGTTCCAAATATGGAAATTTCCAGACCAGCAAACAAATAAAAAATGAGAGTGTTAGTGGTCCAGTCCTTTTGGAAAGATAGAAGTTTTTGTGTTTGAGATGTCTAGGGCGTGTGTACCACTACTAGCACGCATAAGCTGAAGCCTCCCTTCCTTAAAACAGAGGTACTGGGATGTTGTGGCTAAAACCCTTCCCCCTAGAAAGATGTAAACAATGTCCGCCACCTTCTTCTAAAGTCCTCAAGACAAACCAATTCTACCAAAGTTCACTCTGGGAAACCTGTGAGTTCACTGGGCTCACAGAGCGATGGATGGAGGATTATGGTCAGACGCATGGGTGACTGGTAAGCAGCCACGCTGGATGGTCTGCATCCAGCATGGATTATGACTTCCTGCCTGTGGCTGTATAAACAAAGTCCCCCCCCCAATCCTCCACTGACTTCCTTTACCCCCTTCCTAAGAGCCCCACCCCATCCCACCCCAGGCCACAAGCTATGTGATTAGGGCAGAATTTCCTACAACTGGTGGGAGGAGTAGCAGGATAGTGGGGGGCGAGGGGCTGTTTGCCTCGGCATATGGTCCTGTACAACAGAGGTAGAACCTCGTGGGCTAGGGGAACAGCCCTCGTGAGTAGAGTGTGCCTTTCTTGTGTGGGTCCAGCTCTCATGATTAGTGGTTGTTATGAAGCAAGCCCAGCTCTCGGAGCTTCTTCTCTCGCACGCCTGTCTCCCTTCACATTTCTACCATGAGTGGAAATGGCACGAGGCGGCACCGGAGTCTGGACAGATCCTGCACCTGATCTGTCTCCTCAGCCTTGAGAACTGTGCACTAAAATATACTCCTATTGTTTATAAATAGCCCAGTTTCTGGAGTTCTGTTCTAGAAGCTGATGAGCCGGACACTGGCAGCTATCCTAGGTAGAATTAACTGGCAACTCGCTTAGACACCACCCCCATCACCTGGGGTGGGCTGAAAGCTTAGACATCACCCCCATCACCCGGGGTGGGATGGGGGAGTCTCAGCTGAATCCTTGCCTAACAGACTGATCTGTGCAGTGTTTGTAGAGGGCTGTTTGATAGGATTGAACTCATTGATATTATGGATGCACTTTGGGCAGGACCATCCCTGGGCAAGCTGTCCTCAATGCTATAAGGAGCTTCTTATAAGCCTGTGAGTGTGCCAGTGAGAGAAAGCAGCATGCCTATGGTGTCTGCTTCAGACCCCTGCCCTGACTTCCTTTAATCATGGACTGTGATCTGAAAGTGGAAATCAAATGAATCTGCCCCATCCCTAGCCCTACCCCTACCCCCACCCCCACCCCTACCCCCTAATTTGCTTTTTGTCACAGCACAGCAACAGGCAGCAACAGAGTGGGGCGAGAAGAGCCACACTGGCAGTATTTCATTTCTTTACCTGAACAGTGATACAACACTGCACTCTGATGACTTATTCATCATGTATTGGTATTTTGAGTAATGGTTTCTGTAAAACATGTACACTTTGTACTGGTTCCTAACTTGAGTCCAGTGAGGTAGAATATCCTAGAGCCAGAAGAAAACACAAAGTGTGGTTCTTACTTACAGGCACCAGGGGACAACAGAAGCCCATTGCTAGCTCTTAAGGCCAAGGCTCAGGAAACCGGCTCGGGAGCAGATGTAATCCTGTTTGTGTGTGTGTTGTATATGTTCCACTTACAGCTCAATCAAGGACTCCTGAGAGCAGCACTTTAACCTTGGATATGACTTACATGACAAAAGCACTGGAGGATACCCTGATTCCAGAGACGCTGTAACAATGCCTGGGAAGTTCCAACAAGACCCTCCAGACCACAGGGCTCTGTGCTGCCATTTGACAGTTACTGGGGGACTATTGGTTAGAAGGGGCAACAAGTGCACCAGCCCACGACCAACCATAGAATTGCCCTGTACTCATAGAATTACTCTGTACTCTTCATGCTATACTTTCAAAGAGAGACAGCGGGATGTTACAGAAAACACAGAAACAGAGACGAGGTGAGCCAGGAGGGTAAGGGGGAGTGAGAACAACTGAGTCACATGCATTATGAGAATGTCACAATGACATTCGCTATTTTGTAAATTAATAAATGTTGACTGTGAGCAAAAACTCCTGAAAAGAAGCTGTTTGTACAGAGATCAATTGGCTGATTAGAATTTCAGTACTGTGGAGAGACTGGAATATTATAGATCCAAAAGGTCAGTTACCTTATTTGGGGCTAGTTCTAGCCCTCAGAAACAGCCATTCTTTACCCACTTCTGTGTCTAAACTAACATCCTGTGACTAATATGGGAAGCCCTGCTGATTAAGGTCGAAGACCGCCATGATCAGAGAGCTTCTCTGAGCTCGGTGTAAAATGGAAGACACCCTTTACCAAGAGAGCTTCCCCTTCTCTGACTTCGTTTGGGGACCCTGTACCCCTACACCCTTTACCTGGGGAAGGCCCAGTAGTCCTTGGCAGACCTACAAGTTCAACTTCCTGTCTTCCCCTTCCTCTTTTCCAGGTGATAAGAGCCTGCCCAGTAAGTACCTAGGATTCCTGGAATGCCTTTCCGTACAAATGAGGCATTCATAGAACTTAAAACTCTAGCCAGTGATTTCCATTTACCCTGAAAACCCCTTCTAACTCTCCAAGGTCCATATGCACTATACCTGGTTCACCCCGTATAAAAGTGTTCACCCCAAATACAAGCCCACCCTGCATAAAAGTATGCACACAAGCTAACCTCATTGAAGAGAGCTGTTTCAATGAAGATCATCGGAGAAGGCCTTCTCTCTCTCCCCTACACTCACTCCCAGCTATACTGGGATCCTGTAGAAACCCACCTGTTCCAGACTCTGCTTCATCTTCCTAGCCTGGTACATAGCAGCCTCTGGACACCCTGAGAAGAAGGAAGTGAAAGATGAGGAACCACAGCTGGATCCCCAAACACATACCACTGACTAATAGATAAAATCCTTTTAGAAACTATTAACTTAGCAGACCACTAGCTTCCTTCAACCCAAAAATTAAGAATGTCATTAGCTTGCATCCTTGACTATAGAAAAGCCTTCCCCATCTTGCTGTAACTGCCTCTCTGATGTACCCACCAGTGTATTTTAATCTTGCCTCAATGTATTATTTTCTTTATTCTGTAAAAATATAAAAATTTCATGAAACTGCTTCCACTTTGGTACACAGAATTTGGGATAACCCAGCCATGTCACTCAAAATGGCTTTAGAATAAACTATCTCTTATTCTCTATAAGGTGAAAGCTGTGTCTTTTGTGTCGGTGTGATAGATAGAAGAATCTTAAAAAGCAATGCTTCTTAAGCTGGGCATGATGGTCATGGCTTCAGTCCCAGCACTGAGGAGGCAGAGGCAGGCCTCGGAGTTTGAGGCCAGCCTGGTCTACATAGTGAATTCCAGGTTTTGATTTTTAAAAAAAGAAAAAAAAAAAAAAAAAGAAGGAAACAGAGGAGGAGAAGGGGGAGGAAGAGGAGGAGGAAGAAGAGGAAGAAAATGAGGAGAAGGAGAAGAGGAGGAGGAAGGAGAAAGATAGAGAAAGGAAGGAATTAAGGAAGGAAGGAAGGAAGGAAGGAAGGAAGGAAGGAAGGAAGAAGGAAAGAAAGAGGGGAAGAAAAGAAAACAAGAGTCCAAGATTCAGGTTGGAAGAAGAACCTGAGACTTCATATTTCTGGCAAGAACCAGGCGATGCCAACTATGTGCTTCTAAGGACCCAGATTCAGGCAGAAATCGAAGATAATTTGCAAGATATTCTAAGTAGCCTTCATAAAATACAGGCAAGAATCATAGGAGAGAGAAGGAAGGGAGGGATGGAGAGGAGGGAAGCTGACAAGTTTTTTTCTACGAAAAGGACAAAGAGGTCATAGCTACTACACCTTGAACTTTTAAAGCTAAGCCTACTCATACCATATTACCAATCAGTTCTTCACCTATATACACACTCAACAGAAATACACTTCTTTAAAAAGATTTGGGCAGTGGTGGCACACACCTTTAATCCCAGCACTTGGGAGGCAGAGGCAGGAAGATTTCTGAGTTCGAGTCCAGCCTGGTCTACAAAGTGAGTTCCAGGACAACCCAGGCTATACAGAGAAACCCTGTCTTGAAAAACCAAAATACGGGGCTGGTGAGATGGCTCAGTGGTTAAGAGCACTGACTGCTCTTCCAGAGGTCCTGAGTTCAAATCCCAGCAACCACATGGTGGCTCACAACCATCTGTAATGATATCTGATACCCTCTTGTGGGGTGTCTGAAGACAGCTACAGTGTACTTACATATAATAAATAAATAAAAATTAAAAAAAAAAAAAAAGCTCTTAAAAAAAAAAAAAAAAAAAAAAAAAAAAAAAGAAAAAACAAAAAAAAAAAATAAATAAATAAAAATAAAGATTTAAAAAGATTTATTTTATTCATATGTACACACTGTAGCTGTCTTCAAACACACCAGAAGAAGGCATTGGATCCCATCACAGATGGTTGTGAGCCACCATGTGGTTTCTGGGAATTGAACTCAGGACCTCTGGAGAGCAGTCAGTGCTCTTAACTACTGAGCCATCTCTCCAGCCCCTAGAAATATACTTATATTCATGAATATATTTATATACTAAAATGTCCACAGCCACTCTAGTCTAACAGCCAAACACTAGAAATAAATCTAATGTCTCATGCATCACCAGGCTGCATATGTAAATCATAGCCATCAGAAAACAGACTGTGCTCTGTAGTCAGGGCTAATAATCGCTGCTTAGGACCACTTGGATGAACCACGTTTAAGTTAATGTTGTCCCCTTGACAAGATCTAGCATCACCTGGAAGATGGGCCTCTGAGCATGTCTGTACTCACAGTAGATGTGGGAAGACCTATCTTAATTGTGAGTGGGTTCTGGGCTGTACACAGGCATGCACGCGTTGACCCATTGCTCACCTCAAGGTTTATGCTTTCTTGATTTCCCCTCTGTTATGGACGATATCCCTGAATAAATCCCCTTCCTTTAAACTTTTGTCTGTGTATTTTACTACAGAAACAGGAAAGGAAACTAGGAATGGAAGTTGCTACAGAGAATTGGGGTCACTGTGAAAAAGCCTGACTGGGTGGTTCTTCAGCCTTTGCAACTGTTTTGTGGCAGGATATGGAAGTTTGGTGCTTTGGGTTAGAAAAGCCATTGAATGCCGGAGGTAGGGCTTAATGGCTTCCACTCTGGTGGGAGCTCAGAAGGCAAAGATGCTGAGAGGAAAGGTGGGAAATGGAGGTCTGACTTGAGGTTGACAGGGAGTCTACAGGGAGCTGGGATAGGGGTCGTTGGTGTGATATTCTGGCCAAGAATCTAGCTTCTGTTTTGTTTTTTGTTTTGTTTTTTGTTTGTCCTAAGAACCTGAGTAAAGTTGAATTTAAAGATAATGGATTAATTTATTTGGCAAAGGAAGGAAGGTGTTGTGAGTAAGCTTAAACTTTTGATCAAGGGAACACACCAAACAAGGCAGCTCTATCTGTTAAGATTAGTGGTATTTGAGGAAAGCCCCTCACTATAATGTTCACTAAGACATCAGGAAAGGTGTCCAGGAGGCCAAACTCCATCTCTTGGGGGGCTCCATTGTACAAAGATCCAAATTCACTTAAAGGAAGAAAGTCTCAGCTGATGGGGCCTTAATCCTTTAAAGCTGTGCCTAGGGGAGGGGTCAGTGCACACAGCTGGTGTAGCAGTGGTCCAGGAGTCCCACTGTGTGAAACTGTGAAGATGAAGTTTCTCAGTAGAGAGTCCAGCTTCCTGCAGATGCCAGGACCGTCACAGGCCATGCAAGGAGGAGAGCTTTGAGCATGGAATGGAGCTGGCTCTGGAAAGACTCTCTGTGCTGAGTGTGTCAGGCCTTGAAGGCTCAGGCTACATAAACCTTCCGGAGCTCTGTTGATTACATCACAAGCAGAACCAGATCAGAGGCTGGCAAGATGCTTAGCAGGTAAACACAAGTCTGATGACCTAAATTCAGTCACTAGAACCCACAGCAGAAAGAGAAAATCAGCTTTACCAAGCTGCCCTCTGACCTCTTCGTACACGCCATGGCACACACAGACACAACACACAAATGTCATAAACACACAATAATTAAAAACTAAAATTTTCTCTTTTTTTTTCATTTGATTCAATAAAATTTTATTTTCCCAAATGTACAGCTGACTAAACCTGCCCACGCATCCTCACCAGCAGCCGGGGGCATCTCCGCTCTTTGTGCTTCTGGTGTAAATTACTTGGGCTCTGTGCTTTGAAACCAGCTTGATGAGTCCTTTACTAAGTAGCTCCTGAAGGGCTGCCCTGGCCAAGGAACCTCGAATCTTCAGTCTCTCAGAGACCACAAAAGAACTCAAACCACCAGATTCCCGCTCCCGCTCCCGCTCCCGCTCCCGCTCCCGCTCCCGCTCCCGCTCC
>NW_021604587.1:16608175-16645670 GCF_004785775.1 Grammomys surdaster
GCTCCCGCTCCCGCTCCCGCTCCCGCTCCCGCTCCCGCTCCCGCTCCTCCCTCATAGCTGATTCTGTGTACAAGCCCCAGGCTACCAGTCTCCAAGTTGGCAGGGACTACTGATGACCCATAAGAGGATACACAATTAACTAAATGGGCCCCACCTCCCCATACCCCCCACAACCTCAAAGTCACAAATCCCTTCCTAGAAATGTAAGATAACCCCCACCTGACCCATGGGAATCAGAGCCAGCCTTACTACAAGAACTGGACTATGGACTACCCCCACTTTTCCTGCAACCTATAAGAAATCATGGGTGTGAACTTTCCCTCAGAGCCCCCACTATGCTGTCTATAGCATTAATTACTCTTCTAATAATCTCTCAACCCCCAAATTTGTCTCAGTGTCTCAAGCCTTTCAATTATGGGCTCCAGATGCCAGACGCTGAATTTAGGATTTGATGTTTACCGCGGTAGATTTTGGTTTTGTTTTAGTGTGATTGTTTTGTCCTGATTCTCCCCCTTGAAATATGAATGTTTACTTGGTACCATTATATGTTGTGAATAAACTGTCTTGTATTTTATAGGCGCTGACAGTTAAGAGACTTTGGACCTTACAGTCTCAGAACTGTTAATGACTACGAGGACTTTAAAGTTGGACTAAAACCATACCATATTATACGAGCTCATTGAGACAGGTGACCCTGAAGTAGAAGGTTATAGCTTAAAAGCGATGTTTTGAGCCCGGCGTGATGCAGAGCACTCAGGAGGCAGAGGCAGGTAGATCTCTGAGTTCCAGACCAGCCTGGTCTACAAAGAGAGTTCTAGGACAGCCAGGGCTACACAGAGGAACCCTGTCTTGAAAAACTGAAGGAAAGCAAAAAGAAAGGAAGAAAAAAAGGGTGATATTTTAATGTCCAGCTAAGGGGTAGAGTTATAACAATATTAACTATCACTTTGATAAAGTCTACAGTCACCTGGGGTGTGGGCTGCTGAGCAAATGGGGAGTTATCTTTTATGTTAATTGATTTTGGGAAACTCATCTTAATCATAGGTGGGACCAACACTTTTCCCCTTAAATTGCTTCTGTCAGTGTATTGTATTGCAGCAACAGGAAAAGAAATTAAGACAGTGTATTTACATTAAACACAGAAATGAGAAAACCTGGGGCCTCAGAGATGCTCAGTGGTTAGGAGCACTGGATGGTCTCAAAGAGAACCAGGTTCAATTCCTAGCACCTGCATGTACTCACAGCCAGCCATCTGTAACCCCCCTTTCCTGACCCTCTGTGGGCACCAGTCACACACATGGTGACAGACATACATGCAGGCAATACATATAAAATAAAACTAAACATATTTTTCAATGGTTCTTTCTTTAAAGAAATGAGCAAAGTTCAAACTAAGATATCAAGTGTCTTGAGAGTGGAAGCTCTTTGGTCTGATTAGGATCTAAAAATGTCCCCCAAAGATATGAGAGATCATGCAATCTCCCTCCCTCCCTTCCTCTTGCCCCCCTTTCCTCCCTCCCTCTCACCCTCCCTTCTGCCTCTCTCTCATACCTCCCCTTCCCCTCCTCTCTCTGTTTCCCTCCCTCTCTCCTTCCTTTCCTCCCTCCTGTCACTCCTCCTCTCTCTCTCTCTCTCTCTCTCTCTCTCTCTCTCTCTCTCTCTCTCTCTCTCTCTCTCTCTCTCTCTCCAAACATGTCCTGCCATGATGTCTCACCACAGAACTGAAGCAGTGTGTCTGTAGGGCCCTGAACTGAAATATCCTAGACTGGGAGTCAAAATGAAATTTTCTACTTTCTGAGCCAATCGTCTCAGATATTTTGTCACATTAGCAGAAAGCTGCCAAACACATTAACCTCACAGAAGTGTTCGTGGCAGTCAGCAGGTTGTTAAGGGCAATGGCTCATAGTTTCAGCTATTCCTCCAGGTCACTGTTTTAGTAGCAAATGAAGTCATTTTTTGGCAAGTCAATGTCCAATAATTGGTCTTTTCTCTATTATTCTACTTCAAAACCACTATAAACTGCATACACAATACATGGATCATGAGTGTTGTGCTTTAAATTTTTGAACTTCGTTGTGTAACATCAAGAAACAAAAGTGGTTTTTTTTGTGTGTGTGCCTCTCCCAGTCATTAACCTTACCAATTATTAGATATTGATTTATCTAATAGCTTACGTAAAGCACTGCTTGTACTGCCTGTTTGCCAAGCATGACTTCACTTGTTACCTGGAACAGAGTGACCTGGAGGAAAAGCTGAGACAATGAACCATCGCCCCAGACACTTCTGTACAATCCTGCTCATTTACCGGCCCCGCCTTGGGTTTAGAATACAAAACGAGAATGCAGACTGAGCCTGGCATCAAAGCCTTTCAGGGTCTGTCCTGGCTTCGATCCACCAGGGCCAACTCATCTCCTCCACTCACGGATGCCGGTGTGTTTATTCCAGAAAGATTCCCGCAACCATTCAAATGAGAGTTTTCCCTAGATGCTCAGATGTCTGAACACAGTCCCCAGGTAGTGATGCTGTTTGGGGAGGTCAGGATGCTGGGTCCTGCTGGAGGATGTATGTCACTGCAGACAGCTTTGAGAGGTTCCAGTTCCCTGCTTGTGGTTGAGAATGTGCATTGTCAGTTCCCTGCTCCAGCTGAATGCCTGCCGCCGCCACCACACGTCCTCACTGAGGTGGTGATGTACTCATCCCTTTGGACCCATAAGCCAAAATGAACCCTCCTGTAAGTTGCCATTGGTCGTGGTATTTTATCACAACAGAGAAATAACTAACACACAACTACATTCCAGTAAAAACGTTTTTTTTTTTTACATAAGTCATGTATGAAAACTCATTTTGTCCCCATGATGTGGCCAGATTTAACAGACCACAATAAGTAACTGCAATGCTGTTCCTCACGCACACCTGTGTTACTTCCATCAACACAGTGCGGCACTGGGTGCAGGGCTCTGACACCAGCTTCATTTGAGGAACAAACTGAAGTCACACTTCTGATTTACTGATTTAAGTAAATGCATTTCCTGAAACATAACTAAAGTCTCTCAGCTCAGAGTCTGGCATAATAAGTGAAATATCTAAACATCTACTAGAGGAACAACAACTAAAAAATGAACGATTCAATAAATGAACAACAACAACAATAAAATTAAATAAAAAATAAACTCATCCTGGGGACCAACAGTGCCTCTTTTAACTGTTAAGGAAAAGTCAATGGCAATGTATGAAGAGATACAGTATTATTACTCATTGCTCAGTATTTATTAAACGGGGTCCTGTGATGGCTTGCTTGGTACATTCTTTGGAATTCAGAAAAGCTCAGAGAATACAAATCCTATCAATGCAGCAAGCGCTGTGTTCCCATATATCCAGCAGGTGGTGCTAGAGGTCATGGTTTGGCCCAGGGCTAGTCCTTTCTTCCAGAGAACAGGCCTATTAACTTCTGCCTCTCCAGGCCTGCCTTGTGAGAATCGGAGCCCATTTGGCCCTTGTGTATCTCTGCAAGTGGAGAATCCCCACCACCAACTGCTGGTGTGAGCACAGCGGGTTTAAGAAAGTACCAGAGCATGTGAAGCTCCTCTGTGGAGAGGAACAAAGGACGATGAATGAAGTGGACAGGCAGCTGGAAAGTCAGGATACAGGTCCCTGGGGTACACACATAGGTGGAGAATCACCAAAGCAGAGTAGGGGTCAGCCACTCCTCTCATGGTGTCCTGAGGGGATTCCCACAGGAGGCTGAAGAGCTTTCTGTGTGGGTGAGGAAGTGGCCTAGTCAGCTTTTATTTGTCAGTGAGAAGGAAGGGTCTACTGCCTGGAAACAGCAAAGAGAAAAAGAGTTATGGGAAGGAGAGGAGCGTCAGAAACCTAAGGGGAGACCCAAGAGGGCTGCCACCAGCACTGGGAGTGTGTCTCCTGGTCCAAATCAGTTTGGCATGGTGTCTTCCTTCCCTCACCATTCCATAAACCTTTCCTGTTAACCTGCCTTCACACTGGGCACTATTCTGGATGCACTGGATACGCAGCAGTGACCACAGATCTTCCACAGTTGTGAGATGGATGGACAGGCAACTGCATAAACACCAAATGAAGGGGAGGAAAGAGGCTGTGAAGGAAGGGGGCACAGAGTGAGGTAAATGGGAGTAACTGTAGAAAAGGACGGTATGCTGAGAAAAATATCTGATTAGAACCCTAAAAGCAGCAAAGTGAGGTGGAGGTTCCTGACAAAAAGAAAGAGCAGGCTGTCTGAGGGAAGGAGAGGAGGTAGCAGGTGGATCTTAGAACTTCTCACAGGATGGCCGAGAGCAGCACCTTGGGTCTCCAGTGTGAGAGCTGTCACTGGAAATCAGGGAGGCTAGATTGGCAACACAGCAAACAGGCTAAAAGAGAAGGTTATAGAGGAACACCACTCGGAGGCTGTCTCAGCCACTGAAGGCAGAAAGATGAAGGTACAGTGGGCTATCTCAAAGGATTAGACTCAGAATGCATAAGAGGAGTCGATGAGGCTCACCTACGGCAACTCAGAGATGATGGGGTGGATAGTGGCCTGGGTGCTCTCCAGAAGCCAAAGATGGTGGTGCCACTTACCCAGATAAAGGAGACTGCAGCTGGACTGAACTGTGGAGGGGTGGGAGGGAAAGTTCTTTTTTGTCTGTGGAACGATGGTATAGGCAGTGCCTTATGTTCTGTGTGGTTTCCTTCCTCTGCTTTATTCAGGTCAGTGGGCATAGCCTTTCTCCTCCAGAAGAGCCTGCTGGTATAGCTTGGCTCATGACAGAATTATGCTGACTGGTTTTAGGAGAACAAGGAATGGTAGAGAGACCAAGTGAAATGATACACAAAGCCAAGATCCAATGCCAGAGCCATTTATAGGTTGTCAGGACACTCTTGAGAGGAACAACCCAAACTTGGAAGAAAGGACAGCAGCCTGCCCAGTCAGCAAGACACTGGAGTCACAAAGAAGACAACGTGGTGACACAGCCTTGGGCTGGGGTGTACAAATGGCTATGTCATCCCACGTGGCCCCACATGTTGGGGAAGGGTTAATGGTAAATGCAAGACAAAAAGAAGTAGAGGGTGAGGTGGAGTAAACCCCAAATCCAACAGGCCCAAATCACATGTGCACTGACTCTGTAAATGCCTAAAGTTGGTTCGTATTCTGTCAGAGCAGGTTTGGGATGTTCTTCATTATCAGCAACACTAGAATAAAGGGACATGATAATGTCCCTTTACCCACTACCTCTGCTTTAGGGGGACGAAGGGGCCAACCTTTTTGCCTACTACTAAATATACAGCATGAGGTTGCCACGGTTACCCTTAGCAGGACACTTCCATCCTGTTGCCCTATACAAATGAAAGATAGGCTCAATAAACAGGCTGACCCAGAGAAAGTCCAGCCTCCTGCCGCTCTGCCATTAAGTTGAAAAGACCATCAATTAGACCAGCAGTTAGCTTGCTTATACTACACCTAGGCGCTTCCCTGCTTCCATCCCAGCAAGCCCAAGCAAACTGCACAGTTACTGCCACAGTTTAGATCTAGACTGTCCTCCAGAGGCCACCATGTAAAGACCTGGTCTGCGGCACTGTGGAGACACGATGAAACCTTTAAGAGGCAGGGCCTTATGGGGTGGATCCAGATCATTGCAGGCTTCCACAAAGCAACAGCTGAAACCCTTAGCCTGGAGCCCCCAGTGCCTACGACACAAGACGCCATGCGACTAAGTAAACAGACTCCAGGATAGAACGGACTGCAGGAAATAACTTTTCTCTGCAAGTGCACTGCTGTGCAATGGAGATGACATGGCAGTAACGGGCTGTGCAGGGAGGAGGTGACAGAAGTGTCCCACACGGACAGGGCCCAGATGCCACATCTGGTTTCAGAAACTCGATCAGCATATGGGAAGCTTCCCATGTTCCTGATAGAGGTAGTGTCTGTCTCCTTCTGAAGGGCTTTTCTTTTCCTTGTCCATCTGCCTTGGATCTGCTTTGGGGACTGTGAGCCATGTATACAGGACACAATTCTTTGATGGGAGGTAACATCCTGGAGAGCTGATCATTTCAGCTCTCTCTCTCTCTTCTCTCTCTCTCTCTCTCTCTCTCTCTCTCTCTCACACACACACACACACACACACACTCCTGTCTTCATCTGCATCTCCTTGGCTTTAGTTGTTCCCTCCCCTCATGAGACAGCATGGCCCCTAAGCTGTGTGGCCCAGGGCAGCCCCACCAGTCCTTTTAAGAACTTTGGTTTTCTCTGCTGAAACCCTTTCTCCCACACAGCTGCAGATGCAAAGACCAAATACAATAACCACTTATTACCTGAGCTCAAGGTCAGTCCTCATCACCAAGCCACCAGTGGGCTATGTGGCAGTTTGAATAAGAAATGTCATCTATAGTCTCAAGCACTCAGCCCCAGTTGGCGAGCTATTTGGGGAAGCTTAGGTGGTGTGGGCTTGCCTAAGAGAAGTTGTCACTGGAGTCAAACTGAGGTTTATTTTATGTGTAAGGGTATTTTATGTACCATGTGCATACAGTGCCCACAGGGACCAGAGGAGGGTGTTGTATCTCCAAGAACTGGAGTTGTTAAGAGATGGTTGTGAGCCACCATATAGGTGCTGGAAATTGAACTGAGGTCCTCTGGAAGAGAAGCCAGTGTTCTTAACCACTGGGCCACCTCTCCAGCCACCCTAACCTGGGCTTAGAAGTTCCAAAGCTGTACACCGTTCCCAGTTCACTCTGCCTCCAGCTTGCAGTTTCAGATGTGAGCCTTCAGTTTCTGCTCCAGCTGTCACGTCTGCCGCCCACTGCTTCCACGCCACCACCAACCACTGTAAGTGTGAGCCCATTAAATAGTTCCTTCTATAAATTGCACAGTGGTGGAAAA
The DNA here is from genome assembly GCF_004785775.1 of Grammomys surdaster. Taxonomy (NCBI): domain Eukaryota; kingdom Metazoa; phylum Chordata; class Mammalia; order Rodentia; family Muridae; genus Grammomys; species Grammomys surdaster. The sequence continues at coordinate 16,615,062 of NW_021604587.1, forward strand.
GTAACTGATACAGAGTCTAAGTCCTTCCTTCATCTGCTCTCAAGATGTCAGCTCTCTCTAAACTGGACAACATGATCATATTTGGGTTTCGGAGGGCCAAGAAAGAATCCTTCAAATACAGCTTGTTTAAACTGAGACACACGTGAACTACAGAAATCCAGTGCACAACCAGATGCATTCTTATCCACATATAAATGTAACAGCTTCCAGGAACTATCTCCCCTCTCACTGATACTGCAGCATTGCAGGTTCTTGAACCTTTAATGAAAACAAAGCATCCAATCCAGAGCCTTGGGCCTATATTCTTTCATTCGGTACTGTTGAGACTAGTCTGTGTTGCGAATAGCCATCTGTTTCATTTTACTACTGTGTAATGCTCTATATATTCACACACGTGCGTTACCCTTTCTTCTGATGGGGTACGCCTAGCCTATTTCCAGTTTCTAGGAATTATGAATTCATAGTTTCAGCGGGAATCTGTACTTTTCTTTCTCTTGGGTAGGAACCAGGAGTGAAATGATGGCAGGTGCGTGGCTAGCATTGGTAGGAGCTGTCATAGACTGTGGGCATGGCTGTGCCCAGGCCCCCTATCTAGATGGCTTCAGATTATTTTGGTGTACCAGCCTCATCTTCTCAAGTCCAGCACAACAGATGACCTGGACTATGGCACAGGGCAGACTTTACTGCCTACTGTGAGACAAGCACACTAACTTTAAAGCTTTACTTACCTGAAGAGATAAATCATCCTTTCCATTCAGGGTTGGCATCCATTGTACCAGGAAACTGTGCAGACTGTAGAGATGGCTTAGAGGTTAAAAGCACTGACTGTCACTCCAAAGACCCAGGTTCAGTTCCCAGTACCCACTAGGAACTCACAAACATCTGTAACTCCAGTTCCAGGGATCCCTTACCCTCTCTGGCCTGTGGGTACCAGGCACACACATGATGTACATACATACAGGCAGAATCCCCACAGACATAAAAGTTTAATAAACAAAAGGAAACAATGTACCCATCATTTATGATTGATATCCTGCTAGCATATCACTGGTGTTGGTGCTGAATGTTCTTCCTCTGCCCCTCCCACATCTGATATCCCCCCCCATATACAGTCACCAAATAAACATTATGAGGCTCCTTATCCCCATAGGGTTCCTTAACGACTCTGACACCTGGTAATTACTTCCCTCCTACTTTATATCTTGTGGCTGCTTTTGTCTATCCTACTGCAGTTGGTAGAGAAAGGACAGTGGAAGTGAGTCAGAACCTCCTAACAAATCACAGAAAGTAAAGGTGGCTTCCCACAAAGAAACCTGGGCTAGAGAGAAGGCAGCTGGCGGTAACCAAAGGAGGGCCCACAGTATATTGTTTAAGTTCTGTTATAGAAGACACCCAACACATACTGTTAGTTAAGACTCACTGCCCTGTGGCCAGCAATAAATTCATCACAACCTGGTATGGAGCCACAGATGGGGTATCCTTCCATAGAATTCACCTTCATTCCACACAGCCTGCCTGCCAAGCTCTAACCAAGTTCCAAGAAAGGCCCATTCTAAGGAAGTACGCACTGGGCAGGAAGAAGTACATATTCCAGGGGGATCTCACTAAACAGGCACAAACAGATGGGATAAAGGGACATCTCCTCAATAAACCTAAGCACCTTCCCTTTTATAGGAGCACAGCTATAACTTCTTGCACCAATCCCTAGTTAGAGATGTGAGCAAACAAACATACACAGAGGCTTTGAACTGAGGAGAAAAGCAAAGGAGCATGGGAAGGGTCACTTCTTTTATTATCCCAAAATGCAAAGTATTGAAGGCACTTGCAATAACATGGAGAGAGGGAGGAAAGCAGGAAGCAGAATCCCACCTAGTCGTTACCCAGCCTGGAGAAGAAGAAAAGCTATAGGCCAGGTCTGACATCAGCCGAGTGTCCACTACAGAAGGTAAATTCCATTCTACAGAAAATTAGGAAATTAAGAGCACGGGGGGGGGGGGGGGGAAGGGACGAGGACCAGCAGTCACGAGTCAGTGGTTCTTTAAGGAACACATTTGGCAGTGAGGACACCTTTCAGGGCCCCTGCTGGAAGAGGTCTCGGTACATCTCGATGAGACGGGCGGCCTCACGCTGGCCAGAGAGCAGAGCACCGTGGGTGGTGGAGTAGTACTTGCGGTGTGTGGCCTCCCCGGAGAACAGCACCTGCATGGGCTAAGTGGGAGGAAGGGGAGTGAGGGTGGAGAGCAGCTGAGGCAGGGGCCCGTCAGCCCCTGGACCCCTACTCCTACAGGGCAGACATGAGTGAAGAGGACGAAGTACTGCTGTTTCCATGGGGTGAAGGGTCACCCCCCCACCCATCCACCTTCCCTTCCCTTCCCCAAACACCCATGCCTCAGTTCCTTCTGTCCCAAGGCTGTTAGAAGTCCTGACTCTACAGTCCCAAAGGATCCATTCACCTCTTAATAATAATCTAACCCTCCTCAGCCTTTATTTTCTTATCAGCCAAAGAGATTTATTCCACCTGCTTCTGAGGCCAGCTGCAAAGATTAAGTGAAGCTATGCCTGTAAGCACTTAGAATCTGGAAGAATGTAAACAAAGTTAGGTGGTAATTTAACAAACCTTTATGGAGCCCCTACTAGGGTCCAGGGATTGTTCTGGGCACTTGGATGATAAAAGGTGACCAGGCTGCTGCTTTGTGGAGCTTCCATGCTGGTGGGGAAGCCAGACACGAAACCCAGTTACTAAACAGTGGCGTATGTGATGATGGGTGTTTGGGTGAGGTGCCAAAAGCCCAGAAAAGAGGTTCAATGTCTGGGAAATCCCACAGGCTTCCTAGAGAACAGGACCTTTGCACTGCTTCTTATAGGATGCTGGATAAGTCAACAGGCAAAAGGAATTCAGCCAGAGGGGAATGTCACACACTGAAGACAGTGAAAGTCTGGTCTAGCCAACACTCAGTCTCAAGAAAGCAGGGGTCCTGGTGAATCCAAGGTTGGTTCAGTTTCTTGCATAGCAAACTCATGTGTGGACTTTCTCCAAGAATGCAGTGTTGAATGCACTGAGTCTAGACTAAGCACATGCATCCCTAACCAGCTGTCGGGTAAGCTGCACCTACCAAGAAAGGGGCTAGGAAAGAGGGTGGGCTGGGGGCTCAGCACAGGCTGCCACTCCCACACTCACTTCTCTCCTCCCTTATTATTCAAGCCTTAGTTCTTTGTGTTTGTTTGTTTTGAGACAGAGTCTCAAAATATGTAGCCTGCCTGGCCTGGAACTCAGAGATCCACCTGTCTCTAACGATTGAGTGCTGGGATTAAAACTGTGAACCACCTCTCCCATCTTAAGTCCTAGTTCTAAACTGGTTCCAAAGTTATTCAAAGTAATAAAAATGACATGGCTCAGCCTCTCTGTCCCCAGTGTGTAATCACGTGACTGAATTCTAGTCGATGAGCTCCAGTGTACTGCTGTCTCAGCTCCAAGGAATCCCCTCTCTGGTCCACGTAGTTTTTCCCTGCTATTAGCTGAAGACATAAGCACCACTGTTCTTACACCTCTTGGACCACAGGTGACTACGGAACATGGAGGCCAGGAGCTAATGAGATGTGCACCCCACCCCACCACCATCCTCCAGATGTTTGTCGGTTGTTTCTGCTACACTTTGCTTCTGTCACAGCCAGGGGCACTCCTTTGTAGGAAGATGCCCGCTCTAAGCACAGCTAGACAGACACCTTCATTGACAGAAATCTCCTTCATCAATAATTCCAAAGAATTACTTTAAATATAATTGTTACGCCTTAACATTTAATGTATGTTCACAGTTAGTGAATAAAATTTACTATGAGAGCATTTTTCTGTCCATTTTTAACAGTGTGTGTGTGTGTGTGTGTGTGTGTGTGCACACGCGCCATCATGTTCATACAGAAATCAGGACAGCTAGCAGGAATCAATAATTCTCTTCTCCTATCTTTTGCATGGGTCCTAGGTCAGTCATCAGAGTTGGCAGTGACCCCTTCTTACCCACCAAGCCATCTTGGTGGCCTCATTTATTTTCTTCTTAGAGTACAATTGGCTTAATTTGGGACAGGGCAGTATTCTCAAGTTTTTCTTTGCTTTAAGACAGTGTCTATGTATCTCAGACTCACCTTAAACTATGTGGCCAAGGATAATGCTGAACTTCTAATCCTCTCCCCTCTACCTTTCCAATGCTAGAATTGTAAGTGTACACTACTATGCAGGTGCTGGGCATCGTGCCCAGGGCTTCAGACATGTCAGGCAAGTACTTTACCAGCTAAGATACAACCCCAATCCCTCAAATTTATTCTCTAAAAACACATCAAGGAAATAACCGTATTGCTGTCCCAACAGACTGTACTGCACAACCCGAGGTGGAACCATTAGGCACATGTGGCTTTTGAACTTGAAATGTAAGTAGAGCAACCAAGGAACCAAAATTTTAATTTATTAATTTTAACTCTGTTTAATTCATTCAATCTAGCTGTGGCTGAAAGCTTACTGTTCAGCACAGCAAGCAATGATTCATGCTTTAGAGATTGAAGAAAATATTAATTTTCTACGTGATTCTATGTTTTTCTTCCAGATGTTAAGTGTTGTCTTGTTTTCCCCTTCGCTATGGGAGTCCACCCCCACCGTTTCTCACCATGGTACCCTTCGTGAAGACTACCCCAGCCTCCTCCCCGACACATGCAGAACGCCCCCTCCAAGGCCTTTCCTCAGCATTCACAGCCCACTCACCGCTGTCTTGGAGCTCTCTGTGTAGGGAAGGGGCTTGGCCAGCTTCTCCACATCTGCCCCACTTGAGCCCACCTGTGTGTATGAATAGGAACCCCGGAAGTATGGGTTGCTGCCCCAGGCTGAGCGCAGGATTCGCCTAGGTTTTGGTATATTGGGGTTCCCTGTTGGGGAGTCAGAAGAACCAAGAAAAGGGAGCATAAGAAATGGCTATATAGGGAAGGCACCCCAAAACTCCAGGACAACCAAGTCGCCAGGAGGTAAGCATAAAAGACTGGGAGGAATGAGGAGGGCTGGACTCAAGCTGTATTTCCATCCATCACTTCCTAGTGATCCCCAGAAAACAAGCATTATACACCTCGAGGCCTTGATTTTCCTACTGAGCCTCGATGGTAAGTTAGCACTCCTGGGGCCCTGGAGTTGATTCCAGGCAGTAGTCAGAACAATTTCAGATAATATGTTTCCCTTTCTGTTATGGGCCCTCCTGCAGCTGTGGGCAAAAGGAGTCAAAGATGCTGTTGCGTATGACAGCATATGCTTGTAGTCCCACCACTCAGAAGGCTGAATGAGGCAGGAGCAGCTTGAGTTCAAAGCAAGTAGGTACAATCCAGTGAGTTCCAGGCCAGCCTGGGCTACACACAAAACCCTATCTTAAAAAAAAAAAAAAAATCGGAGTAAAACAATTCTACCTTTGAATAAGCCACTAAGTAACAAGAATGAGCCACTATGGTGATGGTGACACTTGAGCCCTTTTTACCATGAAGCCCTTAGTGGAAACAGCAATCCTTTTGAGTCATTCAAACTACAAAATGAGTGTGCCAGCAACTGAGGAGGCAGAGGCTAAACATGCAATGGCTCTCCCAGTAGGCACAGATACCTCAGTACCACAATCTAGAAAGTGTAAACCTGCTACAGACATGGGAGTTGAGAACGTAGCGAAGCCTCAGTAAGCAGCATGAACACAAGGCCTCAAGTCCCAGTGAGCCATATGAACACATGGTCGCAAGCCCTAGTGAGTCACATGGATATGGGGCCCCAAATCTCAGCGAACTGCGTGGACACAGGGCCCCATGCCTCAGTGGGCTGCACAGACACGGGGCCCCAAGTCTCAGTGAGCTGCCTGGACATGGGGCCCCAAGCCTCAGTGAACTGTGGACACAGGGCCCCAAGCCTCCGTGAGCCACATGGCCACGGACCCCAAGCCTCAGTGAACCGCATGGACACAGGGCCCCAAGCCTCCGTGAGGCGCACGGACACGGACCCCAAGCCTCGGTGAACCGCATGGACATGGGGCCCCAAGCCTCCGTGAGGCGCATAGACACGGGGCCCACCTGTGAACTGTCGAAGCATCTCTGTGCAGATCTCAGCTACAGCCTCGTCATCGCACCTCTCCATGACGAGCGCCTCCTCCCCACAGATCCAGCCACTCAGCACGTGGCCATAGCGCTCTGGCGGGTAAAGGACATCAAAGCCACAGATCTTGCGGTACCAGAGCTCAGGTGGATAGGTGAGGGTACAGCTCTCTGCCTCATCCTCCCACACAAACTGCAGGCTGTTGCACTCGGGGCCCCAAAAGGGCTCCTCGAATTCAAGGAAGATCTTGTCAGTGGTACCGATGCCCAGGCGGTGGATGGCGGCCACCTTCTCCATGGGCAGGCATGGCCTAAAGAAACTGGTGTATTGCCTCTTGAGCACTCCTAGTGAAACGGTCACAATCACGTGGTCCGCTGGGATCACCTCACAATCCTCGCACTCCACGACTACAGGCCACTGCTCATCCTCGTCCCACCTCCCCTGCTGCGGATTCTCTCCACTCTGGCCACCCTCCCCAGTGTCGTGATTGTGGTCACCCTCACCACGGGGTTCAATCTCAGGACCCCGGGGGCGAGCCGAGGCCTGGTCCCAGTGGATGCAACGGACCGGTTTCCCCAGCTGGATGACATGTGGGGGAATGCCCTCGGCCAGCAGCTCCACAACTCGCATGAAGCCCGAGGGGATGATGTGATGGGCACCAGGGATCTCCGTCCATTCTCCAAAGGCGCTCAGGGACACCTCGTCTATGCTGTGAGAACTGCTCTCACAGCTCTCCACCTGAGGGAAGACCCAGAGAAACACCAGGTGAGGCCGAGCTCAAGGAACAAGAGCTCTGAGCAGCACAGCACTTTGGACCCAGACTCCCCCAGATTTCATCTTTTTCACTCTGACATCTATATTTCACAGCAAAGATACCTTCAGGTACTGCTGGATCATGGCGAGCTTCAGGCGCTTGGTGGCCTCTGTGTCGTCAGGGTCATCCCTGATGCGATTCCGCACCTTCTCCCGGGTGAACACCCCGACACTGTTCTGACTCTCAGCATTGACTGGTTTACCATGCCGGAAGAACTCCTGGGTCAAGTTATAGACCTGAAAAAGAGACCCAGAGACTGGGCATTCTAATCACCCTTTACAGAGGGCCCAACTGGAAAGCCACCTGTCCCCTGGTGTCCCTGGTGCAGCTGTGGCTCTGCATGAAGTTGAGCAGGGTACCTGCCCTAGTCAGCCAGCTCCTCACCTCCAAGCCTGTAAGAGAGGGGTGACAGACCTAAAGGTTTCTTTGGGAGCCCTTCCTGGAACCAACTGCAAACATCTAGGACTTACAGAATCCACTTCTGTGAGTTCTGCACATGCCTGCAAGCCCCCTCCCATTCCCCTGGAGAATTTGATCTGCACACATTCACCTTTTCCAAGAACCGGATGCAGAAAGCGCATCCCCTATAGGCATCCTCTTTGCACTATTCAGATCCATAAAGAGCCCCTTCATTTGGTCTGAAGTACATGGAAGGAAGAGAGAAGAGAGCAACACACAAAAAAAGCATCTCTGGGAGGTCCTAGCGGGTCAAGAAACAGAAACCACTTGGCAGGCACAAAATACCAACCCACTCCTTATCCACAGTGATCATCAGTCCCTTGAAACAGGGTCCTTCTGCCTGCTCTGCTAGCCCCTCCCATAACCCGCCCACCCTACCCCCAAACACTGAACAAGTCTACTCCCTAGACAGGCCTAACATTCACTCAACATGCATCTGTGGGCTCCACACCCATGATGTATTAAGCAAGAGGAAATCCTGAGCCTTGCCCATACTCAAGTTGATGAGACATTCTAAGAAGATTTCTACATGATACACTGTAACAGGAAAGAAACAAGGCATGGTGAGTTCAACCAAGACAACCCTGTCTCATTATGTTATAGCAACACTGGCAAAGCCAGGGAGAAGAAACTGTACAAAGATGGAGGGCGAGGCAGTCAAGAAACTTGAAATGGGTTGGTTTGAGGAAGAGGCAACAAGCAGAATGCTGTAAGAAATGAATGGCCTTGGGAAGGTACATAGGTGCCAGGGCAAGAAGGCTAGCTACCATGCCAAGTCCCTGAAGCCCTGTGAGAATGGAGGACAGTGTGAGCCCCTCCCACTGCTGTCACTTCTGGGACTATGGCAGAGAGCTTCTCAGCTGATCGGCTGTTGCTGATCACTTGTGGCCAGGCTGATAAGTGGTTATTACCCTCCTTAAAGGGAGGATCTATTTGGTCAGCACCCATCCATGGGAAAGATGTCTGCTCTGCACTGCAGCCCCAGGAAAAGGTGTGGGGCCAGAGTGAAGGGTGCTTGCAGTGGCACACTCCATCCTCACTGTTCCACAGGACAGAAGCCTCCACATGAGACCAGCCCATGAAGTAAAGATGCCTCTGCAGCATAAATTATAGAGAAGGATACAAGTGAAACGGTTAGCTTGTCCTGCCTACAATCACAAGATGCTGGGTGGTCAGCAGTAGCTGGAGCCTCAGCAAATTCCTCCTGCAAGATCACAGCCAAGAACTCAAGCTGGGGACTCTCCTTCTCCTCCCTGGTTTTCCCCTAAAAGATAAGCAACATAGTAACCAGTATTCAGCTCACATCATTGAAGATCATAAGTTCCTACAGGGGAGTAACAAATGTAGCCATCAACAACCTGGACAATCATGTGGGTATAGTCTCCTCCCCAACATGACAGGAGGGTGTGGGGCATGGGCCTATGTCTACTACACCAATTCTTAGATACTTTTCATTGGGATTACAATCCTTGTAACACTGAGAAGTAGACACAGCCATGTACATTTTACAGATGAGAAAATTGGGGGTCCAACAGGCCCTACAGCTTAAGTGTTCAACAGTCTCTATCTAAGGCTGGGGATACAGTTCAGCAGGAAAGCACTTACCTAGCACTGAAAAGACCCTGGGCTCAATCAGCACTGAGGAAAAACAAACCAACCAGGGCAGGGGAAATGGCTCAGCAAGTAAAGTACTTCCTGCTCAAGCATGAGGACCTGAGTTCAGATCCCCAGCACACATCTGCAAACCTAGCCCTGGGTGGCTAGGGTCAGGCAGATCCAGAGGGTTCACCTATAAGCTGTTCCAGCTGAAACCCTGAACTTCAAATTCACTAAGAGACTTTGTCTCAAAATGTAAGGTGGAACAACATTGACCTCTTGACCTAGGCACGTACATGTGTGCGTGTGTGCGTATGTACACACATACACACACACACACACACACACACACACACTAAAATGTACCCATATGAATGGCCCTTCAGAGCAATCTTTTTTTGAAACATTTACTATAAAGCTAACTTTAGGCATGGTTTCACCTGGCTTTCAGGAGTGAAACTGACCAACAGGAAGTAGCACAAGTTACAGCCACTGAGGGTCACTCTCAGGAAGTATCCACATAGTCAGGCATGGTGGTACATATATCCCAGTACTTGGGAGGTGAAAAAAAAAATCAGGACTTCAAGGCCAGCCTTGGCTACAAAGCAAATTTAAGGCCAGTATGAGGTATATGAGACCTATTTAAAAAAATAACAAAACAAATAAAAACATAAGTATTCGTGCTTAAAGCACTTACTGTAGCCAGGAGTCAGCGTGTGGTCCAGTAAAGTCTACTTTGAAGAACGTAGGTTATCACCTGATCATTAGTAAGTCCTACTCTTTGTATAAAGAACGTGGAACTGCACTCACATAACTTGTCGATCCATACACAAAACAGAGTGTGCACATCCTCTGTGGACCAGGGAGCGCCACAAAGCAGGAGACTGGCAACTGCACAGTGAGTGCTTAGCGGTCCACTTACTGACCTGGAGTGGGGTCGTTACAACAATAAGACCTGTTGCTCTTTACCCATTTCTTCAGCGCCATTTACAGCGCTACTGAGAGATACTAAGAACACTGATGATTTTTTAAAGCTGGATGCTTCAGTGATGCACAGAATTGCTACTTCTGTCTAAAATCGACTGCAATACTAACCAGTGTAATAAAAGTAATAAGTTCTCTGAAGCTGGACTTTCACCATAGTAACCACTAGATACCTGTAGCTATTCCAAATTGAATATTCCTGCATAGTTTCACTAGCTACATTTCAACTACTCAAAAACCATGAGCAGCTAGAACCTACAATACTGAAGAGAGCAGGTCTGCCAATAGATAATTATTAACTAAACAACTAAATGAATTAACTAATATATAATAATTAACAAATTAACTAAAATAATCACCAGGGAATTGAAATCAATGCACAAAAATCAGTTCTAATGCTATAAACTAGAAACAAGTAGAAAATGCTTTCTAAAAATATTGAGTATCTTAAAAAAACAAAACAAAACACCATAGTGACAACAATTACCACAACCCACTTAGCAGAGTCTAGCAAATTGCATTCGAGGCCTTTTTGAGGAAATCTATCAGTGTCTTGCCTAGCTCAGCACGTTCACGGTATCCCCACACTGTCCTGATGGTCCCCTTACCTCGTTGTATAAATCGCTGAATTCCTCAACCACGTCCTTGGGGATGCGGCGGCCACGGTTGGTAAGGTAGCAAGCCACACCATTCTTGGAGTAGAGGCTGATGCGGCCCACACTGCGTTCCCCATCTGTGGTCTCTTCCAAAAGGCCATTGGCTTCTGCTAGTTGATAGATAGGGTTCCCGTGGGATCCATGGATCCAGGTGGCTCCCAGCTCAAAGGTGGCGTGTCCTGGTGGCAACAACAGACCCTTAGAGGGGTAGAGGTTTCTTTAGAGAAGGACAGGACTGCCTCCCTTCCTTCTCTAAGAGGACTCCACCCACATATACCCAACAGGGCAGGAAGGGGTTTGACAGCTCTCTCTGAGGAACACCTGACAGCAGATGAGATGACCACCAGTGAGAAGCACTGGCCAGAGTGACTCTTGTGCCCCAGCATCTCCTCATGACATCAGTTAGAAGCGTCTCCTTTCCTAGTCTTAACTTTTTCTAAGATAATACTACAATACATGCCAGACCCTGGCTCTATCCCACTCAAGAGGAATACTGAGGATATCCCCACCATTATTCTAGCACCTTAACAGCCCAGGGCTCTAGGGTCCAAGTCTTTCTCCCAAATACAAGATGCCCCCTTCCAACACTTCTAGGACAGAAGAGGGGACAATTCCAATGTAGAGCATCTTCCCAGGATGGAAGAATACAATCCCAATCTCCTGGGAGATCCTTTCACACCCTAGGGTCGACCCTGAGACTCTATCAAGGAGAGCTAAGGAGCAGTCCTAGACCCAGGAGGTAAGGGCCCTCGGAATCCATCAGACCGCCTCATCCCCAGCCAAAACAGTAATAGCAACAGATCTGAGGTCAGCGCCTCTGTCCTGGACCTCAGTTTCTTCTTCAGATGCCACAAAGCTATGAGGCAGCTTTCCCTGCCTAGCTTCTAGAGGGCCAAATAGTGCAGAGAGCAGAGGAACAATTTGTAGTGTTTGTTTTTGCAGGCCAGACTCAAGATGGTAAACTTCCTGTCAAACTCACAATAATTTCTCCTATCTTATGTACACGTCCCTTGACAAAAATAACTGTGTCATGCCTCCCACTGAGAGGCAGGGTCTACACCCTGACTTGCTCTGACTAGCTGAATGTGGTAGTGAAAGTTACATTTGAAGCTTCAGAGCCTAGGGCTCGAAGAGCCTATTAGTCTTTCTACTGTTGATAAAAACTACCATGACCACAAACAACGAGGGAAGGAAAGGGTTTTTTTCAGCTTACACTTCTATCTCACAGTCCATCACTGAAGGAAGTTAGGGCAAGAACCCAAACAGGGCATAAACCTGGAGACAGAAGCTGATACAGAAGACATGGAAGGGTGCTGCTTACTGGCTTGCTCCCCCATGCTTGCTCCACCTGCTTTCTTATAGCACCCAGGACCACCTGCACGGGGTGATATCACCACAGTGAGCTGAGCCCCTCCCGTTAATCATCAATGAAGATGCACCACAGGCCAATTTGGTGGGGGGTAGTTTCTAAATTCATGTTCCCTCTTCCAAAATGATTCCAGCTTGTGTCAAGAAGACAGAAAACTAGCCAGCACTCTACAAGTAACAACTATGGAAAGAAACCTTGCTAGGAACATGAGCCCAGACCAAAGCCTACACTTCCTACAGACAAAAGAGTAAGAGATCCATCTTAGAAATCCTAACCAACTTGAGTGACATTTCCAAGTGACCCTGAAGAAATCAAGGCAAAGCCAGCAAAAGACCCACCTACCTGAGTCCTGCCCACACTTTCATCCCACAGATTCTGAGTAAATAGACGATGTAAGCTCTTATACCTCGGGTTGCTTGTTCTGTAGCAACAGCTGTCTGACACAGTTTAAAGACAGTAGTAGTATTGCCCCTCGTCCCAAGAAGTAGGCATGTCCTCCTTATTTGCATGCTTTCCCTTTCTTGGAATGTTTCTAATTAAACCACCAGTTACTAAAAATAGCCCTGTATCCCGAATGTGCCTACAACAAGAGAAAACACAGCCTCATGCGTCTATTAGAAAAGAACAATTGCCTGGTGTCTCTGAAAGAGGCAGGCATGCAAGGCTCCCTTGTGTAGGAAAAGTAGGCAGACTGAAGGCCATCAAAAACAGAAAGCCCAGGACCTTGCCCACAGGAGCTGCCTGCTGGCCAGAGAGGTTACCTCTAGAGCCTCAGGCTCGGAAGTCCCCAGAGTGTCTGTTCTACATTGACCTCCGAACAGGAGCAGAGGGAGAACAGTAATATTATTATTGTTATTACTACTATTATTCATTTGTTTCTAGCCAATGCTGCACATGTATGTACCAGCCACTCTTTCCTCCCCAGAAACCCTCCCTCACATTCATGACTACCCATCTTGCTTTGTTGACCCACTGAGGTTAACCAGGGCTCTCTGGTGTGACCACAGGTTCAGAGTTATCTGTGGGAGCCTGGTGGGCTCAGCAATAGGAATGACTGAACACAGTAGTCTCCCTCTTTCCCAGAGTCTATTAATAGCTAATAGTTGAGAGGGAAAACAGCCATTTGAGAAGGAACTGAACCCTCACCCTGGCACAGTAGGGAGCTCCAAGCCACAGAGACTGGGCAGGGCTAAAGCAAGGAGATGCTTTTCCTGACTCTAGATGTTCCTCAACTGTGAGACGAGGTGAAGAGCAAGGCCAGGGCAAGGTTTGCCAGGAATTGAGAGGATCAGAATAAGGCCATCACCAAGAATGCTTCTCCCACTCACCTCCATACCTGTATTCCCAAGGGCACCAGGCACCACCTTATGCCTACTCACCTATCAAGTGTTGTCCTCAGAGCTGGCTCTGGACCTCTGCTCTCACTACTGACAGGGGCATGGCCACCATGCCATGCTGCGGCATGCCCATCGACATCCTGGGTTCTGAGGCCTATCTGTCTGCATACAACACAGGTGCCCTGCACAGCGCGATCTCCCTATCTCTTCACATTTATTATTCCACACAGCCTAGTCTCTCTCTCTTCTCTGCCTGGCAAGCTTCCCTCCCATCTGGTCTTCTGCCACCCTGTGCCTTCCCTACATGGTCTCAGTTGTCAGCTGCCTCAGGGACTGGGCCACCAATCTCCCTATCTTCTGTTTCTATGTCAAACTCTGAAAAGCTCCTCAAGCCCAAAGAATCATAAATGGGACTTGCTCTTCCCTGAGGCTGCCAGCCAGACAATCAACAGTGAGCAAAGTGACCTGGGGCTCCTTGGCTGCACCAGCCTTATGAGAACTTTGGACACCACCTACATTCTTAACGCCAAGAGTCACCCAAGTTTGTGCCTGAAAAGGAGAAACAAAACCTCAGATGCACCTTCCAGGAATGGCTCTAGGGGAAGAAGACTCTTGCCATGATCAATAGCTCTATAAGAAGAAAGAGTGTGTCCTTGATGCCCACTTATTCCCTGCCTGGCCACCTGTGTAAGCAAGTAAGTACACAGGCTGTACACAAAAACACAAAATCCTCTAGAGGGGCAACTGTGGTGGTTCACACCTGCTATTTCAGTATTTGGGAGGCAAAGAACTGGAGTTCCAAGGCCCATCTGCCCTGAAGACTGACTGACCCATCTCAAAACAAAAGACAAAGCTGGGAGATGGCTCAGCTACCAAGTACTTGCCACAAAAGCGTAAGGACCTCAGTTGGGTCCCCCAAAATCCATGTAAAAACCTCATACCTATAATCAGTAGAAACAGGAGGACCCTTAGGGCTTACTGGCCAGCCAACCTAGCAGAAAATTTTAGTTTCAGGCTCACTGAGAAACAGAGACCCTGTCTCAAAAAATAAGTTAGAAAGCAATTGAGGAAGACAATCAATGTTGACCTGTAGCCTCTAAACACACAGATACACACTCACAAACGGCACACATACACATTCACTTATGCAGAGCACACTGACACAGACACTCACTCACATATCACATACACTCATACACGCTCACACACACTCACACAGACACTCTCTCTCTCTCTCTCACACACACACACACACACACATGCACACGCACACACACGAGGGTCAAGTCACTCACATACCCTAGAGCATGTTTTTTCACTGGGTCATCTTCATACTCCCACCCCACTCAACCTACTCCTGCCCAGAACACCCCACACAGCCTGTGTCTGTGGGAACCCTGATCTCCAGCTACATTTCAGGAACTATCCCTACGCTCTAGAACCCAGGCCACGTCTTCCCACCCCCGGGGCAAGTCTCTTCTCTGGCTTCAACATGGACAGATCTTCTGTATAGACAACCCTAAGACACACATCACCCACAGGGAAGCCTAAAATCTCCCTTCCGCTCTAATAACCCTAGTTCCTGTTGCCTGGTCCTCAGTCATGATATACTAACTCATACTAAAAACTAATGACTAATCAGAACTTACACAATGTTCCCTTCCCTCCTGTGACATTAGGAATGAGTACCCACAGTTCTTAGTATGTCCTCCCCAACAAACATTGTCAGCCCCAACTCTAACACCAAGCCAGCATTCTCCAAAATGGGATGTCAGTGCAAGGGGCTAAGGAAACTTCTGGAAAACACCCACACAGGTACATGATCAAACACTCATCCCAAGGAAAGATTAAATTAGTAAGAATTGAGGCAGAACCAGAGGAACAAAAGGTGGCCTAGAGAGGTAGCTGGGCCTGAGTGATACTTACCAAGTCTCACGCTCTGCACACGGCCCCCAATATGGCTGGAAGCCTCAAGCACAGTAACATCCGTGAAGCCCTGCTCCAGAAGTGCTCTAGCTGCAGCCAGACCAGCCAAGCCAGCGCCGATCACCACCACACGAGGCTGTCCCCTTCTCCGTAGGCCACGACTGAGAGGGTCATCCGCACTGTCGCCACTGGATTCACAACTTTGCATACCGTCCGTACTCGCCTTCTAGGAGCCTGTGACAAGAGAGGGGAGTGGTGAGGGTCAGCTCACCTGACCCAAGGGAGTCACTGCCAGCTGCCCCACTCCTTAAAGACCTGATCAAGAAGAGACACCCTCCAAAATGCAGAAGGGGAGACAGGAGAAGGCAGAGATATGAGAACCAGGGAAACAGCATGTGTTTTAGGTCCTACCAACAGGTAAGAGGTAGAATCTATCAATCTACCCTCAAATCTCTTAGGCTTTGCCTGGTCCCTGCCCACAAGTCTAAAGTAGGGACAAGAGGTGACCTGAGAAGAGATGACCAAACAAGCCAAAGTCAGAAGACCTACCCTGATGTCTTGTTCAACCCTGCATGGCTGTTCTCTGTGCCAACCCGAGGCTGCTCACACAGACATCAGGATACTCACACATACCAGAGATACTTGCATAGACTCCAGAATGTTCACATCAGCCCAGGACACTTGTACACACAGCACTGGGCTCTGTCCCGGGCTCTCACCTGGCACTTCCCTAGTACTCTCTGCCCCCCTCTGTCTTTCTTCTCTCTGCCTTTTGGTTGGCCTTCTGATCAGTGAGGTGGTAATGTGGTGAGAAGGACAGCGTCTTCACCTCCCCATTCCTCCAGAGAGTGCTAGTGTCCAACAAGCCTTGCTATTCTGGGTAGGTCCTTTCCCCAGGCCCCCAGTCACCACAAAACAGCAATGAACCCAGGAAACACTGGACTGTGATGACCCGTGGCACCAGAGACCAGACATCAAATTGACAGTTATACTCTGCCAACTTGCTTTTAGACGCCAGACTTGGGCAGCTGCTAACGCAGGGCAAGAAGGTGGCCCAGGGCTGGAATACATTGCTCTTCTAGTCCCAGAATGGCCAGCATGCTTTGAAACTCAGCTTCTAATCCTATCCCTTTCATTCCCTGATTCAAGCAACGTAAAAGTCCAGTTGTCTTGGCTAAGGTTTGAGTCACAGATGCTGCAGAATTTAATAGCACCAAGATCGAACGAGGAAATGAAGATGGATAAATGCTGCTAGACCACAAACCAAGAAGCAAATAAAAGCCTGTCACCTGCAGCCATGAAGCAAGCACGGCCTTTCCCAGACACAGCAATCCACTTTTAAGAATCGACTGGAGATGCGGGGCACATGCCGCCAAATAGACAAGTCAAGGACATTTATAGCTTTATCACACTAACCAAATCTGCAAACAACCCAAAAGCCCACCAGTGAACAGATGCATGAGCCATGGAGAATTCTTGTCTCATGCAAAACTCAGCAACTACAGAAATGAGCTGCTGTAGTCCAACAGCACAGGTGCACCTACAAACCTGTGACGGATCCAGAAGCTAGATACCTAGCAGCACATACTGTATGGTTCCATTGACATGAAGTTCAGGGAAAGGCAAACATCTGTTGAGGACAGAGATTAAGGGAAAGGGGAGGTAAATGAGAACAGGAGGAGCTTCCTGCAGTGGAGGGAGCAGATCTACCTTCATCTGAATGGAGGTTACACAGCATGTCAAGACATATCCACTTCCATCTGAGGTTTCCATTTTTCCCGGGACAGTGTCCTCTAACACTTGCAGGTTTAGCAAAGTAGGTGTTTTTTTTTTTCCTAAATATGCTCAGGCTAAGAGGCTGCTTCTCCCCCAACTTATTCCATGTGATGCATAAGCCGAGACAGAAGTGCTTCCTCCCTTAGCCCACCTCCTAGTCCACTCCCAGACTCAACTGGCCAAGTCAGGGTAGAACATGCTTCCTAGACTACAGGCAGATGGCGCTAGAGACCCAGAATCCCTCCCTCCCGGGGAATCCAGGCTTGCCAGAGAGGCCACTAATAGGTGGGCGCCAGCCTTTCCTGCCTCCTCCTCCTCCTCCTCCGCTACCCTCTTCCCCTTCTTTTAGGCCCCCACCCTCCAGGGAACATGCCAAACAGGGCTGTCTGGAGTCTCTCCCTCCCTTCCCCTCTGCCTAGGTTCCTGTGGACTAAATTTAGAGGTGAGGATGTGGCGGATTGCACGCGCTGGCAGGGTCAGTGGCGATGCCACCGGAAGTCTGCCAGCCACCGCCACCGCCGCCGCCGCTGTGACAAACTAGTAAACACACAGAGTGCTGTGGAGGGCCTGCGTCAGCTGTAATGATGCCAGAGTGCCATGCACCAGGTAAGATCTGACACCGCTGCGTGTTCCAGCCCATACTCTAGAAGAGTGGGGATCCCCCTTTACAGCACCCCGGCTCCAGGGACACTCCAACAGCCTCGGGTTTTTGTTTGTTTGTTTGTTTGTTTGTTTTCAATAAAGGGGTGGGAAGGCAGCGGTGTTTGTAAAGCTTACTAGTGGAGCCAGGTTTTGAAATGCTACTATGTAAAGCAGGTGTAACAGGGATTGAACTGAAGTCCCCACACTGACTGTAGCCACATAGACCTGCAATTCCAGTACTGGGAAGGCTAAGGCAGGAAGATCATGAGGTTCAAGCTAACCTGGGCTATATGGAAAGATATTATCTAAAAAACACTAAAAGAAAAACCAAACCTGGGGGAGGATTAGGTCCTGCTTATCACAGGATCCCTAATGTTCCCTTCTAAAAGCCATTAAAGTCCACCTGACCTCTCCTCCCCAAGCATGTTTCTCACTATACCGCTGTAAGTCAAATAAGGTTGTCACAGACTGACTGTCAGCATTTAAGGACCTAACACAGGAACAGGTACTGTATGTACATTCTGACAGGATTCTGAAATGGACCATAGACCACCTTAGAGATGACTACAGAAAGAACCGTCCATTCCCAACACCAAACCTCAGAGACCTTGAGCATGGGTACCAGATGCAAACAACACAGGACCTTCGGGTCCCTGAACCACTGGCCTTCCCAGCTAACTCCACAGTACTGGCCTTCCATGAGTCAGTCCCAAACCAGCTCCATCCACCCTTGTTGCACACAAGAAGCCAGAGGCACCACATACAGAGAGCCACAGAAGGCAGAGGAACATCTACTATGGCCCTCTTACCACCCTGGGTCCATACATCCTGAGGCCCAACTGACAAATAAGAGAAGATTTATCAAGAAAGCCTGCTGTGTCCAGCTCAGCCAACCTTGGCTGTTGGTTTTTATCACTTTCCCCACTAGGGTATTTTGTTTTGTTTTGGTTTGGGGGGGGGCTTTTTTTGAGTAGGGGAAGAGAGGGTGGAAAGTAGAGAGAGGGGGGATAGAAGGAGAGAGAGAGAGAGAGAGAGAGAGAGAGAGAGAGAGAGAGAGAGAGAGAGAGAGAGAGAGAGAGAGAGAGAGAGAGGGAGAGAGGGAAACTGTCTTATTGAGTAAGAATTTAAATGGTCCTTGGTGCATGCCTGTCCCCTTTTCGCCTTGATCTGTATGCACAGGAGAAACAGAACGCCCTGTACTAGCCCACAGATAAAGGAATGAAGAAAAAGTGCTGGCTCAGCCAGGCAGTGAAGGAGGAGGAGGGGAGCTGAGGGAGAACAGAACAATAGACACTTGCCTTCTTGCTCTGGCCTCCATGGTAAATTGGGGCAGTAAGGGGGGTGTCTAGGGCTTCCTGCCCAGCATCCATGTCCCCAAGCAGGCCAAGCCCCAAAGCTTCAATAAATCAGTCAGAGCAAGAGTACCTGTCTTCAAAATACCCCACTGCCTCCTGATAGCAGGCTCCCAGTCACAGGCCACAATTCCTCAGTGTCAGACCCTCCCCAACACCTGATCCTGTTAAGCCCCTCCCAGAGATGCCAGAACTCAGCTGAGGTAGCACACATCTTCCTGCTCTCACTCCATCCAAGCCCCAGGGTCAAAGTTGTGGGTGTCCTTAAGAGAAGATCCCCTTTACCCACTGGGCCAACCCACGTCATTCCAACAGCCCAAACAATGTTGCCTCTACCTTCAATGTCCTCAGGGACGACCCTCCAGCTCCCCCTCTCAATCTCACCTGAACACAGTCTCATTCACCACCCTCTAGAGCAGTGGTTCTCAACCTTTTTAACGCTGTGACCTTCAATACAGTTCCTCATGTTGTAGTGACCACCCCCCACCATAAAATTATTTCACTGCCACTCCCTAACTGCAATTTTGTTACTGTTATGAATCATAATGTAAGTATTTGTGTTTTCTGATGGTCTTAGGTGACCCCTATGAGAGGGTCATTCGACCCCAAAGGGGTTGCAACCCACGGATTGTGAAGCACTGCTCTACCTATGCTCTAAGAGAACTGTGGCTAGACCTCATTAACATGACCAGAAAGCAACCCAGCAATGCATTGAGCATCTACTCTACAAACACAGGAAAGCCCTTTATTCTCTGGCTTTGCTGACATCTGTTCTCACAAGATTCTCCCCACCACACACAACATAAATCCCTAGCTCCAACAAAGCCTTGGGCTTCCCCAGACCACCTGATGGCCCAAGGCAAGCATTCATTTATCTTGCCATACATCAAAGAAGCTATCTCTGGGTTCTGACCACACAGTCCTCACTGGGACTTAAGAGCTGTGCCATCATTTGCAGCTGCGGACTGTAGGCCCCACATACTGGCTCTTAAATACAACTACCTAGTGGTTCCCAGAACACGTGTGTCTCACTGGGACTCTATGACTGTCTCGTGTCTCGGGACTGAGGCTGCAGCTTCCCAGTCACTGAGCAAGGCTGGATTCCAGGCTGGACTGGTAATTCTCCAGTGAGCATGGCCACAGCCTGTGAGACACTATCATGCAGCTCAGCAGCCCAGACAGTATAGACACCCCTTCCTCATCAACTGGGACCACCTTTGCCTCTCCAGCTCATCCACAGGTCACTATGTCCCCAACTGTGATTACTGCTGCAAATATGCCATGGTCAACTGCCTCCACCTTTCAAAAGACACAAAACACTCTACCTATCCTGGACCCTCTGAACACAAGTTTTTTGGTTGTTTTTTTTTTTTTTTTTTTTTTTTTTTTTTTCTGTTTGTGTGTATTCCCTCCGGTGCCTGAGATGATGTTCTTCTTAGGTCACCCAGTCTGGATTTTCTCACTGCTGCCTGCAGAAGCAGAAGAATATGACTCCAAGGTCCCCAGCCCCTTCCCCCCTCCTCACTTCATCTCCTTTAGAGTCTAGGATCACACCAGCTGAAACCCTCCGAACTAGGTCACTCCTTCTAACCAGCATCCCTCATCTCCCTGAAGTCCTATGCTTACTTGGGAGAGACCTACGCAGGACACAGTGCCCTCAGCTGCAGTAGACAGAGTATCTGCACCATCCTCAACCACCCCTGTGGACTTCATGAGTCTCTCCAATAGGTAGGACTAACAGCCAGCTTCATCTCCCTTAGGGATGCTCTTTCCAAGCTTCTAGCAGGAGGAAAAAGAGAGGAAGGAAGCTGGGGCTGATCCAGGGGACCATCTCTGGGATGCCTGGCAGGTCTGCAGAAGATTTGGAATCTTGAGACCCCCTAGACAATGAAATTATTCTTCTAAGGTAAAAAAAAGAAAGAAAGAAGGGAGAAAAAAACACTCCCAGAAATCCCACACCAGCTGCCTTGCTGTGCTGGCAAACAAAGGGGCTCTGTGTCTGTGCAGGGCTCCTCCCACCCTCCAGTCTGGGGCAGACCGCCCCAGCCTCCTAGCCAGACCCTTCCCAACCTTCTCTCCCAGGCCACAGTGAGCACAAGGCATAGCACCACCAAACCAGAAGGGCTAGGCCAATGGACAGGAATAGCGATGTAAACACAGTGGCCAGAACAGGGCAGCCCAGCTCAGTATCCTACTTGCTGGCTAAGGAATCCCTAGCCAGGGCCTGCCTTTCTCTAAGCCTCATTTGGCCAACACTTCTGAACTCACCCCAAGAATATCAAATATGCTCGCACCTCCTGGGTTACATCTCTCAGCCCCACCTGACACCAAGTCAGTCTTCAAGTTTCTCTACCTGCATATGGGGCAAGTCTACCTGCTTGTGGACTTCTGGGAGAATTAAATAAGACAGCACAGGAGAGAAATGTGGCCACTAAGAACTATCTCACAAAGAGAGCGTGAGGAAGGAAGGTCCCCAGAGGACCATCCCAGAAGTTGAAGTCACTCTCCAAGATCCCAAAGCTCCACTGTATGTAAAATAACTCAAAGCTTTGAGCTCAGAGTCCAACATCAGCCTTGGCCCCAATGCAAACAGGATCCTGACCTTGGGGTCAATCAAATACCGACAACTTGACTCCCAGCCCAATCCTGACTAGGTCAGAGCCCCTCAACCCTGACTCTGCCTGACCATTCTACCCAGAATCCATGGCCATTAGGCAACTCCAAGTTCACAACAGGGAAACAGGTACCTCATTTCACAGACCAGCAGCGGCCCTAATGACAGCCCTGATGACGACTAAAACCCTAACTTCCTTCTGGTCCCTGGCTTCTCTCCAAGCACTGAGCCTTTGGTGTGCACATCTTCCCCTGAAATGTAGTTCTGAAAAGGACAACTTTAAAAAGCTTCTTGTAAACCTGTTTCAGAAGAAGAGGGGAGCCAGGTACCTGTGGCAGCTTTGACTGGAGTGGAGGAGACAGAGTGTATACACACCTCCCTCGTGGAAGTAGTAGGCAGGAGTGGGAGGTGCACTGGGGGTGATGATCACCCTGGGCCAGACTCAATTTCCTGCTATGCTGCAAAGTAGAACAGACATAAGGTACTTTTATAGCTCCCTGGAAGGGCAGGTCCAGTAGGAAGCCCAGCTGGGTGATCACCAAGAAAAGATAGCTCTCACTCACTTACAATCACAAACAGCCCCCTCCACCAGAGTTGTCACGAATGTTCTGAGATGTGATCACCAACTTTTCAATACCAGCAATTTGAATATCCACCACTTACTGGATGGGTGAAAGATTAGCTGACTTTTGGGTTTTGTTAACTTGACACAAGCTAGAGTCCTCTGTAAAAGACCTCACCTGAGAGAATGCCTTCATCAAACTTCCTGTGGGCAAGTCTGTAAGGCATTTTCCTGATTAATGATGTAGAAGGGTCAAGTCCATTGTGGGTGGTGCCATACCATGTGCAGGTGGTCTTGGGTTCTATAAGAAAACAGGCTGAGCAAGCCTGAGGAGTAAGTCGGTAAGCAGTGTCCCTCATTGTCAGTTCCTGCCTTGGCTTCCTTCTGTGACTGTGACTCAGGACATGTGAGCCAATAAACCCTTTCTTCCCCAAGTTAGTTTTGGTCAATGTTTTATCGAAGCAATAGAAACCTAAAATAGGTGACCTTATAAGTACAATGGGTTGAGTGATGGTGCATGCAGAGGCCTAGAGCCGAACACATAGCGAGCAACAGTTCTTTATTCTTCCGCAGGCCTCCACCTGTACATAGTGAGGGGACGACTGAACCAGGTGAAAAGATGTGGGTGGAGCTTGAAGGAAGCCACCCACAGACCCTCCCCTCCCATTAACTAATTACAAAGCATGAACATGGAGCTTGATGGAGCTACCCACTTCACAAAGTGCTGTCTTATGGTAGGGGAGGAACAAAGACATCAGGAGAGAAGGGTCAGCCTGTATCCTACCTGTTGCAGGTGCTGAGTGCTGGCTTCCAAGATGCCCTTTGTGGTACTCATGTCCTAGTAAAGTCCTCTCCTTTTGAGGTGACCCTTGTAGCTAAGAGGATATTGCAGGAATAATGGGATGTGATACCTAAAACTGGGTTATGAAAGACACAGTGGCCGTGCCATCTTGACAAGGAGAAGTGACCCGGCAGGGAAGCAGATCCTCCAGCCCCAGAGACTTCAGATGCCTGCAGCCTCCCAGGAGATCCTGAGTCAGAACCACAAAGCTCAACTGGATCCTCATTCCTGACTCATAGAAGAGCTACAGGTGATGATTTCGCTGTTTTAAAACTACTAGCTTTGAGGCAATTTGTTGCTGAGATAGATAATGAATAACCGTGAATCTCCTATCGAGGAAGCCTTAAGAGGGAGATCCCCAGGCAACACATCCATCCCCACCGTTCTGAAAACCAGAACTAGAAAGTAGGCCTAATAGTTTACAAGTCCCACTAACAGGAACATTAGTCCCCAGGAGATGTCTTCAAACACCTATACTCATACTAGCTCATTTAAGTCAGACTCCATGGAATAGGAGCACAAACATGGGTTTTATTTTAGGGTCATCTGTGAAGCTAATTCCAAGCCAAGGTTCCAAAGCAGGCTTCAAATGCAGAGATGCCAGGAGATTGATGGTGTATCAGAGGAAGAGGGTGACAGAGCTGAGGCCGGGTCATGGTCAAGGTCCCCTTTGATGTCATTGTCTAGCTCCCAAAGTCCTCGGTAGCCCAGGTCTGGAATACACCTCAAGCCATGAGTGTCCTTACATAACACCACACTCATCCATGTCTTCTTCACCCTCTTCTACAGCCTCTTCCCCTGCAGGAATGGCCCCAAGACATAGGGCTGGAGTCTAACCAAACAAGCCTGGAAAGCCCTTTCTCATCCCTAAAGTACAAACAGCCATAACAATTGGTCTGGTCTGGCTCCTATGCTCCCTGTCAGAAGTACTCAGTGAGATTTACATTTGCATGTAAGATTCAGCCTTGTCTTGTATTGCATTTGACCCTGTGGAGGACAGAACATCAAATTATCAAGACAGAACTGAGGCTCATAGCTGTTAACTCAAAGGTACACAACAGGCAGCTAAGATCCAGACTGGGGAACCTAATACAGTCAAGGAAGGAGTCAGTTCCGTTCCTAGATGGAGATACTGCTAATGAGAATAACTCATGAGACCAAGGCTGCTGACTGTCCTCCCTACCAAAGGTCTCCTGGCTGAGCCCTGAGGCCCTGGGTCCCAGATGCATTCACCTGACCTTCTTTCCATGCCTAAAGAGTTGGGAATAGGCATGTCAGCAGGAGTGGGGGGGACGCATCCCACTTTCTCCTCAGTCTTTAGCCGTACCCATGACTCTCATGGAGACAAGAGATACAGACAAGCCCTATGCTATTCCTAGGGAGAAACTACCCCCCAACCCCCAACCCTTCACTGGATAATAGGATACCCAGTAAATAGCATTCCCATCCCTTCTCTCCAAAGGAAAGCAGTCATACAGTCACTCAAACAGTGTACAGGCATCAGTCTCCACAGGCTGTATTCCAGAGGATGTGGAGTCTGGGTGGACATAGGACATATGGGTGGGATGTGGTGAGTTACTTGTTAAAGCACAAGAGTATTCTAGGCCTGGACTGGGCAGATCTAAAGCGACTAGATACAGCACATAACAAGTTTGAGACAAACTATGCTGAGCCAGCACCAGGTAGAAAGGGCACTCGTTGAACAAGTTGTAGTGAGTGTTACTCTGTGGCAGCCCCGAGCACCAGGACTACAGAGAAGCTAGAGCTGACCCCTTAAAACCTGACAAGTCAGAGCTTACAAGGGCCACAAAGAAAGAGGTCAGGGTGGA
Source organism: Grammomys surdaster (assembly GCF_004785775.1). Taxonomy (NCBI): domain Eukaryota; kingdom Metazoa; phylum Chordata; class Mammalia; order Rodentia; family Muridae; genus Grammomys; species Grammomys surdaster. The sequence goes on from NW_021604587.1 coordinate 16,639,916, forward strand.
AGGCAGGGGCAGCACTGGCACAGAGGAAGTGAGACTGCTGTGTGGACCTCTCGGAACTTACTGAGAGGCAGGATGTGGAGCCAAAGCAGGCCAGCATGACTTCAGTGACCAGTCATGACACTGCTGGGATAAACCCAGACTAAGTCTTTGTTATCTATCTAGCTGACCCTTTTACCCCTTGTGATAAGTCTAGAGTGTGAGAAAGATAAAACCTACCCAAGGCCAAACACCTGATGCAGGCCCCACTGGCTAAAGGGTAAAGCCTGGACTCTGGCCCTGAGCCCTGTCCTTCTGCCAGGGTCATCACCAGAGATGGGCAAGCTTCTGCAGGTCACAGTCCCCAGCACAGCCCCAAAACACAGTAGAACTGCACTGGGTATCACCTGGACCAACAAGGCACCGCCTACCTCAAGAGGCCACCATCACCTGCAGACACAGGCCAACCCACCCCAGATGTGAGTCATCCAGCCCAAAGCCAGATGCAACAGAGATCTATCCTTGACGGATACCGGAAGATGGACACCTAGAACACGTAAGCTGGCAGGTGAGGGGTGCCTTCCCCACAGGCTGGTGCTGTGGAAAAGGAGACCAGCATAGTCAGCACTTTCTGCTGACTCTTTAAAACCACTTGCAAAAAATGAGGCTGTGAACACAGCTCAGTCACTCAGTTCCCCCTCACCCTCAGTGGCCCTCGTGACTCTGCACAAAGCCCAACTGTGCGTGACTGTAGACCCAGGGAGGCGGGGGTCTCCAGCAAGCCTATCCTCTCTCCTGAGTCACAGAGCCTCCACTTCACCCAGCTAAAGATGTGTACTCCCTGCATGCAAAAGAACACTTCAGCCCCACAATGCAGAGCTGTCTAACGTTTGCTGGATCTGGGGAGCATTGGCAAGAAGGGAGTCCTTGTCTTCAATAAAGCCCTTTCTAGCAAGACTTCCCCTCAAAGGTCGCCTCATTACACCACCAAGTACAAAGCTGAGGGACATGGTCACACACAGCATCTTCGGGTAACAGAATAACGACCCCCCCCATCCAACAAGAGGTGAATACCAGAGAAGACAGACTGCTGTTTGATTTTAATATTCTGTACCAAGCCCTGTGCTAGACTCTCTGCTCACTGTATCCTTCACGCTCACAAGCACCTTGCTACCCACTGTACAGATGAGGAAACAGGTAACAAGGGCTGCAGAGACAGATGGAGGCCACCCAGGGCCAGACTCCCATCCTTATTCAGGTCTCACCCTCACTACCCTACCCTGAGAGACAATCCCAAGGGCTGCTCCAGGCAAGCTACTTCTCTTATTCCATCTCGCTCCATGGACTAACACAACATTATCCCTTGCACTTGGGAAGAGTCATCTCAAAGCCTGGCAGTTCACCCCAGTTGCACAGCCAAAACCCGGGACCGTCACTAGGAAGCCACCTGTGTCTTGGCCAGGGCACCTGGCAGGGTGGACCACAGACCACTCTAGTCTTCCCTCTGCCCCTGGGGCTAGCTTAGGCTTGCCAGGCAAACACCATGTAAAACTCAGCCTTCAGCCTTGGTTCCTCCTTCATAAATAGGGTATGAGATATGGCAATGCTACTTTGCCTGGCCAAATGGAACCGCCAAGACAACCCATGACCCCCACTAAAAGTCAGTCACTTCCTCTCACTAACCCAAGACTTCCCCCTCCTGGTGACTTTAGGCTGCTAACAAGTCACAGGACCAACACCAAAGGGCTCTTCACAATACCCAAGCAGGTAGCATAACCCCCACACAAACAAGCAGTCAGTAAATCAATGGCGTTCCCAGCAAAGCCTACAGCTGGGTCTAGGTCCTGTGACTTATCCCATAAAACACCTGGGGAGCTAAGGCGCTGAGTCCTTTTGTTAAGTTCAAAGAGACTCAGCAACTCCCTGCTTTTGAAGTCAGGTCTGCTCAAGACACTCTGCCAATATTGTCACTATGAGCAAGTTGAAGGTACAGAGCGTAGTGCCAAACACCTTCCTGCAGAATGTTCCAGTTGGTCCACACTACAACCCTTCCCTATCACAGAGGAGGAAACGTAGGGGCAGGGTTCGGAAAGGAGTCTGGCCCTCACTCTAATTTTTGTGAGAGTCACATTTGACTCCTTCCCAAAGCTATCCTCCAAGCTCCAAATCTGTCTGCATTATGTGTGATTTCTAAGTTAATTTACCAAAGTTAATGGAGAGTAAGAGTCTGTAATAACGTACCGACTAATGAAAACTGCCTCTTACACTTTCTTCAGAGTGTTTGCCCACAAGACATCCTAGGTGTCTCCTGCCAGCATTATCCTAAAATCTATTTGACTCAGAATCTAGGATTTTACCAACCTTCCATGGCTAACACCCTTAGCTCCAGAATCAAGAAAGCAAGCAGATGGGCGGAGTAAGGGTGGGGCACAGGTGAAGGTTTGGGTGCAAATTCTAAGGGGGAAGGGAGACTGGATAAGGAGACAGCATCAAGCCAGATGGCCCAAAACCTGGGTTTGATCAGTGTCCCCTTTAACAAGAGAATAGCCGAGGTCTCTCTCAGCTTGGGGGTTGGGGCGGGGGTGGCGAGGGTGGAACTAGCTCATAGCTGGCATCGGAGGCCACATTCTTTGCTTTGTTTTCTAATAAATCCCAAGAAGCAGGCAGAGAAATGAATGGCAGGAATATGGAACCCCACACCAGGCCACTCAGCTATGCTTAAATGCAAATGCTTTTCTTCAATTTCTAACCTTGGCCCTCCACCCCTGGACGTACAGCGAGCCCAGGGCTCTAGCCTGTTTGAGGAGGCAAAAGCAGGGGCACAGGACACACTGAGGAGACACACCACAGGACAGGGTTGAGGCTGGTGGGAAGCCCCACTGAACATCCTCTTCCTAGATTTCCCAGGGGGAACCAAGGCAGCAGCAGCAGCAGCACCAAGGGGTGATCGATCACCTGACACAGCAAAGTCAGGCCCCTCCTCTAGGACTGCTGGGATGCCACACCTTGCCTCCCAACCAGAGCTGCTGAACAATGAGTCTTCACACTGCAGATATGCAGGGAAAGGGTGGGAGAGCTCAGGCTGTCCCCACCAGTCACAGGAAAGTGGGGGGCAGGCACCCTGAACACCACCTCTTCCCCGTCCTGTGCTGACTGCACCCACTCTAGGAAGGCCACAGAGTGAGACTCCTAATATTTTGCAGAAAGACAGAATCTGAAGATAAGAAACACATTAACAACCCAACCACTCCCCACACTTTGAGCCAGGAAGGGGCACAGATACCAGGGAACCCTGTACCCAACCTCTTCACTGTGTACTGTGCCATATTTCTCACTAAATCACTGTCCTGATCACGTCAAAAAACAAAAACAAACAAACAAACAAAAAAAAACCCTCAATGGCTCCCCAGGGCCTAAGTAACTAATATAGGTTCCTACCAGTCTCTTACATTTTATTGTCTGTTGTTGCTATTTTTTAAGTTCTGAGATAGGGTCTCACTATATAACCCAACCTAAAACTCTTGGAAGCTTCCTGGCACTGGGATTGCACATGTCCTGCTTGGCCACTGTTTACTCTCAGGGATCTAACTCCCAGCCCCAAGCTTATGATGCCTTGCCCCTCTTTCCTATGTCCTCACCCTACTAGCCACTACTCCTGAAGCCAGTCCCTGTGGCACTAGCCCCCACTCTTCCTTTTCCTAACAACTGCACTAGTTCAGTAGGGCTCCACCCCAGCCTTGGGGGTATCTCTCCTGGCTCTTCTGCCTCTCTCATTCAGGGTAGGGACTTCCCTGGGTTCTCCCTGGAGACATTGCTTCCATCCGTCTGTTAATCACACTAGTCAAAACTTTAAGATGGTGTTCCAACACAGCCCTTCAAAGGAGGTAATATTATCCCATGGCATAAATAAGAAACTGAGTCACAGAGATCACAACCTTGCTCAGGTAACTTCTGATGAGAGGGTGAGGAGTAATGCATCAAAAAGAGTAGCAGGATGATGTAACATAGGCAGAAGCCCCTTCTAGAATCAGAAGATCCGGGCCTGCTACCATCATGTCCTGGACATCACGTTAGGCCTTCTGGGTCCCTCAATCATTCATCCAATGAAGACAGCAGTGAGCACAAGAGCCCAAGACCAGCTCTGGGCCTGGAATCCATTAGGCCATTCCTCCTTCTGCAGAGCTCAACTGTGGAACTATGCCTGTCCTACCAAGACTCACTCTCTCAGGAAGCTATCCCTCTACCCTTCCTTTCCTCCCACGGTGTTTGTGGTCTCCAGTGAGCAGCACTCTTCCACATCAGTCATTCCCACAGAGAATTTTCCTGCTCAGTGAGATATTAGGAGATCTTTAAGAACACATATTCCCTTATCCAAATCATCTTGCGAAACATGAGATCATCTTTCTTTCCTATATAACTTGTCTGAACCTCAAATTCTCATGAACACAGCATGACCCTCCCACAAGACTTACCAATTTCTTCTCTTATCTGTCCCCTAATCACTAAAGAGACTTTTAGAGCAGTCTTTGAGAAATGTTGCCCCCCTCATCCCTCAGAAAAAGTGGGGAGACAGGTTTGGCTGTAGAACATCTGTAGAACTTAACATTAAAGCAGGCCAACCCCAGCCCTGTCAGCCCCTCTGGGCACAGGGTGGCATTCACCTTCAGTGTCCGTCTTCCCACCTTTTGCCGGAGAGTAGTGACTGCATGCTGGTGATGCCAGCATCTAATAGGACCTCAACTGACTTTGGGCTGTGCTAAGTCAGGAGAGCAAGAAGCCTTGGGATTGCCCAAAGCAAGCCAGACAGTTTTCCACACAAATTACTCACTCTCCTGCATCATTAGCACACAACTTTTAATGGTAAACCAGAACTTAGGTGTATTAAGCTGCTACTCTGGAAATACACAGCGCCCCACCCAAAAACTCTGTGACATCACTCCATGGGGGAACAGAACCTCTCTGTTTACAGACAAGGAAACTGAGATGGCAAAAGGGAGCAGACACTTGCCTGTAGTGGTTCAGCCAGGCTCTGACTCCCGATGAGGTGACCGGGCAGAGTAAGACCACAGCCGCAGCTCATGTGACCATCAACAGCAGCAACAGGGTCTCCCAAAGGGAAGGAGAATGACAGAGGGCTTGTCAAAAGTGTCACAGCTGTGCTGGAGCTGAAGCCAGCTGCAGCCCCAATCTCTCGCTCCGCCCTAGCTAGAGGAAGGGTGCTCACCCCAGATTGGCTACCCCACCAGACTATGCTGCAAGCAGAGATAAGGTGCCCCGCCTACCATCTACACATTGCCCTGTGTAAGACCCAGTCATCCTAGAAACCCCATTTGCTCCTGGAGCTCTAAGAAATCAGACCTGAGCTGCCAGTCTCCGAGACCCAAGTTCCCATAGGTCCTTCATCTAGCCCTACTTCCTAGGAGGCCACCCTCAAGTGTCCTCTACACTCCTTTCCCTACAAAAGTAACTGAATTCTGCCAAACTATCCACAAAGGACCGCAGGTCACATCTAAATTGAGCCTGTCCCACAGGACACAGGTCTAAATTACACTACACAGATATCAACCAATGGATTAGCAATTCTGCACTGCATAAGCACTTAGAAATGCTGAGTCTCAGGAATGGTGCACACTTTTAATCACAGCACTCTGGAGGCAGAGACAGGCGGGTCTCTGCAAGTTGGCAGCAAGTTTGGTCTAATTAGTGAGTTCCAGGACAGCCAGAGATACATAGTTTAGACACTGTCAAAAAAGAAAAGGAGAGGAGAGGAGAGGAAGGG
>NW_021604587.1:16645770-16727069 GCF_004785775.1 Grammomys surdaster
CTTTTCTCTTGTTCTCCTCCCCCCCCCTTGCTGGTCCTGTGGTTCGCGGTGCGGCCGCGCCCGGGGGCCGCGCGGGGCGGGCGGGGGGGGGGCGGGGAGGGGAAGAAAGGAGACTCCCAGGTCTGCTCCAGATCCACTCCCTCAATCAGACAGGACTGACTTGCATTTTAGTAAGCTGAGCAGGTGGTACATCTGTGTTCATGTTTGAGAACCATTTTTTTAAACCACAACTCTAATCATATGAGGACAGCCACAGCCTAGAACCTTCCATGGTTTCCTGGAGCCTGGTATAAGTCCAGACTTTGCAGCTGGGCAATCAAACTTTTTCCCAGCCTGGCTTCAACCTACTTCCCCAGGCTTGACCTCCCTTCCCACCCTGTAATGCCACGAGTCCCCAGACAGACTTCAGGACACCCTCAAAGCACTACTTCCAGGAAGCGTCTCTGAACTGCACCTGGCATGGCTCTTCTATTTCCTGAACAGTGAGGACCACGCCCTTTGTTCCTGTTGCTTCTGAACACCAGACTGGGCATGGAAGATTCCAAGTGCCAATGATATCTAAGACGTCTCAGTGTCCAGCTCAGACTCTGCCCTAGCCTCCAATTCAGCAAACTAGGATACAGGCATAAACAGGCCTCCTCCATGAACTTCCGGACAATATAGCAATGTGCTGTATATGTCTCAGTTTCCCTAAACGCAGCAGAGAATGCCCAGCAATCCTACTTTCTCTTCTTGGGAGGAGACAGAGGATCTTCCCAAGTGGAGAAACAAATCCCTAAACACTGGAGCTCAGAATTTGTAATAAACATCATGTCTGTGTGGTCAGCAGCCCCTCCTCAGCCAGTAAGGGCCCTAGGGGTGGTCATGTCTGGAGGTGTCCCTGGAAAAGGCTCACAGACACTGCTGCCCTGGTCTGGGTCCCAGAACCTGCAACCCTTAGAAAACCTCTGAGAACACAGTCCCACAAAACTTCTGGCCTCCATAGCCTCCAGGAGCAAAGAGGTACAGCTCTCTCACCTCATATTACAGAAAGACAGAAAGAGGCCAATGGCACTTCCAATCCTCCTCTACCCCTCAGCTCTGTACCCATATCCAGCCCATCTCAGACCCAAGCTGGGCTCCAGAGCCAAGATGGAAGCACTACCTCATTGTTCTAGGTAGAATCAGAAAGAGGCTGGATGTCTGCAGAGCCCTATTGAGCTCTGTCCTCTCCAGGGAGGGGGAATTCAAAGAAGCAAAGACAGAGACATAAACCAAGAGGTGGCATTCTAATTAGTGTTTAGAATCACAGAGTCCCCCCACCTCAAACTCTGATGTCAGTGTACACGAACCCCAATTACTTGACCTGGGTTTGGAACTCATCCAGAAAAGAGAGTGAAGTCAGAGGCAGAGACTTGGCAACCCACTCCAAGCAAGTTCTCCAGCTTTAGAGGGTATCGGGCACCCCTGCAAGGCAGGAAAGGCCCTTGCTTATTAAGAAGCCCTCCGGGCTGGAGAGATGGCTCAGCGGTTAAGAGCACTGACTGCTCTTCCAGAGGTCCTGAGTTCAAATCCTAGCAACCACATGGTGGCTCACAACCATCCGTAATGAGATTGGATGCTCTCTTCTGGTGTGTCTGAAGACAGCTACAGTGTATTCATAAATAAAATAAATAAATATTAAGAAGCCCTCCACTGGCCCAAATCCTGGAGCCATGGGAGAAGTGGCCTGGATTCCAGAGCCAGACCTCTCACTCTGCCAGTCTTAATCATAATACTGTGCCTCTAGGCTGCCCTCAATCAAATGGAAGTAAAGACAACCATGTAAGTTGCTAAGAGCATTAAAAGAGTCAATACCTGCAGAGTCCTTAAAACAATATATAGTGCTCGCTGAGCACACTAGGACCTTGTCCTACCCACTTGCCCTTGGCTAGATTTCCCCTCCTCAGGATGCCCTCTTTGCTTCCACCTATGCCCTTTCTAGATATGCCAGCTTCAGATATGAATTGTCAGCTCCTAGCTTCAGCATTTGACCCACAGTGTGACTTTTGGGCCTATCCTAGGTCCCCCATCAAGATCCCAACTCCTCTCCCTTCCATATCAGTGGTTGCCTGGCTCTCCCCCTCTGCAATGAAATGATGGCCTCATGACTCAACACCCCAGCGACTGTTCTGTACAAACTGGAAAGCTGTGGATACCAAGATGAGGGTTCATAAAGAGGCACACCCCCAAACACAGCTTCTCCCTCTTCTCTGCCACCCTAGGTCTGAGCATGCAGCAGCCACCCAAGGGAGTGGGTTTAAAATAGATGTCAGGCTGTCCTCACGTCCTGAATTAGAGAGCCCGATTCCTACATTATTCACTGCCTCACACACACATACACCTGGATGTGTAGCCAAGAAAGCAAAGGAAATCATTTAGCTGCAATTGACAATGATTCCCATGTGCCTGTCAGACAGGAATGACCCCAAAGTACCCGTATCTTCTCTGCTTCCCCTTTTCACATCCTACTGGCTGGCTCACATTCTTGCATCAACTTTCACAACTGCTTTTGTGGAAACAAAACAAAAAACCTTCAGGATCAGCCAGGCGGTGGTGGCGCATGCCTTTAATCCCAGCACTTGGGAGGCAGAGGCAGGCAGATTTCTGAGTTCAAGGCCAGCCTGGTCTACAGAGTGAGTTCCAGGACAACCAGGGCTACACAGACAAACCCTGTCTCAAAAATCAAAACAAAACAAAACAAAACAACTTCAGGATCACTTAAAACTACAGGAGCCTCCTGTGCTAACTATAACGTCCTTTTTTGTTTGTTTGCTTGTTTCCAGTCCAGCCCAACCTAATCTTTGGCTCAAGGTCTCCTGAGTGTTACCAACAGGGTACCAAGCAAGATGCCCCAGGTGTAGCCATGGGCCAACTAGTCAAGGTTAAGAAGCCAAACAAAGTCAAGACAACTATAACTAAGAGTTATCAACTCTTACACATAAAATGAAGTTACATATACATAATGGATCATGTGTAGAGGGGGGCCCTCCACACAGCCTAGCATGGTGTCTGGGGAAGGTATACTTAAATTCAGAAGTAAAAAAATATAAGCAAAGTATGCCCAGTAAAAGCACTAAGGAAAAAAATCTTCAAGTCAAACAAGTTATCACAAGCAAAGTTCCTGGATCAGGAAAAAGCTTAGAGTGTTGAAGTGACTCGTGTCCATCGGGGAGAATACAAAGGTGTCAAGAGTCAAATAAGGCTGGGAGGTCATCAGTGGCCACATGACAGAGGGTCAACTAGGCCAAGGGAAAGCTCTGAGCTTTTATTCAAGTGTAATAAGAAGCCATCAAGGCATAAAATGATCTGATCAAAATGTTCTATGTTATTCTTGCTGCTCCGTTAAAAATAGATGCAAAGAAGATAAGTGTGTGCACTGGGAGAGGGCTACTACAATATTTAGGGAGACTTAAAAGGTGGCTCGGTGTGGGGCAGTAGCCTGAGGCGAGGGCAATGGAATCACAGCATGGAGAATGGACCCTAGATGGACTCTGTGGAAAGGACCAAAAGGTCCTGTTCTAGGACTGGCTGTGAAGAGTGGGTGGAGAGGAGTCTGTGCTGCCTGTCCTAAGAGATGGGTAGATTACCAGCCACTCTCAGATGTCAGGACCCACGAGGATCCTGCCCCCGGTTTTATCAGGATTCTGCTTCATCCACATTAAGGATATCAGAAGACTGGTAGCAACCAGCTGAGGCCAGAGACAAAATCTGCCATTGAAAATCATAAGCATGAAACCACTTAAGATCTTTGTGTTCTGGGCTGGAGAGATGGCTCATAGGTTAAGCACCTAGCTGTTCTTCCAAAGAACCAAGAGTTCAGTTCCCAGCACCCACATGACAGCTTACTTGTAAAGGCAGTTCCAGGAATCTGACAACCTCACACACATACATACAGGCAAAATACTAGTGCACATAAAATAAGTCAAAACAGAGATCTTTGTGTTTATATATTGGTTTTTTTTAATCATAAGAAAGAATGAACAGAGGTAGAAAGTGATCGGAGGGTGGTGAGAAGGGCAGTCAGGAAAGGGGATGCTGAGAACAGAGCCCTGGGGCCCTCCAACATTTAACAGCGAAATTAAGGGGAAGGGGACAGGCTAAGCCGGCAGGAGGGAGGAACTGGAGCACCCAAGGAAAGATACAACTCTAGGACAGAGCTTTCTAGCAGCTGCTGCAAAGGCAAGCAAAACCTGCTAGAGCGGCCCTGGATGGCCTGCAGAAGTAAAGGGTGCTTGTCTCTTAGGGGCACTGCTAAGTCAGCACTTTCGAGGAGATCCTTGTGATGGGAATTGGGTCCCTGGCTGAAGGGGGCGGGAGGGGTGTTGGCGAGGCAGGGAGGGGGATGAGGTTCAAAGCCAAAAAGAGAGACTGTGAAATGAGAGGGCGGACAAAGACTGTTCTCAAAACCTACTGGGTAAGAAATGTCAGAGACACATAAGGGGATGGTCACGGTGCCCAGGAGCCCAAGAGGAAGCAGCTCTTCAAGCCCTCTAGTGCTCCTTCCTCTGTAGTAGGATAGGGACAGAGGTAGCAGAACACAAATAAATGAGAGCCATTCACACACTTTCTTGACCTTCTCTTTACCCCGAACCTTAGTGACTTCCACTCAGCACCTGCTGTTTCCCCCAAGCTCGGCCAAGTGGACCCCAGGCGGGACCGTGCTGTGCCACTACCAGAAGATTCATCCAACAACCTGTGAGCACGGCTCGCTGAAGGGCCAGGCACTGAGCGGTTTGCTCCTGGTGCAAGACCCAAAAGGTCCGCGCACCACTCACCTGCTCCACAGCCGCGCCACCTTCAAGCCGGCGGCTGGCCTCCGCACCCCTTCCTGGCGAAACGACTGCTCCAATCCTTCGTCAGCCTAGCTCTGGCCAAGCCGAGCAGCCTGCGAGCCCCGGGGACAGCCCGCGGGAGAACTGCTCCCCACTCCTCCAGCCGTCCCAAAGAGACCGGCAGACGCCCAGCCGCCGCCGCGCAAGCTGTGTTCCCTCCCCTCCACAGCGCACACCCTCCGGGCCGCCCGAGTGCTTCGCCGGCTTTGTCTGAGTCGCCGCGCCGGGCGTCCGGGGGGGATGCGGCCCGGACCCCGGGGTCGCGGCCAGCCCGGGCAGCCTCCTCTGCCCACCGCCCGCCACCGGCCTCCATCGGGAGCCCCTCGCCCGCGCGGCTCCGTGGCTGCCTGCGCCCGAGTCGGGGAGGCCGCGCCGTACCTTTCCCTGCGGAGCCGGGGAGCGTCTTCGCGAGCGGCCTCGGCCTCTCCGCCTCCCCTCCTCCGCAGCCACCGGGCTTCCTCCTGCAGCCGCCGCCGGGACCGTAGGGCCGAGCCAGCCGCTGCGGCCTGTGCGGGGGCCCCGCTCCGCCTCGCGTCCCCGGCCCACCCCGCCTGTGCGCTCCGCCCCGGGCCCGCCCACCGGGGGCGGGGAGCCCGAGGCCACCCAGCCCGGAGTTGCCGGCGGCACAGCCACCTGCGCTCCCCTATCTCGCGAATGGGACGCCTCACCCACCTATCCTCCCTGGAACAGGGCCAGCCCCGCGCTGCCCCGCCCTGCAAAGCCAACGAGGTCTTCCGGCACCAAAAGAGCGCTACGCCCGCCTCAGTTTACCCAGACTCTGCCGCTCTTTCGAAAGGAAGGGAAGAGGGCCCCTCTTGTCCTGAGCTATCTCTCCTCCTGCAGGTCTCAGTTGGGTGCCCGAGTGAACCAGGATCCTCAGGTGAAAGAAAAAGAATGCTCAGATCCCCTCAATGCCCGGCCCATGTTCTGAAGTAGCCCTTTTTAAAAAGTGTATTTCCCTAGTAAAACCCCAAACTTTTAATAAAAGCCAACGTTAATACTAGGTGGCACTTTTTTCTTTTTACAAAAAATTATAATTGTTTAGAAATTATTTTTAGCAAGTAATAGTGGCACATGCCTTTAATCCGGTGGTTCTAAAGCTTCCTAATGCTGACACATTTCAATACAGTTTCTCATGTGGTGACCCCCAACCATAAAATTATTTCATTCCTACTTCATAACTGTAGTGTTGCTACTGTTATGAATTGTAATGTAAATATCTGACATGCGACCCCTGTGAAAGACCGTTGGACCCCAAAGGGATAGTAACCCACAGGTTAAGAACCACTGCATAGTCCTTGTAGAAGCAGGTAGATCTCTGAGTTCAAAGCTAGCCTGAACCAGAGAGTAAGTTCAGGACAGCCAGAGTCAAACAGACAAATCCCGTCCTGAAACCCCCACACACACACCCAAAAGAAAGAAAATTATTTGTTTATTCATCTCTGCACCCCCTAGTTGGTTTTTCATGTTTTGCTGGTACCAGGTCAACACTTGGACCAAGGGAATACAAGCCCTTGGTGGCAGCAAAGCCCCTACTTTGAACTGTGTCTCGAGAGGGTGCCCTCCCCTAATTTCAACCTGGAACCAGCTAATGCTGGCCACAGGTCACTATGGGTTCAGCCAGGAGAGATACTGAAAGTGGGTCACATGCTTGTGATCCCAGCCTCAGGAGCCATGTTAGGAGGGCCACAGAGATCAATGCTAGCCTTGGCTACATACCAAGCTCAAGGCTACGCTGAGCTACACAGTGAAAGCCTGCCTCAGAGGAGCACAGAGCAGAGGTGTGGCTCAACAGCAGAACACTTCTCAACATATCCAAAGCTCTGGGCCAATTCCCAAAACTGAATCTAAAAATAAATAAATAAATAAATAAATAAATAAATAAATAAAAGAGCTGGAGCAAGAGGTGGCCCTGTAGAAATGGCTCTGACGGTCCCTGCCAAGGGGACCATCTAGGAGCCAACTTCAGTAGGGGACAGATTAATTTCAGGTGAAGTTTCTTCTCATCAGAAAGGGCCTAGTTATTCACCAAACTCAAAGTCCCTCTTCCCCACCCCTCTCTTAAACACCACGCACTCCTGGGGTTAAACTCAGGTAGACATCATACCCTCCTCTGTGACTCTGTCACCCTCCACCAAAGAGTGAAATGGTTATGGATGGCTTTGAGGGCTTAAGCCCTTGGGTAAATTCTGCCTCTGTGTAGTTACTTGGTCTTAGGCAAGTTACTTAGTCTTCTTGTTTCCATTCCCTCCTCCTTAATAAATAATACCTGCTCCAAAGGATTGTATTACACAAAAAATATTAATCTGGTCTAATTGTTTAGAAAACCACTCAAATGGATCCCATGTAAACGAGCAGCTGAATTTAGTTACTCATATAACAACAGAAAAGCCCGGTGGTATAACTGACTCGAGTATGCAAAGGCTCAAAATAAATAAATAAATAAAAATCCAGACTTGGTCTTCCTATCCCTACCTGCTCTTTACAGTCAGAACATGTTGTCAGCAGTTCTAGGCTCCATCCCCACAGACCTCATTTCTTTCAGTAAAAATAGTTGGCTCTGACTGGTTCACGTCATCCCAAAGCAGTCACTGAGGTGATGCCTGGAGCCAGTCCATCTATTCTAAGCCATATGGATAGAGAGTGAAGAAGAATTACAGGGCCCTGTTTACTACCAGAAGGCAAATGGCCCCAGAGCTGTGTGTGCCAAGCTTGTACTAAGATTCCCTCCAAAAGCCATTACAGATACTCATGTTCCAATTGAGACAGAGAAGAAAGATCCACCTATTCCTGGGGCACTGCAGGTGTTAAGCATTGTTAAAACTGTTTTTAAAGTTGCTATTACTAGCTGGACATGTTGGCACATGTCTTTAATCCCAGCACTCCAGAGGCAGGCAGATCTCTGAGTTCGAGGCCAGCCTCAAACTGCAGAGCAAGTTCCAGGACAGCATGGACTACACAAAGAAACCTTGTCTCAGAAAAAAAATCACTATTACTATTAATGATGTTTTTAAGTTCTTGTTGAAAGTACTACTGATATTTATGTCCTTGTCAGAAAGATGTTGGAGAATGGGGAGATTTTGCTCCCTAATTAGCAATTATTGGATTCTATCTCACTGGTTTCATTGCTTTGAGCAAAAGACTGCCAGTCAAGCATCCAACTAGACTACCCTTAGGCCAGTTGAGCTGTTTGGAACACTCCATGGACACAAAGAATGTCCTGGTTTTTCTGGCTCCTGAAGGCACAAACTTGGCAAGATTGTTTCAGTTTCTAACAGACTTTTTGCTATCAGAAGCCCAAATGAACTCAGTCAGATGATTCTATAATCATCTCCACCCAGGACAGAGGGAACACACTTCCCCTAGTGGCCTAGCAGAGGCACTGTCACAGGCCTAGACCTGTAAACAAAAGTAGCCATTTGTGTTATGTTAGCGGTGCTACCATTGATGAAAACACAAAGCATCATTTCTATATGAGATTCGCTGTGGTTAGTCCAAATGCTCTTTTTCTAGCTAGAGACAGATTTGTTTCTCTGTGCATCATCTGAGAGATGCCCTCCTGTGCTACCTCCACTGGTGTTGCAGCATTAAACTCAGTAAGAGGCATCTCTCAAGTGGTTTTGTCTACTTTTAATGGCGCTGAGAGAAGCAGTAGGCACAGTAGGAGGCACTGATGGCAGAAACACTGAAGCAGCGGTGGCAATGGCAGCATCAGCTTAGCAATCAGCAGGCCAAGCTGCAAAAGTGACCAGGCAGCTAGCTAGCCACTCCTCAGGTAGAGGCAGAGAGCCAGAGCTGTAGAGAACGGATGGAGCAGGAGCAAGTGCTACAATCAAAGTGCACAGAATGGAAAGCTGAAGCATAGACGGCTGTAAGAAGCCAGAGAAGAGAACCCATAGCCCCGGTCACCGAGGAGTTCTAAAGGGCTGTCTGGACTTTAGTTTTTGTCAATGGTTTTAACCCAAGGCTCAAAAGTTGTAGTAGCTGCTGTCCAGGACTAAGAAGTCCCAAGTTCCTAGGCCTACCCAAGAGCTATATAGTTGTATAAGTCAAGGTTCTCTAGAGTAACAGAACTTATAAAATGAATATCTCTTCATATATATATATATATGTATATATATGTATATATACATATATATACATATATATATACATATATATATATATATATATATATATATATATATATATATATATATGGACAGAGACAGAGAGAGACAGAGAAGGCATTCATTAGAATAGCTTACAAGCTATGATCCAGCTCATCTGACAACGGCTGGCTATGAACAGAAAGTCCCAGAATCCAGTAGTTGCTCAGTCCATGAGGCTGGATATCTTAGTCGGTGTTCAGTATATTCTGGAATCCCAAAGGAGTAAGTTCTAATGCCAGTGAAGGAATGGACTCACTAGCAAGGTGAGACCAGACAGGCAAGGAGCAGAAGCTTCCTCGTTCCAGATCCTTACATAGACTTCCAGCAGAAGGCATAGCCCTGATTAGATCTAAATTAACAATATGGATTAAAAGTGTGTCTTCCCACCTCAAAGATTTGGATTAGAAGTAAGTCTTCCCACTTCATGCTCATAGGTATGAAGTATAGATTCTACTACCCTGCTTTAAGCTCTGGGAGAACCATACTACCAGCCACCGCCCTGGTTCCCTTGGATCTGTGGATGAAACACACACACACACACACACACACACACACACACACACACGCCTCATTTTTAACCTGCCTTGTGGCTCAGCAGCTGGGCTCTTCTAAGCCTCCCACTGCTAGTGTGCCTTTTCCTTTACTCCTTGCTCAACACCATACATCTGCCCTCAGCTTAGTTGTGTTTCTAATCTCCTGCCTGGGGAAGCGGCCAACGGCTACTCCACCAGAGATCTCACATGGCTGGTGACTCTCTCTCACTCCAAAGCATGGTGAATTCCCTTTCCCCTCCTGCGTCTCTGTCTCTCTACGCTGCCTGCGGAAACCTGAAAGTCCTGCCTCTCATTTTGCCCAGCCATTAGCCACTGGCATCTTTATTGATCGATTAAGAACCAACTGGGAAGCAGGACTTTCACATGCAGATTTGCAGATTCCTAATCAAAGCATCAGAACGACCCCCTACACATAGACATTCCCTCCTCCTTTTTTTGGCTTTTAGTTAATTCCATAGGTAGTCAAGTTGACCCCCCCAAAATAGCCACCCCAATACTTGCAAAGCTAAAGCTCTCCAGTGCCCTAGGCTGGCAAGAGCACTGATACCTGGGGAGCCAAAAGCCTCCAGAGATCATAAGTAGAAGCAATTACATGTGATTTCTATCTGGGTAAAACACGACGGCTCCAACCAGGACTATAGCACAAGGTGCCAGAGCTTTTAGAATATCATTGTCTGAGTAACTTCCCAAGCCACAAATCCTTCTCCACATCCCTGCTTCAAAGCCAGAACTGCTTTTTCCCAGGCTCTTTTGCAGCTAAGATGATCACATAACTCAGACACGGCCAATGAGATAAATCACTGAATGTTTGTATGTAAAAGGAACTAATGTAAACAGCTAGAAAACCTAGTATCTATTCAGATGAAGAGCAGCAAAGTAGAAGTGGCTTTAGGGGCAACAGTGAGAGAGGTACTGAAGCACTCGCCACAATACGTGAAAGTGCACTTTCAGGAGTCTATGGTGATGTAAGTCCTCCAAAACCCAGTGGCTTAAGAAAAATTCTTATTTCTCACAATTCTTTGGGTCGACTGGATCCAGCTGGACAGATTGGCTGCCATATGGTATCGATTAGGCACAGCAAATGGAAATCTGGCTGCAGTTACATAGGACATCTCCAGCAGAATAGCCTACACATCCTTAGAACATGGCAACCTGGTTTCTCACTGGATGAAACAGAAGCTGCCAAGCATCTTAAGACATAGGCCCAGGTCTGCCAAGTAATTATTTCTATCGAATTCTATGCCAAAAGTCAGAAAGCCAGCTAGGACTCCAAAAGAAAGGTAATGTAGGGAGGAAAGAAGGAGAGAGATGATGTAATTGTATTATAATCTCAAAAATAAAAGAAAAAATAGAAAGAACCAAAGGTAAGCCCTTGCAGTAGAATTGAGTGTTTTCTAGGACCACAATTATGAAATAGCACAGATTTGATGGTTTACATAACAAAACTCACTGTCTCAGAGCTGTAGCAGGTAGAAATCCAGAATCAAGATGTCAGCAAGACTGGTTCCTTCGAGGAGGGAGGATCTATCCCACATTTCTCTTCTGGCTTCTAGAAGGTGCAGGCAACCATTGTCTTTTCATGACTTCGAGATGCATCTCCTTAGTCTTGGCTGTCATCTACAACGGCCACAATAACTTCGTTTCACTTTGATTTTGTCTGTAAAGAATAGGGCATATTGGTACATACCTTTAATCCCAGCACTCAGGAAGAGTGCAGAGACAGGTGAATCTCTGAGTTCGAAGACAGCCTGGTTTACATAGAGATGTCTACCACAGCCATGGCTATGTAGAGAGACCCTGACTCAAAAACATATGTGTGTGTGTGTGTGTGTGTGTGTGTTTGTGTGTGTGTGTGTGTATCCAAATAGTATGTATATTTCCAGGGTATATATATATATCTAAGTATATATGTGTACATATATATAATTTCTAGGGATGAATTTTTTTTTCAAATCATGCCAAATGCTGTCAGACTTGGAAACACTGGAGAATAGAATTCCAACATATCATTTTTAGGAAAACACAGGTCATCATGTAACAGTCATGGACAGAAAACTAGCAGGAAGCCTTGGCAGCCATCTATGCAGGTAATTGACAAGAGAGAAAAATTCCCAAAGGATACCTCTCTCTTATCTTCAGGAACAGATTTCTGGGGCAGGCAGATTTAAATTAAGGCCACAGGAACTTTATAACCAGTCCTAGCAAGCAGTAGCAGCAGCAGTGGTACCCTCAATTACAGACTGTTTCTTCTCTCTCACTAGAGGAAGCAGAAGAGAGACATAGAATGGATTCTCTCTCCTAAAAGGAAGTCAGGACTGTTTGACATTTCCCCCTTCATACCTCATGTACAACCAGGCCAGAAAACCAGTGGCCTGGAAAGTTCTGGATGACTGTGGGAACCCCAGACCTCCCTCACCTTATTGAAAGCCTCTCACCTTAGATTATTTGCTTACATGAGTGTTGTTTGTGCCTTGGCTTTTTGTCTGATGATCTTTGTTTATTCAGACCCTTGTACTCAGAGTTTAGGAATTTGGTCTTGGGCAAGAATCATGCCTTACAAGGGTAAATGGCCGTCACCACCACCATCTATCCTTCCATGGGCATGTCTGCTTCCTGCCACCCAAACAGAAATTTTCATCCACTTACAGCCTAAATCGTGGCCATTACTTGGGATTTAGGGAAATAAAAAAAAAAAACCCTAAAACAAAAAGCCAACAATGATTTAAAAAAAAAAAAAACCTAAAAGAGACTCAATCAAGGGGAGGAAGACAGAAAGGGGATGTGGGGAAGGCACTTGCTCATTCAGCTCTTTAGTCATATGTACCCAACTACCTCAAGAGAGATAAACGTGTGGAGTGAGATGCCTTTCAATGTTCCCACACCATGCACACCTCTTCTCACTGCTGGGGTGTCCTCCGTGTTCTGAGGGGCTGTGCTATATACACTTCCTCAGGAGATCTGTTCTGAGTCCTGAGCCATGGCTGCCCAGCACACTGGGCCATTGACGTCAACAGCACCACTGACTGTCCCAGACATGGGTGCATACAGAACACAGAACATCCTAGGCTCCAGTGAAACAAACAAATCTGATCACAGTGTGTGTCAGCATCCTGACGCTTCCCACACTCAGGGGTCTTGTTGATAGGCTTGCACCGCAACCTAT
The DNA here is from genome assembly GCF_004785775.1 of Grammomys surdaster. Classification (NCBI taxonomy): domain Eukaryota; kingdom Metazoa; phylum Chordata; class Mammalia; order Rodentia; family Muridae; genus Grammomys; species Grammomys surdaster. Next base: position 16,658,492 of record NW_021604587.1, read on the forward strand.
GTGTCAGTAAGGAGTAAACAGGATGGGCTGATGGTTGTGCCACACACCAACTAAACAGGAAAAGAAGTACTCAACCCACACAAGGCCCGCCTTCGATGCTCAGTCATATAGGAGAGGAGAGAGACGAGGACAAGGGAAATTTCAGGTGCGGGCGGTGGGTGGGGTAGGTAGTAGTAACATGTGGAGAATGAAGGCAGAGACAGTGAAGAAGACAGGGACAAGTAGGTGGGATCCCCAAACCAAAGTCTGGGGACGTTGTGACTGTTCTTGCTGAGCTCTCCTGTCTCTTACTGGACACTCAAGCCTCTGCCACTGGGTCCTAAAATCTGATCTCCTTCTATCCCATCCCCATGGTGTTCCTTGTCCCCTGGAGACCTCTACATGTCCTTCTCCCACTGTTTGCCAGGTCTTCCTCAAGCTATAGATCATCCTGGAGGTCCTCAGTGATTAAATCATGCCCAGGACTTCTCCCTTTGGTACCAAAAAGTCTCTCCCAGGCTGGTTTCCAGGGTTACTGTTGCATCTTTTGGATGTCTCCTTAGGTTACATGGTATCTCCATTTTCATACAGGAGCACTGAACACTTTGTCCGTCTGCCCAAGGCCACCAGCAAATCAGGAACAAGTGTCACCTCCTAAGCTGAAGCGTCAACCCTCATCTGGTTTCTTGAGGCCACATCTAGGTGGCCTTTTTTGGCTCACTGCCCCTGGTCTTGGTGATAATTTTGCGTTGATGGGAGCACCACGGGGCTCGTGACTCAGGTAGGAGGATGGGGCTGTCAACTTCCTGGGAGAAGCACTTACCCATAAACAGACCATCGTGTGAGTCACTAGCAGGACCGGGAGACTCTGAGTCATCCCTGAATCTATTTCAGCTGAGAAGTAGCGTGCTCCTCAAGGGTAACAGCCTGTTCGTTACGTTTCCCCAACAGCACTGGGAGCTGGAACTGAGCCATGTGGAGAGGTGGATCAGGCCTCAAGAAGGTCCTTGTAGCTATCCTGAACGGAGAAACCTGGGAAGGACAGTCCCGAAGTCTTTCAAAGCATGGGGGGTCAGCGCAAAGAGCAGTACATAACACTCAACATTCAAATTCAGACTAAGAGATGTATAGAAGGATGCATTTGAAAAATGTTATTTGCCTTGCAATGTCTGTGTGTGTGTGTGTGTGTGTGTGTGTGTGTGTGTCATTAGAAAGATTTGAGAATTCCTTTGGTTTTTTGTTTGTTTGGTTGGTTAGTTGGTTTTTTTTTTGGGGGGGGGGGGCGGTTGGTTTTAAGACAGGGTTTCTCTGTATACTTCTGGCTGTCCTGGAACTCACTCTGTAGACCAGGCTGGCCTCGAACTCAGAAATCCGCCTGTCTCTGCCTCCCAAGTGCTGGGATTAAATGCGTGCGCCACCACTGCCCGGAGAGAATCCCTTTGAATGGCAGTCTATTCCCCATACAGATCTGTAGATCCGTAGGAGGGAAGAGCACCAGGCTCAGAGCACTAGGAAAGGCTGCCTGAGAGGACAGCTGCCCTGCTCGCCTGAACTTGCTCATGCATATACGCTTGGCTCCTTCCCCCGCGTTCAGTGAGTGCTTCTAACCTTTCAGAAACACTGGAGGGCTTGTGAGAAACTGAGCAAACTAGGCTGCGCCCTCAGTTTCTGGTTCAGTAAGTGGGGGAGGGGCTGTGGTCTGCATTTCTGAGTTCCCAGGTGCTGCTGATACTGCTGGACCATGATCACACCTTGAGAGCCACAGGTGTGGGTGGCCTCAACCTAGGTTCTCCTCACATACCTTTCTAAGGACCAGGGAGGCTGCTTTATATTCAGGCCTCAATGCTTCCCAGAACACCGCTCTGTAGGGCCTACTGCCCTTCTCCTGGGAGATGTCTCTCTGTCTCTACTGTGACTTCTTTTTACTCTCCTAAGTGTTCATTCCCTCTTACATTCCCTAACCAGGACATCTGGTGACCCAACTTCACACCCCACTGAGAAAACAGAAGCCATTGTTAGCCTTTCTACTACAGTGCTAAACATCATGACCAAAAGCATCCTATAACTCTCAGGTCCCAATCTCTGAGCGAAGTCAGGAACTCAGAGCATGAGGCTAGTGTCAGAAACATAAGCAGAGGTTAAGGTGGAATACTTCTTACTGGTTGGCTCCTCCATGGCAAGCTCAATTTGCTTTCTTATACAACCCAGGACCATGTGCCCAGGGATGGCATCGACCCCAGTATGCTAGAATTATTAATCAAGAAAATATCCCACAAGCTTGCCTGTAGGCCAATCTGATAGAGCCATATTCTCAACTGTGGTTACATCTTCACAGATGAATCTTGGTTTGTGTCAAGTTGCAAAAATCAACCAGCTCAGCAGACATGAGCTTTTTTTCTCCATCAGCACATCTCTGGCCTCACCCACGTCAGGACCGAAGTCTCTTCTGGAAAGTACAGGGGTGCCCTGCTTCCACCGAAGGTCCTCACGCCACTCTTCTTCCTCCTTCAGTTCTCCTTCTCTCCTGTTTAGTCCATTACTCTTTCTCTGGTAAGCCATTCCACACACACAAAATCTCATCTAAAAATAACCACGGGTGGGAGTGGAGCTCAGTAGTAGAGCGCCTGCCTAGCATGCACAGGGAGTGTATATCAATAAAAAATACCCGAGACCACACTCAACCTCAGACTCAGTCTCCAGCTGCCGCGCCTCTCCCCAGTTCATAGCAGGAGTTTCTTCCCACCACAAAACACGGAGCAATCTCACATGGTCACATCTGGTAACTGTTGCTTCTCTCAGGCCCTGGAAAACTACAGCTGCCTCCCACAGGGAATGCTTTCTGCTTGTGGCTAATTTTAACCCCATACTTTCTTGTCTTCTCGCTTACCTTCCCAGACACCAGTGGCTCTACTCGACGGATAGATGCTGACCACCAACACGCCTTCCCTACATGTTCTCTGGCCTTATGGCTCCAATATGGCACCTGCTAAGTCTTTATTGATAGCTTGGGTCACTATCTGATTCAACTACCTGAGCATTTTAATCCTAGCATGTCCCCAAATCAAACTTTATCCTCTTTCCATGTACATATTAAAATGTGTGTTTATTGGGGCAAATGATATAGATCACCTGTGAGAATCTAAGAACCTGAGTCATATCCCCAGGACCCATGTAAAGGTAGAAAGAGAAAACCAACTCCACAAAGTCACCCAACTGAAAAACACACCATGGTTCATATCAACTTTCCCCCATGGTAATTATAATTAGTAACAAAGTATGGAATACCACATTAAAATATCATTTCAAATGTACAGTTCAATCACATTGAATATACTCACAGTTTGGATAACTGTTTTCTCTACCCACATCCAGAACTTTCCATTGTCCTTCTGTATGCAGTAAACACTAACCCAGTCTTCTCTCAGCCTCTGGTAATTTCAATTCTGCTTTCTGTCTCATTAAATCTCACAACTGTGGGCAGCTCGTAAAACTGGAACCATGTGGGTTTTGTTTCTGTGTCAGCCTGCCTGCCTTCTAACTATGGCAAGTTCCACTATCCCCCAGCTACCCCAAAACACTTTCCCAAGACAAGAAAATTAGCTGCTCCCAGGAAGTTTCTGGGCTGTTGTTGGTTGTTGTTCAAAGTTTTTTTCACTTGCTTCTATACAATTGCTTTACATCAAAAAAAAAAAAAGAATAAATAAAGAGCTAGACAGATGCTCAGCAGTTAAGAACACCCACAGAAAACCAGGGCTCTGCTCTCAGCACCCACATCTGCCAGCATACAACCACTCTAGGGAATATGATGCCTTCTTCTGACTTCCGTGGACACCCGTACTCACATGCACAAGAAAACACAGATACACACAGATATACACACAGACACACACACACACACAATTTAAAATTTTTTAATAAAAAATAAAAGAATTGGCAAAAAAGACATAGCAGCCACTTGGCAGATTTGATCATTGCTAAATTTTATATTTTTTTTACATTATATGTTATCTATATTATATAACATAGTATGTATTTTTATATCATTTGCTAAATGTTATATCATTTAAGAATTTTTTTTATGAGCATAGGGAGGAGGGGGTGGTCAGGATCTATCCACAGAATAGAGCCACCAGTGTCCAGGAAGTTAAGAGAAAAGACAAGAGAGTATAGGGTCAAGTTAGCCACAAGCAGAAAGCCTGCCCTGTGAGAGGCAGCAGTCAGTGTACTGAAGTTTTCTGAGGGACAGAGAGAGGCAACAACTCCTATATTTGGCCGTGTGAGATTGTTTGATGTTTCATCAGAGTGCTTCCAACGGAAACCAGGTTGTAGCACGTTGGGCAGGAAGGAACAGGTGATGTAAACCCCCTTGTTTATTTCTTTTGTGTGTGTGGTTTTGGGGCGTACCCTAAATGCAAGTAGAGATCAGAGACATGTGAGAGTTCCGGGGACCAAACTCAGGTCATCAGGCTTGATGGCAAGTACCACCTCACTAGCCCCGCCTACTCATTTAAATAGACTCTGTGTAGGTAGTAGGGCCATGGAATCACTATGCCATATCCCTAGGGACTGCATTTTGCCTCGGCCCTTCTTGTTACTACCCTGCTCTGCTTCCTGTATGCCATACTGCGAGCCTTTCCACCATGATGGACTAAAACCATGTGCAAAAGAAATCTTCCAGCTGGGCAGTGGTGGCCTTTAATCCTAGCACTCGGGAAGCAGAGGTAGGTGGATCCCTGAGTTCGAGCCCAGTCTGATCTACATAGAGTTTTAGGACAGCCAGGGCTACACAGAGAAACCCTATCTCAAAAAACAACAACAAAAAAAGCAATTTCTTTCTTCCTTTATGTTGCTTATGTCAAGTATTCTGTCATAGTGATGTGAAAGTCACACACAGACAGCACACCAGCTCCACATCTGCTTGTTTTATTTTATTATTTAAATTTATACCTATTTCATCTAACCTGATTGGTTTTATAATATATTATTTTGAGGTTATAATATATTATTTTGAGGCCTATTGAAAAGAAAAATAGTGTGCCAGTATGAGTAACATATAAACATATAAACATATAACATATAAAATTTTGAAATATATAGCAATAAATTTTTAAAATGTTGTCAGTGAAACCATGATACAACATTGTCTTAATTTATCATTTTTTAGCACGAGTGTGTGTGTGTGTGTGTGTATACATGGGGGGCCACAGGACTTGTATAGAGACAAGAAGACAACTTAGGGGAGTCAGTTCTCTCCCCCACATGGGTTCTACAGACAGAAGTCAGGTTGTCGCACTTGGCAGTAAAGGTCTAGGGTGCTGAGCCATTTCAGAGGTCCATGACATGATACTTCAAAGCTTAGATTTTTATCTCATTGAAAGAGCTTTTCTGTACTTATTTAAACAATTGTACCTCAAAGGATACTTCATTAAATCTAAAATGCCTTCCAAGTTAATATGCAGTCTCACTTCAGAGATCTTTATTTTTTTAAACTTTTTTTTTTTTTTTTTTTGGTTTTTCGAGACAGAGTTTCTCTGTATAGCCCCTGGCTGTCCTGGAACTCACTCTGTAGACCAGGCTGGCCTCGAACTCAGAAATCTGCCTGTCTCTGCCTCCCAAGTGCTGGGATTAAAGGCATGCACCACCACTATCCGGCTAAACTTTTTTTTTTTTAATACTTATTTTATTTATATGAGTACACCGTTGCTCTCTTCAGACACACCAGAAGAGGGCATTGGATCTCATTACAGATGATTGTGAGCCACTATGTGGTTGTTGGGAATTGAACTCAGGGCCTCTGGAAGAGCAGCCAGTGCTCTTAACCTCTGAGCCATCTCTCCAGCCCCCTCAGAGATCTTTAAAACGAATAACCTTTTTTGCTTTAGAAGCTTGAGGTAAAAATGAATAAAAGTAAAATTTTCATGTATGTTCCCTGACCCTTCCCTATCTTTAACATTCTTGCACTAGTGTGATACATCTGGCAAAGCTGATGAGTCCAGGCTAATGACTACAGTCCAGTTTCTCGTTAGAATTCATTCTTCATATAGTATATTTTATGAGTTTTGATAAACGTGATCAACAGACATCTAATGTGCTGGCTAGACTTAAGACAACTTGACACTGAAGAGGAAGAATCTCAATTGAGAAAATGCCTCCATAAAATCCAGCTGTGCAGCATTTTCTTAATAAGTGATTGATGGGGGAAGGCCCAGCCCACTGTGGGTGGTGCCATCCCTGGGCTAGTGGTCCTCCATTTTATAAGAAAGTGGACTGAGCAAGCTATGAGGAGCAAGCCAGTAAGGAGAAGCCCTCCATGGCCTCTGCTTCGGCGCCTGCTTCAGGTTCCTGGTCTGTGTGAGTTCCTGTCCTGACTTCCTTTGATGATGAACAGTGCTGTGGAAATATAAGCAGAATCATCTTTTCCTCCCCAACTTGCTTTTTGGTCATGGTGTTTCATCACAGCAATAGAAAACTTAAAACATACAGCACTGTAGTTCTTACAGAATAATAGTTTCGCCATCCTAAAAACCCACTTAGTCCACCCAGCATGGCTCCCTTCTTTAGAAATGCTGGCAACTACAGATCATTGCGATCTCTATAGCTTTGCCTTTTTCAGTCACAGTTTGAATCATGCTGCCTTGTCCACTTGCCTGGTTTCTTTCCTGCATTCAGCCTCACAATGGTCACATAGTCTTTGCAGTCCTGAAATGTCCTGTGTGCAGTGTCTGCTCATCCTACCAAGTCACGGTGCTGTTGGTGAACTTACTCTACTTTTTAACAGAATTTGAAGGTATTTTCCACACTGGAATGCAAGTTCCTGAGTTGCTCGGGGGTTATCGTGTATCCTCGTATGGATACAGGGAGGAAGTTTGATATGTGGGAGAGAAGGGTCAAATGTGTTCATCTGATCCAGTACTTAGCCAAACAGGTGGAAAACTCATCAGTTACAGGGGGACGAGGATTGAACGGAACTGTCTGGGAATTCCACTGGACAGCCACAAGTGAATCTGGCGTAGGGTGGGTTGGGGGTGGGAAGCGGTGAATCATAAAGTAAATTACACAGCTGTGGAACTGATGATGCATTGTTGTCTACGTGTGACTTGGCATCTCTGTGACAGAATGTATGTGCTTCTGTGTCAGAGACCGGGGTTGCATGAGTGCCGAAGGCTCCTTTCCTCTTGGCTTTTCTCCTCTTTTGTTAAGGGATCATTTTACACCTGGTGACTCACCCTTTCACTTCAGAGTACCACAGCTCTTGACACATCACACAGTTGTCTATTACCAGTACAAGCAGTATACAAAAGTGTCATCACCCCACAGAAGAGTCCCTCTTGTCCCTTTGTAACCATCCCATACCCCGGAGATCACAGAGACTATCTGGTGCCATGCTGCAGAATGCCTTTGGAATCTTGTCTCTTTCATTTACAAGAATGTGTTTGAGAGTCGCCCATGCTGATATGTCTGTTAGGAATTCTTAGCCTTCCTTGGTATTGCAGAGAATGGAACCAAGGGCTTCGTGCAGGACGGGCAAGTACTCTACCACTGAGCTCCGTCTCCAGCAGGGTAACATCCTTTGATTGTGCAGTAGCATTCAGCTATCCTGATGCACCCCAATTTTCTCACAGATGAGGAGCATTTAGATTGTTTCTTCTTCTGGTAGTGGTGGCGCATACATTTAATCCTAGCACTTGGGAGGCAGAGACAAGCAGATTTCTGAGTTCGAGGCCAGCCTGGACTACAGAGACAGGACAGCCAGGGCTACACAGAGGTTGTTTCTTCTTTCGGAAGATTATGAATGAAATCATTAAATACTTAGACATAGATTGGGTGAGGATATCAATGGGGGTTTTGCTGTTAGTTACTAGCTTTTGTTGTTTTGAGATTGAGTGATAGGTGGTCTCCTTTAACCCAGGCTGGTCTGGAACTTACTAGGTAGCTGAATCTGGTGTTGAATTCCCGATCCTCCTGCCTCCATGTTCCAAACGCCAGGACTGCAGTTCTTTGTACTCATGGTAAGTTTTTACTTCTCTTGGATGAATCCTAGGAGTTGATCTTATAGTTCTAATGTGGAAAATTATAAATTACTTCTCAAACATTCATTAATACTCTTGAGAACATCAGGTCAGCTTTGATGTAGTAAACTTCAAACTCTTTGGACAATGGCTCATGTCATGTAACACATTTCGTAACATATCCCAGGTTTTCATGCCAATCACATATATAAATGACCACAGGAGACATTCTATCAAATAACATGTACAATAAATTCTAACATTTCCCTATGATACATAACTTTTTAATTCTAGACAATGTCACTGGATTTAGTTAAAGATTCATTAACTACAGCTAGAAGTATCTTCTTTTATTAATTAAAATTGTGCCTTGACAATCCATGCATGTAGATGATGCTTGTGTCCACTCTCACCCCCATCTTACCTCCTGCCCTGTCAACCCCTTTCCCCTCCCCTCATTATTTTCTCTATTTGTAATCTCAGACTGGCAAGTGATATGGAAACACATCATAGTTGTCTTTTTAAATCTCCACCAGTGAATTATCTATTAAAACTTTTATCTATTTTTTGGGTGGAATGACTCATTATTGAATTTTGATAATTCTTTTTCCTCATCTCAGGGTCTTTAAACACAAGAGCCATGGAGTAAAACTATCATTTGGTTCCTCCCTTGATTTTCTCACTTTGGTTTCTATCACAGATTTCAAAATAGTCTTTCTGAAAACAACAAATATCCTGGTCTTGAAAGGACTTTTATCTCATGAGAACATATGGTAGCAGTGGCTTCACTTTGTTCTGCAGAAACTCCTGAAAGTTGATCAAGGAGCAAATCTGTAAGGGGTGGGAGGGGCTCAGCACTGAGATGAATGAGGAACATCTGTAAGGAGTGGGAGGGGCTCAGCACTGAGAGATGAATGAGGAACATCTGTAAGGAGTGGGAGGGGCTCAGCACTGGGATGAATGAGGAACATCTGTAAGGGGTGGGAGGGGCTCAGCACCGAGAGATGAATGAGGAACAGGCACATCTGGAGCACTTTCCACACACTGCACCTCGGCACCATTTGGGTTCACTTTACTTTTAGTGAAGAAGCTCTTTGGGAGAAACATTTGTATGACTATTTCATCTTTCTTCAAAGATGTTTCAGCAAGGTATAAAATGTTTCAGACTGTTCCCCCAGACACACTGAAAACACCATTCACCCTCTTCGTACTTCACTACAGAATAAAATGTCTCTGTCTCCCAAACATAAACTAACTGTTCATAAGAATTGATCTACCGGGCGGTGGTGGCGCACACCTTTAATCCCAGCACTTGGGAGGCAGAGGCAGGTGGATTTCTGAGTTCAAGGCCAGCCTGGTCTACAGAGAGAGTTCCAAGACAGCCAGAACTACACAGAGAAACCCTGTCTCGAAAAAACAAAAAAAAAGACAAAAACAAAAAAAAAGAAACAAAACAGTAAGGTAAATATTAAAAGGACCAAAAATATAAGATTCTCAGTCTCTCTATGGGCTGCATTTATAATTTGAAATTTTATTTTGATACTAAAGAGATTCAATGGCCGGGCGGTGGTGGCGCACGCCTTTAATCCCAGCACTTGGGAGGCAGAGGCAGGCGGATTTCTGAGTTCGAGAGTTCGAGGCTAGCCTGGTCTACAGAGTGAGTTCCAGGACAGCCAGGGCTACACAGAGAAACCCTGTCTCGAAAAAACAAAAGACAAAAAACAAAAAACTAAAGAGATTCAATTCAAGAATTATAATTTTAAGGCTGTAATTAGGACATATAGTTTAATAGTCAATAACCTTATAAATGATCAAATTCTTCAACATGCTAAGAACAAATGTAATTCATTGACAGGGATAAGTTTTATTTAAAGTCAGATATAATATACTTAATAGATGACCTTAAAAAACTTGTTGGAGATCTGCTGAATATGGCATTTGAGTGTTTAATGAAAAAGGCTACCTGTGACAGACAAAAAAAAAAAAAGCCAACTCCTAAGAGTCTCCGCCCACCTTCAAAAGTCTCCACCTGGACTGTGGAAATGCCGATCAACGGGAGGAGCTTTCCCACCTCCGGGACCCTGTCGAGACTGTGGACAAGCAGGCACTGGGGAATTGATCACTTCTCTTTGACTTGCAAGGTAGGCCAGTCTCTCAAGTTCCTGAACCACAGGAAAGTCTCTTGAATCTTACTGCCCTGTGTGGCAGTCACAGGTTCAATACTGTCCTGTGTGGTCACTGGAGCCTGAAGCATCTCTGCCTCCACTGAGATTGCTAAGAAGGAGCCTAGGGTAGCTGGTCGGTCTTTGTCATTTTATTGTTGCAGAGGTCATTTGGTTTATACTTCCTGTTCAAACGTATCCTTTTCAGATCTCTGGTAGTGTTGATCATTAACTGTATAGATTTATCAGTTTGCAGCAGGTGTCTAGTCAATGCCTTTTATTTGTGAAAATCAGACCTTGCCTAGTTCTGGTAAGGCAAAGTCACTAAACAGGTTTCAGTGGTTTGGGGGGGTTGTTTGTTTGTTCATTTACTCTTATTTAAAAGAACTTGCTTTACAATGATCAGTAACCAACCACTTGTGTATCATGGTAAATTATTGGGAGAAAAAAGGTTTGAGGTTTATGAAAATTGTAAGGGTTTGAGAAAATAATTAAAAACAATACTGATAAAACTTAAAGTCTATATATGGTGTTAAGACTTTAAAGGCTCCGAATTTTAACATATTAATCAATGGAGTTTTGATAAATAGCTTATCTGGCTCTGGTAAGACATTGACTACTATAACAGTCACAAGATCAAATTTTTAAATTTCCTTTAGTCATTTTCTAAGTAGAAAATAAAAAGTGTTTTTCATCATACTAAAATCATCCATTTCACACACACACACACACACACATATATATAGATATAGATATGAAGCATTTCATACATACAAATATATAAACAGATGTGTATCAAGAGGGTTAAATATATGACAGATATATAGAGCCAGGGATAGATAGATAGATAGATAGATAGATAGATAGATAGATAGATAGCTTGGTCCCCAAGTTTTTACTATGACTTAAAGGTGTGGGTGGGTCTACTGCTTTTTCTACAAATAGATTTCAATACTTATCACAAAATATGGTAATGCTAATATATCTAAAACTTTTTTTTTTTTTTGGTTTGGTTTTTCGAGACAGGATTTCTCTGTGTAGCCCTGGCTGTCCTGGAACTCACTCTGTAGACCAGGCTAGCCTCGAACTCTCGAACTCAGAAATCTGCCTGCCTCTGCCCTCTGCCTCCCAAGTGCTGGGATTAAAGGCGTGCACCACCACTGCCTGGCTTATCTAAAACTTTTATCTTTTTTTGTAAGCTTTAAATTTATGTAAACTTCAGGGAATTGTGACTAGGATTCACCTGTCACAGGACAAATGGATTCCAGTAAGTACTTCAGTCAAGCTTCCCCTCCTACTGATAATTCCTGAAGGGGAAAGTTCTAAATGAAAGATTTTCCTTTAAGTTCCTAAACTTTAACTTCTGTCCACAGTCTATATCTGTCTCAGCAGATTTACACTTGGCTGACAGACACCATTCAGAAATCAGCTGCAAACTTCAAACTTCTCCAAATGGCTGCAAGCCTAGACTTGCAAAAAGCTGCTATAACTCAGCACAGTCAATAAGACTGATCCCAGTCTCTTCAGCTGAGTCAACAAACAAGATGCTTGTGGTGAACTCACACCCCCACTGCCTCAACTTCCAACTCTTACTCTTTGGCTAGCGTTCCAGTCTTCATGGGCCCTAACAATGCCCTAATTTTAGTTAAGAAACAGTTATAGAAGAGAGAATATCACCCCTTATCCTCAACAAAAGCCTGGACTATTAGGTCTAAAGGAAACTGGGACCTGGTTGGAAGGGAGCACACCTTGTCATCCTGACCACCCCTACTGCTGTCAAGGTAGAGCATATCTACACCTGGATACATCACTCCCAGATGAAGCTCATGACAGGGGATGGATGACAACCCAGCTGCAGAAAAATGGATCATCACCAAGGCCTTAGAAGATATACTAAAGATATAACTGATGCAGATTGTAGACTAACAATGTTGTTTACCTCACTAGGTTCCCTTCTGCTCTTTCATTGGATATATGTCTAGATCTCCCTTTAAAAGTAAACACAAGGGCAGTGGTGGCGCACGCCTTTAATCCCAGCACTCAGGAGGCAGAGGCAGGCGGATTTCTGAGTTCGAGGCCAGCCTGATCTACAGAGTGAGTTCCAGGACAGCCAGGGCTACTCAGAAAAACCCTGTCTCGGAAAAAAAAAAAAAAAAGAGTAAACACAAACTTGGTGTAAAGTGTCTCATAGCTCCTGGCTACCACTTTATTAGGTGGACATTCCTTCCCTCACCTCCTGGTTGAAACTTTTGTTTGCATGTGATGAGAGTTTGCAACCATGCTTGCCTATTTGGCAAATGTATCAACCCCCCAAATTCTGTATCTTAATATCCCTATTCCCCTGGAAGTACATTTATGATAGTCCAGTAAGGAGAAAACACATATATGCAAAAACACACCAGCTCTCCCAGCCTCCATGTTCAGGGGAAAATGTGTAATTCCCCTTGTAATACACCTCATAATAAGCTTAGGGTTAGAAACAACAGGGGCCACTCTTGGCACCACTGGTACAGTAATGGCTGACATTAACTTCAAAAACCTAGGACACCAAATAAACCAGGATCTATCTGTATTAGGAAAAAAATAAATACACTGCCAAGCTAGAAGAACAGGTGGGTGCATCAGATGAGGATGGGAGAGCACTTGACCTGCTCTGTGCACACCAAGGAGGTTACTGTACAGTTTTAGGGGAGAATTCTTATCCTATACAAATCATTAAGGAATCACCAGAGAGAACTTGGCTGTGCTCTGGTGGGGGGGGGGGGTGGAGGAAGAGGGGAGAAATGGAGAAGGTCAGAAAAGGAAAGAAAAGAAAAAACAAAAAAGCAAAATCCATTCTCTTTCTCAGACCCTTCCTGGCTAGTAACTCGGCCTCCTGCTCCTGCTGATTAGGGTTGGCCCTCTGTCTTAGGGTTTTACTGCTTTGAACAGACACCACGACCAAGGCAACTCTTATAATTTAATTGGGGCTGGCTTACAGGTTCAGAGGCTCAGAATACTCACTTCCAGGCAGCTAGGATGAGGGTCTTAAAGCCCACACCCACAGCCATACGCCTACTCCAACAGGACCATACCCTCTAACAGTGCCACTCCCTGGGCAGAGCATATACAAACCATCAAACCCTATATCATTAATGCCTTAACCAGAATATAAATTCCCACTTAGGAGCTATTAAACTGATGGTAATCGAGTCTCTATATGAATAGATACTGTGATGGTTTATCCTTGGCCCAGGGAGTGGCACTATTAGGAGGTGTGGCCTTGTTGGAATGGGTGTGCCACTTTGGGTGTGTCTTAAGACCCTCATCCTAGCTGCCTGGAAGCCAGTCTTTTCCTGTCTGCCTTCAGATGAAGATGTAGAACTCTCAGCTCCTCCAGATTCACCTCTGCCTGGATGCTGAACCTCTGAACTTATAAGCCAGCCCCAATTAAATGTGTGCTTAAAGAGTTGTCTTGGTCATGGTGTCTATTCACAGCAATAAAACCCTAACTAAAACAGGTACTCACCCACAGAATTAAGGATTTAATCCAGGGTATCAATCAGGGAAATATGGTGGCTAACTACGTTAATGAATATCTTTTGGTTTAAACGTTTAAAAATCTCTGTGCTTAAGAAAAGTGTAGCCGGGCAGTGGTGGTGCACGCCTTTAATCCCAGCATTTGGGAGGCAGAGACAGGCGGATTTCTGAGTTCTAGGCCAGCCTGGTCTACAGAGTGAGTTCCAGGACAGCCAGGGCTATACAGAGAAACTCTGTCTCGAAAAACCAAAAAAAAAAAAAAAAAAAAAAAAAAAAAAAAAGAATTAAGAAAACTGTAAAGCAAAATTAGAATTCTAATGTTAAGAGCTGTTAAGAGTTAATTTTTTTTTACTACTGTTTCTGCTTCTGTAAACAAAAGCTTGTTTAACATAAGAGGACCTTCTGATTGCTTGAGGACGAAATGTAACTTTGTATTCTTTGCCTTTATAGACCTCTGACTAGGTGACTAGTCCCTGCATTTTAAAAATTCAGAGTGTAGGGCTTAAAAGTCCAAGCTCAGTTCTGTGTTTTAAAAACCCACCAGTCCCTGAGCTCAAAAATCCCACCAATCCTTAGGCTCATCCCAAGCTCAGGACTTGAAATCCCAGCAATCCCCAACCCGGAAATCTCCACTCTGGAAAACTCCACCCCCAAGAAACCCTGTATAAACCTATCTGTCTCCCTCTTGGTTCTTGGTCAAGCAAAGGCAGCCATACTCTTGTGTCTTTCCTAATAAGTATCTTATGTGAGGCTTGTTGTGCAGTGTGACTTTGTGCTATTCCTTGGCTCTCAACTGTCAGGATACCTTTCCCTTCAGAGCTATAACACTTCCATTGAGGAAACCTTTCCCCTCAGAGCTGTAACACTTTTACTAAGTCCCAGGTGTAGACCTAGTGCCCATATATGAGTAAAAGTTTCTTCTTTGTTACAATTTATTCATTATTAGACTAGTGGATCTCTAAACGACCCCAGAGCCACAATCTTACTCATATTTCTTCACAGACTCACCTGTTGCATTTTAGATGCTGTTGTGTGACAAAACTTTTCCTGGGAGACAAAAATTATCTCAGTTGGGGAATCCATGACAGACCGAAGTAGTTACTGACAGGAGCAGACATGACTCAAAGATAGCAACATCACCAAAGCCCACTCCAGCATGAGTGACAGTTCACAAAGCTGGGAACCTGGAACACACTTCACAGCCTGCAGGTAGCTCAACTGGTTGGAGGGTGTCCTTTCCAAGTACCTCAATTGCTCTAAACCTCTTGCCCACAGCTGGCTGGTTTCTGCCTCTTCCAGGAAGCTGGTCTGGTCTCAGCTCAACTTTTCTTTGTCTGAGAGGGACTTTCAGCTTTTATTGTTTACTCTGGCAGGAAGGGACTTAGAGAACCTGGTCAGTTTTAGGAACTTCCTGGAACTATTATGAGTTGTTTACCTTCCTGCTTAAGGAGCTTCCTCTAATGATGGAATGTTTCAATGTCAAGAAACTGTCACACAACAGAAGGTATGACTCTACAGGGCCAACACCAATTTAAGAGTGAGAAAAAAATGTTGGTACCCTCTACTTGGGGATTTTGACTTATAGCTTAATAAGCTTGTAGGTTTTATACCTGGTTCCTTCTTAGGATGGTATCTCCCTTGCTTTATAATCTATTTTTTTAAATAGGATAATAATGGGATAATAACTTCCTAGTCAACTCTTTTCACATTATGATGACAGGCACAAGTTCAACTGGGAGGCAGGGGGTGGAAAGCCTCTGGCCTAATAATTCAGTGAATCTCTAAGCTGACATGGCTCTTTCCTTTCCTAGGCACACTGGCGGCTATTATTCTATTACTTGTCTTTGCCCTGTATGTGAATGTTTTAGTTTCTTTTTTTGTTGCAATCACACAATACCTTGACAAAAGCAATTTCAGAAAGAAATGGTTTGCCGGGAGGTGGTGGCGCACACCTTTAATCCCAGCACTTGGGAGGCAGAGGCAGGCAGATTTCTGAGTTCAAGGCCAGCCTGGTCTGCAGAGTGACTTCCAGGACAGCCAGGGCTACACAGAGAAACCCTGTCTCAAAAAGAAACAACAACAAAGAAAAGAAAGAAAGAAAGAAAGGAAGAAATAAAGAAAGGAAGAAAGAAAGAAAGAAAGGAAGGAAGAAAGAAAGGAAGGAAGAAAGGAAGAAAGGAAGAAAGAAAGAAAGAAAGAAAGAAAGACATTTTATAGTCCAATAGCAGAGAAATCACAACAAGCAAGCAGTTTAAGCTAACAGGTCATGTCACATACAGAATCAAGAACAGAGATCCATGGATGCATTCAGGCAAGGGCTCAACTTACTTTTGTTACTACTTATCTACAGCCCAGGATCCTCCGAATAGGGAGTGGTGTCACCTCAGTAAGGTGAATCTTTCATCCTCAATTAATGTAATCAAGATAATCTCCCACAGGCAAGCTCACAAGCCAACCTAATCTAGATCATTTTTATTGAGACTCCCTTCCTGGCTGACAGTTAAAGCTACCATCACAGTGATCAACATCATAACTTACCTTATCTCCTCTACACTGGAACACTACACATCTTATCTGACCACTGTGGATTAAAGTTAGAGATCAACAATGATAGAAATAACAGAAAACTTGGAAACTCATTGAAACTGAACAACTCATTACTGAATGAAAAATTGGTCAAGATAGAAATTAAAAAGGATATTTAAAACTTTTTAGAATTGAATGAAAATAAATACACAATCTACCCAAGCCTATGGGATATAATGAAGTTCCAAGATGGAAGTTCATTGCAATAAGTGCCTACAAAACAACTGGAAAAAAAAAATCTCATAATACCAACTTAGTGGCACACCTGAAAGATCTAGAGCAAAAAGAAGTAACACCCAAAAAGGACAGACAGCAAAAAATAGTTAAACTTAGGACTGAAATTAATAAAACAGACCCCCCACAAAAAAACTACAAAAAAAATCAACAAAACAAAGAGTTTGATCTTTGAGAAAATCAAGTGACTGGTAAAACCTTTAGCCAAAATAATAAAATTAGAGATGAAAAAGAAAACATCATAACAGAAATTGAAGAAATCCAGAGACTCATAAAGATATTCTTTAAAAATCTGTGCTCCACCAAACTGGAAAATATTTTTTTAAAAAAATGGATATATATATATATACCACCTACTGAAGTTAAATAAAGAGCAGATGCAATTTAAACAGTTACACAACCCCTAGTGAAATAGAATCAGTAATTAAAAGTCTCCCAGCCAAAAAACAAAACAAACAGTCAGAAAACAAAAACAAAATCCAAAAACAAACAACAGAGGACAGATGGATTCAGTGCAGAATTCTGCCAGACTTTTAAAGTCGAATTAATGCCACTACTCCTCAAATTATTTTGCAAATAGGAACATTGCCTCATTCTACAGTTACCCTACAAGAACAAATAAAAATACAGTTACCCTAAAACAAAGCTACAGTTACCCTAATACCTAAACTACACAAAGACCCAACAAAGAAAGGAAATTATAGACCAATTTTCGTTATGAACATAAATGTAAAAATTCTCAATAAAATACTTGCAAACAGAATCCCAAAGCTATCAAAAAGAGATTCTTTTTTTTTGTTTGTTTGTTTTTCGAGACAGGGTTTCTCTGTGTAGCCCTGGCTGTCCTGGAACTCACTCTGTAGACCAGGCTAGCCTCGAACTCTCGAACTCAGAAATCCGCCTGCCTCTGCCTCCCAAGTGCTGGGATTAAAGGCGTGTGCCACCACCACCTGGCTCAAAAAGAGATTCTAACATGATCAAGTTAGCTTCATCCCAGAGAGGCAGGGATGGCTCAACATATGTAAATTAGTAAATATGATCTACCATATAAACAGGCTGAAAGACAAAAACCACATGATCATTTTATTAGATACAGAAAAGGTATTTGACAAAATCCAACATCCTTTCATGATAAAAGTCCTGGAGAGATTTGGGGTAGAAGGACCATACTTCAAAAACAATAGAGGCAATTTGTAGCAAGCCTATAGCTAGCATCAACCCAAATGGAGAGAAACTTAAAGCATTTTCATGAAAATTAGGAGCAAGACAAGGTTGTGGACTCTCTCCATACCTATTCAAAATAGTAACTGAAGTGTTAGCTAGAGTAATAAGACAACTGAAGATCAAGAAGATACAAATAGAAAAGGAAGATTCAAAGAATCATTACTTGCAGATGATATGATTGTATACATAATTACCTTAAAAGTTCCACCTGGAAATGGCTACCGCTAATAAACACTTTCAACATCAGGATACAAAGTATCAGGATACAAAAGTAACACAGAAAAATCAGTAGCCTTGGGCTGGAGAGATGACTCAGTGGGAGATGGCTCAATGGGGTATGTGCTCTGGCCACTCTTCCATAGCACCCAGGTTCAATTCCCAGCATGCATCTGGTGGTTCACAATTATCCATAACTCTAGTTCCTGGAAATTCAACACCCTTTTCTGACTTCCATGGTCACTGAGCACATGTGATGCACAGACAAATATATAGCAAAACAACCATACACATTTAAAAAAAGAAAAAATAAATTAAAAGAAGTAGCCTTCATAGATAGATAGATAGATAGATAGATAGATAGATAGATAGATAGATAGATATAGATAGATATGTACAAATGACAAATGGATTAAGAAAGAAATCAGGAAAACAGTACCTTTCACAATGGCCTCAAAAAAAAAAGGATGTGGGGTAACTCTAACCTAGCAAGTGAAAGACTTCTATGATCAACACATTATGACAACACATTAAGACACTGGAAAAAGAAATTGAAGAAGATACCAGAAAATGGAAAGATCTCCCATGCTTGTGGATTAGTAGGATTAATATTATGAAATTAGTTGGCTTAATCAATGTTCCATTGCTATCAGAAGACATCATGACCACAGCAACACTTATAAATGAAAGCATTTAATTAAGGGCTTCCTTAAGGTTTTAGAGGGTTAGTTCATTATCATCATAGCAGGGAGCTTGGTGGCCAAAGCAGGAAGTCAGGGTCCTGGAGCTGAGAGCTTTACATCCTGATCCCACAGGCAGCAGAGAGAGAAATAAATTCATAAGCCATTGGCTTAGGGTGGCTTTGCGGCCACTGATTTTCCAGCACCCTAGCTCCCCCAACCAATAACCAAGAAAGGTGCTGCTGTTCAAAAAAAAAAAAATAGCCTCCAATTATGCTGACTGTGATGGTGTATACCTTGAATCTCAGCACTCTAGGGACAGAAGCAGCCGACTGCACTCTCTGACTTAGAAGTCAATTTGGTCTACATATAGAGTTCCAGGTCTGTCAGTCAGGCGTGGGCTTTAGAAACCTTGAAGCCTAAGCCCACCCCACATGACACATTTCCTCCAACTAGGCCACACCTAACTCTTCTAATCTTTCTCAAATAGTGCTACTCCTTGAAGACTAAGCATTCAAATATATGAGCCTATGGGGGCAATTATTATTCAAACCATGACAGTGGTCACCTAACAAAAATAATCTACAGATTTAACACAACCACCATCAAAACTCTAAGAAAAATTTTCACAGAAATTAAAAGGACAATTTTCAGCTTTATATGAAAACCCAAAAATGAGCTAGGATAACTAAAACAATTCTGGCATCTTGTTTAAGTTTTTGAAAAAGACAATATTTCTCTGTGTTCCCGACTGTCCTAGAAGACAATCTGTTCTAGGACACAAAGATCAGGCTGGCCTCAAAGGCAGAGATCTGCTTGCCTTTGCCTCCTGTGTGCTGGGATTAAAGGCATGTGACACCATACCTAGCTATTAAAACAATTCTGAATAATGAAAGAACTGCTGAAGAATGACCATCCCCAATCTCAAGTTGTACTACAGAGCTATAGTAATAAAAACAACATTGTACTGGCACCAAAACAGACAGATCAGATTTATTAATGGAATTGAATTAAAGACCCAAAAATAAGACCACATATCTATTGATATGTGATTTTGACAAAGAAGCCAGAAACATACACTGGGAAAAAGACACATGGAGCTGCATGTAGAAGAACACAAATAGATCACTGCACAAAACTCAACTCTAAATGGATCAAGGACCTCAAAATAAGACCAGATAGAGAAAGTGTATAATAGCCTTGAACTCATTGACACAGGAAAAGGCTTTTTGAACAGAACATCAATAGCACAGACACTATGTACAACAATTAACAAACGGGGCCTCATGAAACTGAAAAGCTTCTATATGACAAATGGCACTATCAGTTAGACAAAATGGCAGCCTACTGAATGAGAAAAGATTTTCACACACACACACATATTAAAAAAGAAAACCTGAAATCAGTAAAACAAACAAAAAAAAAACAATTAAAAAACAAGGTAGAGAAATAAATAGAGGGTTCTCCAAGGATAAAACACAAATGGTTGAGAGACAAGGAAATGTTCAACACCCTAGTCATCAAGGAAATATAAATTAAGACTTTGAGATTTTATTTTACACCAATAAGAATAGCCAAGATCAAGAAAACAAATGACAGCTCATTCAGGTGAAGATGTGGAGTTCGTGGAACACTCATCCATTGCTGGTAAGACTGCAAAAGTATACAGCCACTATAGAAATCAGTGTGTAGGAAGCTTGGAATAGATCGACCTCAAGAGCCACCTACACTCTACTGGTCATTATATGCACAAAACTCTACATCCTACTGCAGAGACACTTGCTCTTCCATGTTCGTTGCTGCTCTAGTCATAATAGCCAGAAACAGGAAACAGCCTAGATGTCCATCAACAGATGAATGGATAAAGAAAATGTGGTATATTTACACAATGGAATATCACGAAGCTGTCACAAAGAAAAGGGGCCATAAGACAAGTATAGTAACACATGACTTTAACACCAGCACTGGGGAAGCAGAGGCAGGTAGATCTCTGTGAGTTCAAGGCCAGCCTGACACTACATAGTAAGTTCCAGAACAGCCAGAGCTATATAATGAGACTGTCTCAAACAAAACCTTGAAATCATGAAATTCACAGGAGCTGCTTTGGTAAATATTTAACACTTCTTACCACCCGCCAGTATTCTCTGGATTCATAAATGAAAACACACACACACACACCCTTTATATTTAATAAACCTTAACTAGCTCAATGACTGGGCACTTCCAAACCTGCATGCGGCTAGCACACACACACCCCTCCGGTATTCCTGAGTTCCAGTATTCTAAATCTATATTTTATCTTTGCTGCCCTGTTTTCTTCTGGGCAGCCTTCCCATGGGGCCACTTTCCCCTTGCACCTACATTTCAGCCTTCTTACCCTCCTGCATCTTCACAGCGTGGTCTGTCCTACACCCCTCTCATGACAGAATCCTCTTTTCTTCTCCCCTGCATTTCTTGACAGGAATCCTAAGAGTCCTGCCTCTTTCCCCTTGCTCAGCTATTGGCCACTGGCTCTTTACTGACCAGTCAAAAAAAACCAACTGTTGGACATGCGAATTCCCATGTAAGCACAAATCAAACCCCCAACAGGAGGTATAAAAAAGTCATCCTGATGTAACCAAGACACAAAAGGACAAATATGAGAATGGTATGTGTTCTCATATATGTTAGCTTTTAAGCTTTTGATAGGTATGCTACTATCTGTCTAACCACAGAGTTAGGTAAATAGGGCCTAGTCAGGGAGGGAAGAAACCCCTAAGGTAGGGAGAATAGAATATATAGTTAAGGAGATATATGGGAGAGGCTGGACCAGAAGGCTTAAATGATGATTGGGTGGAGAGAGGAGGGTCAGGAAGGGACTACAGGGAGGAAAAGCTGACACTATGGGACATTTGAGGGTCATATGGAAACCTACTATAGTAAATGCCTCTTAGAATATATGCATGCATGAAAGAAATCTAAATGGAGTCACCAAATTATCAGGGGAAGACAAATTCCCAGCTAGACCTCTCTCACCTCAATGTGAAACTTCCAATACCAGGAATGGTTTATATCTAATTGAATCACTGGTGAGGGGGCCCCATGGAAACCCCAAACAACATAGGCTATTGCCAAGGCCATTGGTCGCTCTCCACAAACTGATGGTAAGGGCCTATTGCTGAAGATAACACCTACATAATTCACTGAACACAGAGAAATCAAGATGATGCCTACCTAGAGCCTTTACCACTACTCACAAGTTCATGGTACAGGAGTATATTAGTGAGCTCTGTATGTTAGTGCACTCTGTATGTTAGTGCACTCTGTATGTTAATATACTCTGTATGCAGTATGTTACTGTACTCTGTACACTAACAAAGGAGAGAGGTATGCACCAACCTAGGAAATCTTCAGTCTACAACAGTGACCTGTCTTCACAATAGACTGTACAATAGAGGTACAAGAGTTATGGGAGTAACAAAACACTCTGTTTGGCTTTAAAGCCTACTCCATGAGATGGAACCCGTTGACAACACTGCTTGGCTGACTAAGAAAGAGCCTGAGACTAGACAGGCCACACCCTTAGGAGAAAACCAAATATTTTTGTTCTGCTAAAGGAATATAGCCCCAAAGCTATCTCCAAAGGCCAACCATTTGCAAATGAGAGATTAGTTTTCTCCTATAGAGTCTTACTAGATCTACAAACCACACTTAAGGGAGGCGCCATGCCCAGCGGTAGATGGCCAGCACAAAAGGAACTGGATGGCTGGATGGTATGTGTGGAGATGTTTTGTCTCAATGCTTTGTCTGGGTATCTTTTTTTTTATTACCTCATTTCTCTTTTACTTATCTGTTTTTTTTATTCTTTCTTTTTATGGAGTGTGTGTGTATGTGTGCATGTGTATGTACATGTGTGGGTGTATGTGTACATGTGTGGACATAT
The DNA here is from genome assembly GCF_004785775.1 of Grammomys surdaster. Lineage (NCBI taxonomy): Eukaryota > Metazoa > Chordata > Mammalia > Rodentia > Muridae > Grammomys > Grammomys surdaster. The sequence continues at coordinate 16,681,023 of NW_021604587.1, forward strand.
GTATGTGTTTCTCGTGCTTTTCTTTGTTGTTTTGCTTTTCCTCTGTTGTTTGTTTTTTTTCTATTGTTGTTTTTTAAATTGGCCTGTTTGTTTTTTAAAGGCGGGGAGGCACAGAGTTGTGTAGGTGGGAAGGATGTGGGAGGAGATCAGGGAGAGGAAGCCATAATCAGAATATAATGTATGAAAAAAGTTATTTTCAATTTAAAGAGCATGCTATTTATATAAAAATGTCGGTGAAACTCCACACCACATACAATGATGAAAACAATAGGTTCTCCCCCCCACCCCGCCCCTTGCTAATAGGAGCTGGTGGTTTATAGGATGTTTGCTGGTGGAGACGGGTTTTATAAGGATAAAAGTTGACAAAGGCTTAGACTAGATAGCACCTTCTGTCCTATTATTAAAAGTCAGTTTATTGCCATGAACTTACAAATAACGAAATTTTATTTTGATGTATTTTAAAAGGAGAAAGAAGCCGCTGGGCATGGTGGTTCATGCCTTTAGTCTTGTTGCTCAAGAGGCAGAAGCAGGAGGATCTTTGTGAGTTTGAGGCCAGCTTTAAGTGCATAGCCAGGACTACATAGAGAGACCCTGTGTTTAAAAAAAAAAAAGGAAAGGAAATGAAGGAAAGGAAAGGAAAGGAAAGGAAAGGAAAGGAAAGGAAAGGAAAGGAAGGAAGGAAGGAAGGAAGGAAGGAAGGAAGGAAGGGAAGGAAGGAGCTCACATACATAGGCTGAAAAGTCTTACCCACTAACCCAGTTTTTAAAAGTTGCCCACTGTCTCAAAATAAACTAAAAGAATTAGAAAATTGACCCATGAATCATGACTCACCACTGAAACAACAACAACCAACTTGATTGCTACAGAAATAAAAGGAAATAGAAACAACAGTAACTATGCACTCTCCCAGCGCAGGGATGAAAGTATCTTAAACGAAAGAAGGTCCTTTTGGCTTACCACTGTGACAATGCCATGGTAATGGAACCATTAAGTGGCTGGTCAAACTGCATATGTAGTCAGGACACAAAGAAAAATGAATGCTGGTGCGTAGCTGGGTTCTTTCTTCTTCTTTTTTTTTTTTTTTTTTTTTTTTTGGTTTTTCGAGACAGGGTTTCTCTGTATAGCCCGGGCTGTCCTGGAACTCACTCTGTAGACCAGGCTGGCCTCGAACTCAGAAATCCGCCTGCCTCTGCCTCCCGAGTGCTGGGATTAAAGGCGTGCGCCACCACCGCCCGGCTGGGTTCTTTCTTCTTATTTATGCTTTTGAGACATTTTCTCATGTCTCCAGGCTGACCTGGATCTCATTATGTTAGCCCAGGATGATTTGAACTTCTGATTTTTCTACCTCCTTATTACAGGAATCAGTGTACCACACGTGGTTTATGCCATTGTAGGGATGGACCCCAGCACTCTTTGTGCATGCCAGGCAAGAACTCTTAACAACTAAGCTATGAGCAGAGCCACTGCTTTCCTTCTTAGCCAGTCAGAACCCCAGCCCCTGGGATGGTGCCACGACATTCATAGACAAAGAATCTCATTCATGATGAACTCAGGGGACTTGACCATAGCTGTGAACCGATGCCTTTGTGCTCCAAGCTCCTGTTTTGTCAAGTGAGAGGTTTTCATTGGTTACTTTGTCTCCACCCCTGCATTGTATACAATTCCACCTGTGGTGTGGGCCAGATAACTTGCCTTTTATGTTACAGATCATTGAACAGAGAGAGGTTTAACCAGATCGTCCTTCCTCAGTTAAACCTAGCAAGAAACACCCTTACAGACACACCCAGGTTTGTTTCCTCACTGGGTTCCATGGATTAAACTCATAGTCATGTTTGTATAGTAAGCACTTTTCCCTACTGACCCATCTCGCCAGCCCTTCTCTGGTGATTCTAAAATCCAGTCAAGTTGACAGTGAAGATGAATAATCACAGATGGGGTATAATTTCACATCCTTTCTAACACTCCACTGCTTTACCCACCATACTCGATACCTAGGCATCTCTAAGAACTAACAATGAAAAGGCATCCTAAGTAAGAGATGAGCCTGGGACACTGTGATCTTCTCAACACTTTCAGGAGAAGTCTTGATGTCATGGACATCTGAGTAGCAATGAAGGTCTCCAGAGGACAATGGATGAAAGTTACGTTGTCAAATATTGTAACAGGCATGGTGATACTCATCTTTGATTCCAGCACTTGAGAGGCAAAGGCAGGTGGAGCTCTGTTAATTTGAGGCCAGCCTGACCTACATAGTACGTTCTAAAATAGCTATATAGTAAGACCCTGTTTAAAAGTAAATAAATAAATATGCTCAAATGTTATTTAAAAGGAGAGATACAGCATAGAGCAGGTCACAGGCGGCAGCTCTGTACCCAACTTCAGAAAACCGAGAGAAAGAGGGATTCCCAGGAGCTTTAACTCAGGCAGAATCCCAGGTAAAAATGAATCACCCGTAATGTCTGCTGTTAGAAGTTCTAATCCAGATGCTGGCCTCCGATTTTATACTACTCAGACCTTTGAAGGGCCATTGACAAGAACATAAAACAGCTAGAGATTGACATCACTAATCTGAAGAAATCCCTCGTTTCGCTGTCTGAAGAGACCTCCTAAAACCGCAAAGATCCTATTGGACTTGATTTACTCTATTACAATAGAAAAGGCTGTGTACAGCTCTTGACTGTGTACAGCCCTTAAAGAAGAATGTTGCCTTTACATAGACAAGACAAGGAGGGTTAAAGAGAGTATGAAATAGGTCAGTGAAGGCCCCTAGAAAAATCAGAGAGAGAAAGAGACAGATGAATGCTGGTACAAGAATTGGTTTTCAGCCTCTCCAAGGTTGTCAACCCCATTTCCTCCCATCTTGGGACCATTATTTGGGTTCTTTTTGCTTATTTCTGCTGCTCCCTGGCCCTCAAATAGGCGGACTAACTCTGTGATACAACAGATAAATAATTTGGTAGCAAAACCTACTCAGATACATTATCATAAGTTACCTATGGAGGACCACGAGACTCAAGATGAGGTTGTTACTTTATACAGGGTGTTTCCAAAACCCATCTCCACCCAACCTAAAAGGGGGGACTTCTGCCCCTAGACCAAGCAGAGAGGGGCTACCCAGACCCCCCTCTGACAGGCGATCTGAATTCTTGCTTAGGCTTCGAGGCTAAGCACTGCAAGGGAATATAAATAAAAGATAAAAATATCTATCTGGGTTCACTGAGGGACAAGCCTGACTGCATAGGGGTTGATGTCAAAAGTATCCCCTCTCCAGGAAAAAGACATCATCGGGATGAGTATGGCCCTCATGCCTCACTGGACAACAACAGGGGGACTGGAGCCATTACAAGGTCCCCTTCAAGAACTGGAGATAGGTCCCCTTCAAGAACTGGAAGTCAGGCCTCTATCCCCACCTTCGCAAGATTAGAATTGCCACAGCCCTTCTATACTTAGAGAAGGGAGGCGATGTCAGGGGCAGCCCTGCTTACACACCGAAGGCCTAAAATCAGCCATAGGCCTAAAATCAGCAATAGGCCTGTCATACATGTATACTAACACCAAGTCTTGGGTCTCAGTGGAAAAACATTGAAACAGATGGCTATAAGCTAATGTAAACAGGCAGCTTTTGTGGAAATCTACAAGCCTGAGTAGTCACAGACCTTATAAATAGGTAGCCTTGGCAGACAATACCAACTTAGACAAGGACAAGTGAGTCATAGGCAGAGTCATAATGACTTGTCCCCTGAACCTTCACCCTGCCAATACCCGGTTCTGAGGTTCTGAAAGATACCTGTATTCCCCCTGAACACCCACACTCCAGTGCCATTCCCTTCCCCACATCCTGCCTTTCTGTGTTTATAACCCCTGTGTGAATGAATTACGATTTGAGAAAAAATAAAGTATTTAAAAAAAAAAAAGGAGAGATACTCTTTAGGTAAGGTGACCTAAGTATCAAATTGCATAGAAACAAATGCATCTGCAGAATTCTAAGGGGGCTGAAGGGGCAAAAACCCCAAGCCTAGTCCCTGAAGTGTATGCCAGTTGTGAAAGCTAGGAAGAGCCCAGGAAGGATTCACACTCCAAAGCTCTCCTTAATCCAATAATTAATTAATTAGCAAAGCCAAGGCCAGTGAAGAACTGAGCAAGACCAAGTGGGCTGGCCATGGAGCATCCTCCTTTGTGAGACAAAGAATCTCATTCATGATGCTCTCAGTGGGAGAGGGTGTGAGAGGGGAAGCAGACAGGTGGACTTGACCATAGCTGTGGACCACTGCCAATGTGCTGCTCTCCCTGCTCCTATTTGCTAAATAAGAGGTTTTCATTGGTTATTTTGTCCTCTCTCAAGCACTATACACAGCCCCAGGTGTGATGTGGGCCAGATAACTTGCTCAATATGTTAAGTTTAACCAACCTTGCTGGGCAGAGCCACATACCCTCCTAAGACCTGTAGGTCTCAGCCCAACAATTAGTTGAACTCACTAATTGAATAGGACTTTAGGGCTGTCTCACTTGGGGAAGGAGAGACAGTTGCTCATACAGAGCAGCATGGAAGTATCTCTTTTTCACTCTACACAAGAAAGGCATGCACCTCTGCCCATCCAAAGATAGACTCATAACACAAGAAGCCACAGTATCAAAAGAAAATATAATTCCCAACTTTCTCTTTGCCTCAATAACCAATTTTACAGGCCAGAGGACTGGGTCATCTTAAGTTCCCTGAACATCCCTCATCTCTGTTCCCAAGAACTTCCTCACCTACCTACTCTCTTAGATCCTAAGCTGAAATCAAGACACAACGGGATTTTAACATCCTGCCTTGTTAGAAGGTGAAAAACAGCCCAGCAAGAGCCTTCCAGCCTCATAGATAAATTTCTTAACTGCAAACAAGGCTAAAATAAGCGTTTCCTCTGTGGGAGGGAATGTTTAAAGAAATCACTTAAGTCCATTTTTTTTTCATGAATGAAAAAAATAAATAAATAAATAAAGTTTTGCCACCAACATCCTCCAAAGTCGGAAATTCCAGTTAGTTCAGCTCCCAGCTCTACTTCCTGCTGCAGAAGGAAGATGGGTTCCCGTCCAGATATTCTGGGCCTAGCCTTGGCTGGCTTCCCTGGATGGTGTGTTTGTTTGGCCACTGCCACATTTCTTTTCCACTCCATGTCCCTGGGCAAGCTTTCCTCCTCCCTATCTGCAGATTGAGGGGTGGAAAATGGTAGGCCCTTTCCAAAGCGCTTTCCCTTCCTCTGTGCTCACCTCCCTCGATGATGCTAACCCTCCTGGGCTCTTCTCCTCTGCCATGCTCTCAGAATCCTTCTTATGCTCTTACCATTCACTAAAACTGCTCTTTTGGTTTTGTTTCTAATTTTGAGACAGGGTCTTGGGACGAAGCCCAGGCTGGGCTCCTACTCCCACTTCCTGGGATTATAGGTGCATACCAGGACACCTGGCTATTTATTCATTTATGGTGCAGCTAGGGAGAGAACCCAGGGCGTGCATTCTAGGCAAGTTCTCTACCCCTGAGCTTGGACCCAGCCCCAACACTTCTTTTTTCTTCTCTTACTGAAAATGGAGTTTTCTCATACAGTATATTCTAATTATAGTTTTCCTCTCCTAACTTCTCTGAGGTCCTATCCACCTTCCCTCCCATCTGAATCCACAGCTTTTCTGTCCTTAGAAAACAGACATCAGGCCGGGCGGTGGTGGCGCACGCCTTTAATCCCAGCACTTGGGAGGCAGAGGCAGGCGGATTTCTGAGTTCGAGAGTTCGAGGCTAGCCTGGTCTACAAAGTGAGTTCCAGGACAGCCAGGGCTACACAGAGAAACCCTGTCTCGAAAAACCAAAAAAAAAAAAAAAAAAAAAACAGACATCAGAAGAAGAAGAAGAAGAAGAAGAAGAAGAAGGAGAAGAAGGAGAAGAAAAGATTAAAAACAAAGCAAAACAAAAAACAAAACCCCCACCAAATCAGAGTATAACAAAAGCAAACAGAAGAAAGAGACTAGGATCAGGAGACAATACAGTAAAGGAGTAAATATAAACCCCATTTGTCTCCATGTTGAAGGCCAGGCCTGATCTTACCGTAAGTCCCAGATGCCAGGTCAAAAGACACCAGTTCTAGGACCAGACCATAAACTCCAAAACAATCCACAAAACTCCCTCCCAAAGAACAGCCTGGGATAACCACAAAAATGGGAAAATATCTTATCTCAGAATGGGCCATCTGTGCTAGACAGCCCTATTTCATTATATGATTGAATGCTCATGACATAGGAATGCAGACCACTGCCCACCTGTGACCCTCTAGCACCTACCAATGAATTTTTAAATTACCTAATCCTTCTAGAGAATTCCCCTGGTTCCCTATAAGAAGGCCTGTGGGCCTTTGCCTGGGGCACCATTTCAAAGAATGGTTGACCCCCTCAACCCCCCACATGCTGGTTGTTTCTGCAGAATAAACACTCTTTTATCTGAGTCTGGGGTCTTCCTTCAGTGATTTTCAGACCTGTATAATAGATGCAGAGACCCATACACAGAAATCCCATAAAAAAACAGAAAACTGGAAGCCATATATATGCAAAGGACTTGTAAGGTAAAAATAAAAAATAAAATAAAATAAAAAAAGAAGAAGAAGTAAAACATTTTTTTAAAATGCCCTGACTAAACATAATGAGATCAAGAACCTCCAAAGAGTCCATTGACTTTGTTTTCTGTTAGCCATCTATTGCCGGCTGTGGAGCCTCTTCTTCTGTGTGGTTGAATACTCAATGAAGCTACATTGGAGGGAACTAAATTTTTGTTTGAAAGTGGTTATTAATTTGTGATCGTTTTGTAAGGGTTCATGATTCGCTGAAGAATATTACCCTAGACTTTATTATGCAGAAGTCCAGCATGTTGGGGTCTCCCATTAGACAACCCAGAGAGACAACCCAGAGAGCTTGCAGGCCTAATTTAAAGCACATCAGGGGAAATCCAGGGTAGGTGGACTTTGTTTTACTCCATCTCTAGGCATTGCAGAGCCATTTCTCAGCATGGTGGCTAGAAACTGTTGCTGAGGAATCTTGGGTTTGGTTTGGTTCGGTTCGGTTCGGTTCGGTTAGGTTCGGTTCGGTTCGGTTTGGTTTTCTAATAACTGATTTGCCTGGACTTGCCCAGTTCTTAGGCCTAGTCTCCTAAACTGCCAATTTGAAGCCTGTCATAGAGTCAGCCTAGCCTTCTCAGCTTCTGAGTTAGGAATGGGAGCTTTTGTCCACTTCCCCTCTCAATATTGGGACCCCATCTGGCTTGGACCTGTGCAGGCCTTGTTCCTGCAGCTATGATCTCTTGTGAGTTGATATGTCAAATCTCATTTAGTCAAGCCTTGTGTTCTTCATCCTCCCTCACCCCCCTTACTGGCTCTTACAATCTTTCTGCCTCTTCTATAAGGCTCTCTGAGCCCTAAGGGCAGGGATTTTGTAACCAAAGACTTTTCCATCCGTGCCCAAGTTCCTGAAATAATTACACTGAGACTAATTATTTATGAATAAATGCTTAGGCCAAAAGCTTTGGCTCATTCCCAGTAGCTCATAACTTAGTTATCCCATTTATTCTACTCTAAATCCTGCCACATGGCTGTTTACCTCTCCTCAGGTTTATACGACCATCTTCAGCAGTGTTCAGATAAATCTCCTGCCACATCCAACTCTATGCCAGAGTGTAGAGGCATATTTTCCCCGCAAATTGGGAGGAGCAAGTAGAAGAAGAGAAGGAGTAAGGAGAGGAAGCGGAGAAGGAAGAGGAGGAGCTAGGGAAGAACAGAACTGGAGGCGCTATGGAAAACCATGCATGTATGGGGGCAGTCCTGGGTAACAACTTATATCTAGGTTAATTAATTGGGAAACACCTCTAATTGTGTGAGCATCTTGTTAATTGAGCATTATCAAACTTATAAAGCCTTTAGTTAATCTTTAAACATTAGAGTCTCATTTCTACCGGGTACTATGTAGATGGCGGGATGGTCTGGGCCCAGCCTTGTGGGGACAGTGTGGAAGATTGGCAGAGCCATCTCCCATGCTGGTGTCTCGTGGGTGGCAGGGCCCATGTCTCTGGCCACCTGTGCTGGCCACCTGAGGCCTAGGCTAGTCGGGAAGATGGCAGCTGTTTAAGAACAAGCAAGATTGCAAGCTGCCATTTTAAATATCTCCCTCAACACCAGAGTCCTCTCCCTCCCAGAATTCCCACCTCCTATTTCCTGCATAAGCTAATAAGTCAACAGCTTTTTAAATTGACAGTACACAAGAGATGCTCTCTACAGGATTGATTGAAGACATCCATTTTAGGACTGAGTATTCTATTGTCTCTCACTCTCTACACATTGTTCATTGGTAAGTCTCTGTGTTAGTTTGCATCCTATGAAGGAGGAAGCCTCTCTGATGATGGCTGAGGAAGGCACTGTTCTATGAATGTAGCCAAGTGCCATTAGTTAATCATTTAGTCAGTTATTTCTGCATTAAGCAGAACAAAAGCATTTGGCTTTCCACTGGGTCCATGACCTATCTAGTCTCAGATTCTTAGTCACCCAAACAGTGTCAGCAATGGGTTCCATCTCATGGAGTGGGCCCTCAATCCAATAAGACAGTGGTTGGCTACTCTCATAACATCTGTACCACTATTGCACCCACCAGTATATCATACAGATAGGTCGCCATTATAAATCAAAGGATTTTTAGGTTGTTTGGTGTTTGCCTTTCTCCTTTAGTAGTGTGCAGTGTATCTTCCTGAACCATAAATACTAGTCCTTGCTGATACAGGTTCTAGGTAGGCACTAGCTATACGTCTCCATGTTCAGTGAATTGTGTAAATGATGTCTTCAGCGATGGGCCTTTGCTGTCAGTTTTTGGAGAACAGCCAGTGGACTTGACAATAGCCTGTGTTGTTTGGGGTTTCCATGGAAACTTTTTATCAAAAAACTCAACTAGATGTAAACTATTCCTAGAACAGGAAGCTTCATTTAGTGACAGATGTGCAGTTAGGGCTTACTCTCCCCCATTAATTGATTATTTCATTTAGATTACCTTCATATATGTATACATTTGAGGAAATGTCTACTGTATTAGGTTTCCAGATGACCCTTCAAATGGCCTTCATATTAGCTGGCCCTCCCTGTACTCCCTCCCTTGTTCCCTTGTTCCCTCGCCTTTTCCATTTGATCCTGTTCCCATCCTAACTTTGTTTAACCTTAACTATCAATTCTTTTTACCTTTCTGGAGAGATCCATCACTCTTCTCTGCTCTCTTATTCTGTATATTAACTCTGTGGTTATATAAATTGAAGTTTGCTTTTCGGAGACTTAACAGCTAGCTTCCACATATACACACATGCATGCTGTATTTGTCTTTCTGGGTCTTGCTATCTCTCTTCGGATGATTTTTATACCTCCATCCTTTTTCTTATGAATTTTATGATTTCATTTTTAACTAGATGAGTAATATTCCATACATAATGTATCATGTTTTCTTTACCCATTCATCCATTGATGGCACCCATGCTATTTCTAATTTCTAGACATTATGAATAGAGAAACAATGAACACGGTTAAGCAATCATCTCTGTAATAGGATAGAGCATCCTTTGGGTATATGCTCAAGAGTGGTATAGCTGTATCCTGAAGTAGATCTATTCCAAGCTTCCTGAGGAACCACCATGCTGATTTCCATAGTGGCTGTATAAGTTTGCACTCCCACCAACAATAGATGAGTGTTCTTACTCCATATCCTCATCAGTATAAGCTATCATTTGTTTTATTAATCTTAACCCATATGATGGGTATAAGATGAAATCTCAAAGTAGTTTTGATTTACAGCTCTTAGATGACTAAGGATGTTGACTCAGTCATTTATATTTCCTTTTTTTGAGAATTCTGTTTAGAACCATATATACCCCTTTTTAAATGAGTTATTTTCTTGATCTTCAGTTTTTTTGAGTTCTTTATATATTTTAGATATTAGCCTTCTATCAGATATATAGTTGATAAAAATCTTTTCTCATTCTCTAGACTGCCAGTTTGTCTGATTGATAGTATCCTTTGCCATGTAGAAGTTTTTCAGTTTAATGTGGTCCTATTTATTAATGCCTGTGCTACTTAGTGGTGCTCTGTTCAGAAAGTCTTTCCTGTGCTGATGAGTTCAAGGCTATTCTCCACTTTCTCTTCTATCAGATTCAGTGTGTCTGATTTTATGTTGAGGTGCTTGCTCCATTTAGAGTTGAGGTGGTAAATATGGTTTATTTTTGTTCTTCCACATGTAGCCATCCAGTTTGACTAGCACCATTTGTTTAAGATGCTGCCTTTTTCCAGTATGTATTTTTGGCTACTTTATTTAAAAAGCAGGCATCCATTGGTATGTGGACTCTATCTAGGTCTTCAATACAATTCCGTTTATCAGCGTATCTCTTTCTGTGTCAATACCATGCTTTTATTTTTATTTCCATAGCTCTGTAGAACAATCTGAGATCAGAGATGGTAATACTGCCAGCAGTTCTTTTGTTACTCAGGATTGTTTTAGATATCTTGTAAATCTCTCTCTCTCTCTCTCTCTCTCTCTCTCTCTCTCTCTCTCTCTCTCTCTCTCTGTGTGTGTGTGTGTGTGTGTGTGTGTGTGTGTGTGTGTGTGTGCATGTGTGTGTTGGAACTTTAATGGGTATTACACCAAATCTGTAGATTTCTTTTGGTAGGATGGCCATTTTTTTTCACTATGTTAATCCTACTGATCCATCAGCATGAAAGGTCTTTTCAACTTCTGATATCTTCTTCAATTTCTTTCTCGGTGACTTAATATTAACATTAACACACAAGTCTTTCACTTGCTTGGTTAAAGTTACCTCAAGGTTTTTTGTTTGTTTGTTCAGAGCTATTGTGAAAAATATTGTTTCCCTGATTTTTCTTTCTCAGTTTGTCATGTATATATAGGAAGGCTACGGAGCATATGTAAGACCTCAGTGCCCGCCTCCACAGTGGCACACTTCCTCCAACAAGGCCATACCTTCTCTAATCAGGCCACACCTCCTAATAGTGACACTCACTATGGGCCAAGCATTCAAACACATGAGTCTATGTGGGTCATACTGATTCAAACCACCATAATCTTTTCCTACCCTCTCTCTTCCAATTTGTTACAACTAATTGAAGTCTATCTTTTTTTTCAGATGTTAAAATGGCTACCACAGCTCGATTTTGGATCCATTTGTTTGGAATATCTTGTTCCATCCTTTTACTCTGGGGTGATGTCTATCCTTGATGTTAAGGTGTATTTCTTGGATGCAGCTGAAGGATGGATCCTGTTTTCTAATCTGATCTCTTAGCCTGTGTCTTTTTATTGAGAAATTAAGGCCATTAATGTTGAGAGGTATTAATGAGTAGTGTTTATTGATTTCTGTTATTTTGTTATTATGGTATGCCTCTTTACCTTTGATTTGCTGGTCTGGGATTATTATTCCTTGTGTTTTCTCGGGTTTGGGTAACCTTTTAGGTTAACCAGAGGTACCTTCTGTATCTTTATCATGGAATATTTTTCTCTTTTTGTGTATTGTTGTCTTAATTAGGGCTACTATTGCTGTAACAAAACACTGTGACCAAAAATAACTTGGGAAGGAAAGGATTTATTTGCCTTAAGCTTCCACAATGTAGTCCATCATTGAGGAAATCAGGAACTCAAACAGGGCAGGAACCTGCAGGCAGGAACTGATGCAGAGGCCACGAGGGGATGCCGCTTGCTGACTTACTCTTCTTAGCTTTCTCAGTCTTCTTTCTTATAGAACCCAAGACACCTGCCTAAGAATGGCATCACCCACAACAGGGTGGGCCTTCCCTCATCAATCGCTAATTAAGAAACTGCCATACAGCAGGATCTTATGAAAGCATTTTTCTCAATTGATGTTCTCTCTTTTCAGATAACTCTATCTTGTGCCAGGCTGATATAAAACTAGCCAGTAACCTTATGACTGATAGTTTTGCTGAGCATAATAGTCTAGGCTAGCATCTGTTGTCTCATAAGAGTTTGTAGAACATCCATCCAGGCGTGCTGACTTTTGGAGTCTCCATTGAAAAGTCAAGAGCTTTTCAGTGGGCCTGCTTTTATGTGTTACTTGGTCATTTTACCTAGCAAATTTTAATATTCTTTCTTTGTTCTATACATTTAGTGTTTTGTTTATTGCTTTTTGTTTGTTTGGTTTTTCTTCCAGAATATTACAATCCTAGGATGTTTATTACAAAGATAAACCCTGGTCCTTGAGATTGCCTTGTTGGTAGGATTTCTAGTATCATAGGCACCAGGATCTCTGAAATTTTTGTACTTGCATTGATGGGGGTCAGCTACCAGCAGAGTCCAATCATACTAGATAAGGCTATCTCTGATCTCCTTTCTAGCCTCATCCACAAACATGTGGTACTAAGCCACCAGGCCTTTGGAGATGGACTGTTGGAAAGCATAAATTCGGGCAACATAATCATAGCCCTTCACAGGAACCCAGACATCCACACCAGGAAGTCACTCCTTACCCAGAAGCAGAACAGGGTCGAGTAATGTACTGCAGTGTGGGTGGCTTGATGGTCTTCAGAGAATGTTTACCTTGATGGGGCCCTTTCCCCATTCACAGTACATCATGCAGTGGCTGGCTAAGGAACTGAGGACCTGCACAGACTGCAGCAGACCGTTAGGCAACAGGGTTGTGAGTGTGAGTCTTAGCTCCTTAGCAAGTGGCACTGCCACAGGACCAAGCCAGTATTTGGATTATTATGTGTTGTGGGAAATTTCTTTTTCTCATCCAGTCTATTGTGGTGTTCTGTATACTTCTTGTGCCTTGATAGGCATCTCCTTCTTTGGATTAGGGAGGTTTTCTTCTATGACTTTGTTAAAGATCTTTTCTGTGCCTTTGACCCAGGTTTTTTCTTCTTCCTCTATTCCTATTATTTATAGATATGATCTTTTCAGTGTCCCAGATTTCTTGAATGTTTTATGCCTGGATTTTTCTCTCTTCTTTCTTTCTTTTTTTTTTTTTTTTTTTTTTTGGTTTTGGTTTTTTGAGACAGGGTTTCTCTGTGTAGCCCTGGCTGTCCTGGAACTCACTCTGTAGACCAGGCTGGCCTCGAACTCAGAAATCCACCTGCCTCTGCCTCCCAAGTGTGCTTGGATTTTTCTTTTCTTCTCTTTTCTTTTCTTTCCTTTTTTCCTTTCTTTCTTTCTTTGGCTGAAGTGTCCATTTCTTCTACTTTGTCTTCAATGCCTGAGATTCTCTCTTCCATATTTTGTACTCTGTTGGTGAGGCTTACCACTGAAGTGTTTGTTTGAGTTCCTAAATTTTTTCACTTCCAGTTTTCCCTCAGTTTGGGTTTTCTTTTCTTTCTTTCTTTCTTTTTTTTTTTAATCAAGACAGGGTTTCTCTGTGTAGTCCTGGCTGTCCTGGAACTCACTCTGTAGACCAGGCTGGCCTCGATCTCAAAAATCCACCTGCCTCTGCCTCCCAAGTGCTGGGATTAAAGGCGTGTGCCACCACTGCCCAGCTGGGTTTTCTTTAGTAATTATATTTCTGTTCTCATGTCTTGAACTGTTCTCATCATATCTTTCTACTGTTTGTGTCTTCATACATTTCACTAATGGATTTATTCACACCCTCTTTGAAGACCTATGCACATACATAATAGCTATTTTAAAGTTTATGTCTTGTGTTTCAACTCTGTTGTGTGTCTTTGAGCCCATTGTAGTAGGGTTGCTGGGCTCTAGCGGAGACATTGCCCAATTGCTATTGTATTTTTATGCTGGCACCTAGACATCTGGCTTTGGGTGACTGTAATTCTGGGTGCTGATATCTGGTGTAATCTTTATTCTTTGGGTTTTGTTGCCCTCTCAGATTCTTAAGGGAGTGTGGTCACTGTGAGTTTCCTGGTAGGAAATGCTCCCGAGATCCTGCTAGATGTGGTTACTACCTGGCAAAGATAGACTGTATTTCTGGGTGTTGGGAGCTAGCAATAAGAAATGGAGAATGAGCCAGGTGGTGGTGGTGCACGCCTTTAATCCCAGCACTTGGGAGGCAGAGGCAGGTGGATTTCTGAGTTCAAAGCTAGCCTGATCTACAGAGTGAGTTCCAGGACAGCCAGGGCTACACAGAGAAACCCTGTCTTGAAAAAAAAAAGAAAGAAAGAAATGGAGAATGATTAGAATGGGGAAGGGGGCTGAGAGAGTCCCCAGGAGAGAGGAAAGTTGAGTGTGCCACTAGGATCTGAGTTGAAGCCTGGGAATGGGGACAGAGGAAGGAGAGGCCACAGCGTGCTGCAGGGCAGTGGGTAAGACTGGGGGGGTTGGAATTGGAGGAGAGGAGGGTGGGTGAAGATTCCTATATGATTCTAGGGCCAGTGTGGCCCTGCAGATTTTCCAGGGAGCTTCTGGTGGAGTTGGCAGCTGAGACAGAGGGATAGAGTAGTAAAGACGTAGGAGATTTAGTGGACCCCTGGGAATGGGGGACAGAGAGAAAGGAAAGGCGACCTCAGGTAGTCTGCCGCAGGGTAGGAATGAGACTGGGTGATTGGAATTAGCGGACAGAGAAGAAGAGAGGAAGATCACCTCCCTGATTCCCTGGCTGCCATGTGGGAGTTGGTGGCTGAGAATAAAAGGTATGGGGTGGGAGAGGAATGTTGTAGGAGATCTTCACGGTCCCCTGGAATGGGGGCAGAGCATCCTAGAACTGTTCTTTAATGATCCTGCCCTCAGTGGACCTTTGTATATCCGCTCTGAGTTTCGCCCCTGGGAATGACTTGACTTACTTGCCATTTCCTCCTTTCTTAGAAGCGTACCTGTTTTCTTTGGCTTGAGTCCCTGGCTTTGCTCTCACTGTTCCAGTCATCTGGGTTCTGTCTTCCAGCTCATTCACGCAGCGGTTCCTCAGGGTTTGGGCTTCATGCATCTCCCTAGCCACAGTGTTCTCCTACCTGTGGCTTAATTTTTGTCATCCATATCTAATCACTCAGGGAACTATGGTCTAAATAAGGTACCCAGCCTTTCATAAATACCCCAATGGATGTTGGATGAACTTGGAATTCAAACAAAACACGAGGAAAAGAAACTCATTTCTCCAACCATTTGTAAAATATGGTCTGGGTTTTTCTTTTCTATTTTTTTTTAATTTCCTGACCCAGTGAAGGCACTAATAATGATCATATTGCTAATAATCATGTCTGTTTAGTGACCAAAACCAGTCAACTGTACCTCCCTGAAATAGCCCTCCTGTCCACCTACAAGGCTCAGGCTGCAATAATATCCTGAGTGGCTCCGATATTCCAATACAGGCCCCATGCCTCCACTAGGGTCATACTGCAACCCATTTTTTATCCAATACTTCATTTAAACCATACCCTTGACCATGTGGGAAGAGTGGTTTTCATAATATAAAAATAATTTCCTGGCTGGGAGATGCTTAGATACTTGCCATAAAATTACAACACTGGGGTTTGGATCCTCAGCCTGGGGACCTGGCTCCAATCCCAGCACTCAGGAGTGCAGACAGAGGATTCCCCTTAGCTGGATTAGCTGAGTTGGCAAGCCCTGCATTCAACTGCAAAGCCCTAACTCGTATTAGGTGGAAAGAGATCAAGAAACCAGCATCAAGCTCTCTTTCTGAGCTGATAGCGCTCCTGCCAACATGGTGAACGTTCCTAAGACCCGCCGGACATTCTGCAAGAAATGTGGGAAGCACCAACCCCACAAGGTGACCCAGTACAAGAAGGGCAAGGATTCTTTGTATGCCCAGGGAAAGCGGCGTTATGACAGGAAACAGAGTGGCTATGGTGGTCAGACTAAGCCTATTTTCCGCAAAAAGGCTAAAACTACAAAGAAGATCGTGCTGCGACTGGAGTGCGTCGAGCCCAACTGCAGACCTAAGAGGATGCTGGCTATTAAGAGGTGCAAGCATTTTGAACTGGGAGGCGACAAGAGAAAGGGCCAAGTGATCCAGTTCTAAGCCGATTTTGTTATGAAGACAGTAAAATCTTGACCTTTCACCCCCTTTGATTGTCTTTGGTGAGGGAATAAATTAAAGCTTTCATAAATTGAAAAAAAAAGAAACCAGCATCAAGCTCCGGCCTTCACTCCACCACGGACTCTGATCTTCCAGAAATGAAAACCAATTATGTTTTCCTTTATAAGTTGCCTTGGTCATGGCATTCTACCTTTTTTTTTTCTTTTCTTTTCAAGACAGGGTTTCTCTGTGTAGCCCTGGCTGTCCTAGAACACACTCTTTACACCAGGCTGGCCTCAAACTCACAGAGATCTGCCTGCCTCTGCCTGTCAAGCACTGGGATTAAAGGTGTGTGCCACCCTGCCCAGCTTTTGAATAATTTATTTGGATGGTGTTTTATCATAGCAGTAGAAGAATAACTAATACAGAATTTGGTACCAGGAGGTAGTGTATTGCCATGACAGGCCTAGCCGTGTGGTTTTCTGTTTGTTTGTTTGTGTTTTGTTTTGTTTTTGATGAATATGGAAAACTCTGGGACTTAGGACTAGAAAAACAGTTGAGGACTGTAGGCAGAGTTGAAGAGGCCATTGTAGGAGGAGCTTGGGAGACAGCAGTGAGGAGACGCATGCAGACGGTGGAGGCCATGATCAAGAGGCTTCAGGAGAGAATATTAGCAACTGAGCTCTGCTCTTGTCTTAAGAAATTACCTGAGGATTAAGTAAAAAGTAATGAACTTTTTCTGTGTGTGAAAGAGATATCGAGACCCCTCTTATTGACTCTGTCATGTGTTATCAGTCTTACACAGATCTACAGTGAAAAAAGCAGGTGGTACAAAATGAACAAAACGAGCCAGGTGGTAGTAGGGGGCACGCCTTTACTCCCAGTACTCGAGGCAGAGGCAGTTGGATCTCTGAGTTCAAGGTCAGCCTGGTCTACAGCAGGTTCCAGGATAGCCAGGACTACACAGAGAAACCTTGTCTCAAAATAAATAAATAAGTAAATAAATAAATAAATCAAACAAAACAAACAAAAAGAAAGAAGAAAAAATATAAGATGTATAATTTGGAGAAGAGAAGGACACTGGCACACTAAAGCCAAGCTTTGTGCTGGAAGACAGACTACAGCTAATACCCTTACATTCGTGCCATCAAGGAGGTCCAAGTCTGTGCTGTAATACAGGGAGGGATGTTCTTAGGGCAAGACCCCAGCCCACTATGCTTCCTACTTGTGAATGGAAAAGGACTTTTCTGCTCCTCGGCAGGAACAAGAAACAAAAGCTGCTGCAAGTGTGACCCAAGAGGGTGGGGGAGCATCCTAAGCTGAGAGCCGAATTTAGCAAAGTCGTCCATGAAGGATAAAAGAGTAAAAAGGTTATGACTCTTTGTCTGTGGTGAAGGAGAATTGTTGAGGCATTGGGGACCCCAAAATGTTGGGAGATGTAAGAACTGGGAAACATCAGCCAACAAGAGCTACAGACAGAGTGTGGGGGAACAAGGGAGAGAGAGAGAGACAGAGAGACAGAGAGAGACAGAGAGTCGTTATGCAGGCAACAAAGCTGGAAGGACAGAGCCATCAGGACTTGCAGGACTTGGAGTTTGCCCTGCTGGCTTTCTGTCTTATTTCAGTCCAATAATTCCTCGCTGTGTTCTATTCTCCCCTTTTTGGAATGGTAACATGTATTTTGTGCCATTGTGAACTGGAAGTGTGTAAGCTGCTTTTTTATCTTACAGGAGCCTACAGTGAAGAGATTGCCTTGAGTTCCAGAATATACTTTGAACTTTTAGACAGTGTTGAGACTGTGACAGACTGTGAGGACGTCTGAGGTTAGACTAAACACATTTTCCATTATGGATTAGAGGGGCCCCCATAGGTTCATATGTCTGAATACTTGGTCCCCAGTTTGTTTCTGATGGGTTAGGAGGAGTGAGGGGCACTCTGAGGTTTCAAAAGACTTCTGCCGTGCCCATTTCATTCTCTACCTCTTGCTTGTAGTTCAAGATGTGAGCTCTCGGCTGTTCCTGCTGCCATGCTTTGGCTCCGTCATCAGGAACACTTTCTTTTATAAGTTATCTTGGTCATAATGTTTTGTCACAGTAAAAAAGAAAATAACTATACAAGTTACAAAAGGAAAATCAGGAAGACATCTCAGGATGTTTTAAATAAATGTATGAGTTTATATTGGACATGTAACTATTCCCCCTGCACATGTTGTTGGCATTTCGTCTAGGCTCCACCCCATGGTTACCTGGCAATAGCTAGGTGTGCCTGACCCCCTCCTCACTCTTCTCCTCTTCTCTTGGTCTCTTACCCTCTTCCTCCTCTGTCCCTTCTCTCCTCCCTCTTCAATCTCCAGATGCTAATGGTCAGCCTCTACTCCTCTACTTTCTTCTCTTGCTCTCTCTCTCTGACTCTGACTCTGACTCTGCCTCTGCCTTTCTCTGTCTCTACTCCCTCAACTCCCCTTCCCATGCCCTAAATAAACTCTATTCTATACTATACTGTCATGTGGCTGGTACCTCAGGGGGAAGAGATACCTCAGCATGGGCCGGCAGAGGCACCCCCTCTCCCACACCATACCGTGCCTCCACCAAACATATCCCTGGTGGCTTCTTCTTTTTCTCCTTCTCCTTCTCCTTCTCCTTCTCCTTCTCCTTCTCCTTCTCCTTCTCCTTCTCCTTCTTCTTCTTCCTGTTTTATAAAACACAACACATGTGGCTTGCACATTCCCAATTAGAGGCACACATCATAATATCTAGAGAGAGGAAGGACATCTGAGGGGAGGATGCATCTAGTAAGCTATGGGGAAGTTGTCATCCCAGGTTAGGTTGCACTGTTTTGGAGGCGCCCACATTTCATTGAGCAAACTTCACCCACATTCCTGTAAACGACTCCCTCCCTTAGCTCCTAAGGCACCTCACCCATGCTTCTGCAAGTAAACCCAATGAACTCATTGTGTGACATTGATGTGGTCTGAGGTCAGGAAAAAAGGAACACAGCCACTCCCTGTGGAGTGTGTCCCTGTGAGATGTGGGCCAGATGTTGCGTCCTGATTTCTGAGGCCAAGAGGAAAATGAGCGAGGTTCAGCTGTTGGCCACTGGGGCATATGACACACCAACCTGGGTGACTGCAGGAACCTCTCCTGGCTGACTCTCCAGGCAGCCTGAGTGGGGTGTAATCAGCCTAGACAGCTGCCAGCCTGGCAGACAGCGCCTTGCAACCAGGGTTATTTTAGTTTTGCAAAGCTGAGCCAAGGGACTGTTTAACTTTTACAGCAGGGTATTGTGTGGTAATTCATACCTGTTGCTACCAACAGCGGCGCTAGGCATCTGAGAGCAGCAGAAAACTGGAGCCGCTGGAGTCCGATAGGTGCCTAACTTGTGAAAGGGCTCTACAGAGTAATTCATACCAGTGTCCCACCAGGAAATCAGGGGACCAGTCCTGTGTACCCATGTCCATCAGTCATTGGCTGGGACCCAAAGAACCAAATGGACATTTCTGGGCATGGGGAGAAAGGGTGGCCAGACACAAAGCTGCCAGCACTCATCCACTGCAGCTGGGGACCAGGACAAGACACTTGCTGCAGGGAACACAGGCTGACACCAGATCATCCTCTTGGTGCTTCCTGAGCAGCACTGGGTTCGAGCTGTGGTTCTGCATCAGAATCCCTGAAGGACCAGAATCCCCAGAGGCCCCTTCAAACACACTCACTCCTAGGGGGCAGGCCAGTAATGAGGATTTCTTGCCAGTCTCTAGGCAGACGTTTGTCCTGCTGGTCTGCAGCCACACAGGCAGCTGCTGGTGCTTGCAGGTTGAGTTTGGGGCATAGACAGGATTTTCTGACAAAATCAGGTGCTTAGCTCCTGCTTCATGCTCCTTAGGAACAGGCGTAGGGAGAAGGCTGAGAGAAGGAAGGAAGCAGGGCAGAGAGTTCGGATGGTGTCGCAGGCTGCAAGTTACCAAATGAAGAAAAGACAGTAGGTGAGCCTGCTCCACTTCTGGAGCAAGAATTTCTTAGTCACCCAGAGCCAGCTTGCAGGGAGCTGTGTTTCTGCCTCACCCCGCTCCAGAGCCTCCAGGGAATGGTGCAAAGATTCAGCTCCATTTGTCAACCGAGCAGGGTGGAAAGGCTATCTGTGAGAGAGCCATAGACCTAGCAGCCTAAAGCATACATTTGTGGAGCCAACTCATTTAAAGTAAACCCTGATTTAAGCCCAGCATCCCAAATGAACAGTTTTCCAAGAAGGCATTTGCAGGCTAGGAAAAGCTTTAGCCTCTCAGAGCAGGCAGGGAGCAAAGTCAGAGTGGCCCCCATGAGAAGGAATAAACAGACAGTAAACTGGCTTCTGTAAAAAGAGGATTTCCTGGTTTCTGTCATTGAATGTGGTTCTGGGTTCAGGAATGGCTTGCTCAGGGCTCAGGCAATGTCTCTTTGTTTCTTTCCTGCCTTCCTCTGGGTTAACTCCCATCCCGTATTTAAAGGGCTGTGGCAACTTCAGACCTGACCTCTCACAGCAAGTCCTGCAGAGAGGTTCCCTCTTCATAGTTACTCAAGTCTCAGGAGCAGTTTTGCATAAGTCTGGTTGGTTGATTAGCTCAGACCTAAGAGCAGGGTTGATGGAGATAGAAACTCTGAGCCAGCAAACATCCCCTCAGACAGAGCTATGCCCTGTCTGGCTTCCAAGCTGTTCGGTGGCCTGTTGTCTGGCTTTTGGGCTGCCTAGCTATCTAATTATCTTAGTTGTCTGTGTACCTAGCAACCTCATCAGAGACAACCCAGCTCAGGGTGGGACTCCAATTCTGAGGAGCATTGTTTCCCTCGGCCCTTGAAGTTAAAGGAGGGAAATATTTAATTTCTCAGTCTATGATCCTCAATGAACTGATTTTAAAAATCTGGTAGATACTGTTGAGGATGTAGAGAAAGGTTCCTGTTTCTTCAGTGGGTGGTCTCTAAGGAACCAGGGAGTAGGTCCTGACCTGAGTTTCTTGAAGGCTTAGGTTTTTTCAAAACCTAGTTTATTTAGGGCTCTTAAGCACTTCAACCTCCCTTCTAACGCACTGACCAGAAATAGGAGAAATAGGAAGTGTTGTGGGCCTGTTTAGAAGTAGTTCCTTGGGGGCAATTTCACTCTTTATTGTCAGGATACCAGCAGTCCAGTTCAATAGCAAACACCAAACACGATCGTTAACATTGGCATGAACCAGTAGAAACAGCAATCAGTTGGAATACCACAAGAAGTTCTCTGGTGAGTTTCTCTGAACAAAGTGAAGACCAACGAAGACCAGTGAAGAGTTACGTGGCATAGCAATGCAAGAGCATCCTCTCACTGTCTGTGGGGTTCCATTTATACTCTTTCTAACCATCACGTGCCCTTTCAAGTGTCTGTTTTCAGCAAGCATCTCATGCCTTCTCACAAGACAGCTTCCAGAAAAACATCACGTGACACAACTGAATTGTTAAAGAAACCAGAAAGTTCTACTTCAGTTCCTGGCTATCCCTGGGGTCTGAGGCTATGAAGAGATTTGGTGCTATATCAGATAACAAAGAGCCTGGTCTCAGTCATGGACTGTCTTAGTCAGTGTTCTATTGCTGTGAAGAGACACTGTAACCAAGGAAAATCTTCTAGAAGGAAGCATTTAATCAGGGCTTGCTTACAGTTTCAGAGGTTTAGTCCCTATCAACCTGGCAGGAGGCATGCTGGCATGCAGAAGACACTGGAGCAGTAAATGAGAGCTACATCTTTATCCACAGGCAGAGAAAGAACTGGACCTAGCATAGGCTTTTGAAAACAAAAAGTCCAATCCCAGTGACACACTTACTCCAACAAGCCCACACCTCCTAATCCTTCTAATCCCTTCAAACAGTGCCACTCCCTGGTGAACAAGCATTTAAACATATGAGTCTATGGGGGCCATTCTTATTCAAACCACCACAGGTCCCAGAAGGAGACATGCAAATTCAAATCAGAGTTTCTGGGGGCTTAATGAAGGCATCTAACATAAGCTCCCCCCTCCCAAACTTCTCTCTCACTCCTAAGTACTCTGCCAGGCTACCTGCTGCTCCATGTGGCCTCAGAGCTAAACAAGATCCCTTACATACAAAAGCATGACATTCATAAAAAGTTAGCAAAGAAAGATATTGAAGACCTACTGCATGCCTGTAAAGTTCTGAGCAAAATGGCCATTCAAGCCAGGTAGGATGGCCCCTGCCAAGAGATGCTGAAGCAGGGGAAGCAAGAATGAGGCCAAACTAGGCTGTATAGCAAGATCCTGTATGGAAAGGGGACCAGATTTCTGGTTCACAGACTAAGAATTTTTCCGATGAGGAGATAGCTATCACTGAAACATTTACCACACAAGCCAAAAGGCATGAGTTTGGGTCTCTAGAGCCCTGCTAAAAATTCAGGGACAGGGCTAGAAAGATGGTTCAGAGGTTAAGAGCACTTCTAGAGGACACGACTCCCAGAACTCTTATCCAGTGGTTCACAGCTCTTGAATCTGAGCTCCAGGGGGATCTGATGCTTTCAGTTCATCCCATCAGGGGTCTGCACTCAGAAATGCATGCACACAGAGACACACAGATACACAGACACACACATTGTCTTGTTTATTACAGCAGTAGCAAATTAGGACAGCACCCATCCATTTGTGATTCTTTATACCTTATTATAGCCACCCTAGTGAACTAATATGTGCTCATTTTACAGATAAGGAAACTGAGGCACGGAGACTGAATACTGTTCCATGTCCTCTAGCTCCACAGAATGTTTTTGTTTGGAGGGTGTTTTGTGTTTGTTTATTTGTTTGTTTGAGGTAAGAGCTAGAATTGACACTTCTTAGAGGTAGGGATTACAGGTTTTGCACCAGCACACTGGCACTGCTTTGACCTTTGACCCAGCAGTCAACGGTATCCCTAATAACGAGTGGTTCTTGCCCTCACCCACTGCTCACTCCTGTCTCTCCTCCCACACCACAGAGAGAAAGTTTCTTTCTTTCTTCCTTTTTTTTTTTTTGTTTGTTTTTGTTTTTGTTTTTCGAGACAGGGTTTCTCTGTGTAGCCCTGGCTGTCCTGGAACTCACTGTGTAGACCAGGCTGGCCTCGAACTCAGAAATCCACCTGCCTCTGCCCTCTGCCTCCCAAGTGCTGGGATTAAAGGTGTGCGCCACCACTGCCCAACGAGAGAGAATTTCTTAACACTCCTTGGACTGTCCATATGGTTCACTAAAACTCTATCTTCTCTCATGTGTGTTAGTATTCTGTCTAAACTCCACCTCCACAGTTACTTGGCAGCAGCCAGGTATGCTCCTCCCCACAGTTACCTGGCAACAGGCAGGTAGGCCTGCCCACTATAAAAGGGGCTGCCTGCCCCTTCCTCTGTCTCTCTCTTGCTCCCTTGATCTCTCTGCCTGCAGGTTCTCTGCCCCCTCTCTCCTCCCCGCTTCCCTTCCCCCTCTCTCCACGTGGTCATGGCTGGCCTCTGCTTCTCCTCTTTCTCCACCATCTTCTTCTGTTTCTCTCCCCCCACCTTTGCCCTCTTCCCTAAATAAACCCCCTCGTGGAACCGTCTGGTCTGCTGTGGTCTGTTCTAAACTACGAGCGAAAATCTAACAATGGTGCCGAAACCCTGGAACGAAGACTTTGGGGACCTCGAGACCCGTGCAGCTGCCAGCTCCAGCTGCTGTGACCGTGCAGGACGGTCGCTCCCTGGTGGTCTAGTGGTTAGGATAGTGAGAGTGGATCTGATGAAAACCTGCAGATGTCTGCTAGAGTCACAGCAATGTGGCCTTCCCGTTTCCATCCCCTGCTCCTCACCGCAGCCACTAGGCAGGTTTTCTCCACCTTGTCTTTCTTCTGCCTAGAGCCTTCAGAAAGGAGTTTTGGACAGCTCTGCCCCTCAGCGCTTCAACATGATTTGTCACCCCAGCCAGTGGAACAGCGGGCAGGGTGTCTTGATGCTGACCAACATGGATGGGGATCTCTTTTCTGGCTGGCTGATGCTTCTGCCCACTGTGAGCATTAGCCATGGCGCTACCTTCCGCTGCGCTTGCTCAGTCCTCCTGAGTGTGACACATTACTGACCCAAGTTGACAATTTCAGCAACTGCACTTTAGGAATAGACGACTAGAGCTGGAACCCCCTTTGTGCTTGTCCTTACGGGAAGAAATTTAGGGTTATGTACCTTGGCCTAGCCATGTCTATATATCTCCTTGAACCATGTGTCTCAGGTCCAGCATAAACTGGCTGATCATAACCTGGGGGAATGACTCTCACCTGTGTCTCAATGAGGCCCAGGTCCATCATGTATAAAGAGCTTTGGGGATTATGGCATCTGGTGCAATAACAAGGTGGTCATGTATGTGGAGAAAGAGGAGTCACACTGTGGCCTGCTAAGTCTACTGTTGGACTGTAAGATCCAAAACCAGGGGACGCACTCCCACAGAAAGGCGCACAGACAGGACTTGCTGCAATCACATGAGGTATGGTTTAATGAAACTAGTGCACTAGGACTCTCGCATGCAGGCAAGAGAGTGAGCCCCGAACAAGAGTTGAGTACTGTATTTATGGGTACAGTACAATTCACGAGGGCAAACCACAAAGTCTGACCTTTCTGGGTTCAGTCCCTAGGTGACTCAGATTGTGACAAGGAGTGTCCTCCGTTTGCCAAGATTTATTACATTAAGGGCTCAGCTTCCTGATTCCTGGAATGTGTCTAAGTGCTCTGGACCCTTCTCACCCACAGGTGGGTTCCCTCCCCTGTGGCCTGAGGACCCTGTGGTCTGAGGTTAATCAGCCTCTCCCTTCCTCCTCTGAATATTAATCCAGCAAGTGTCCTCTGACTAAGGAATGTGCCCCTCCCGGGATGTGTCCTGGGACAGTGGGGTTCTTTTAATCTTAAATTCAAACCCAAAAGTCTCACACTACCTTCCTAAAAGCCGATGATTCTCAAAGTGTCACCTGCTGATGCTGCTGACAAAGATTCCCAAACTCAGGAGTACAAGAAAACAGACATCAGAACTCTGCTCATGGATTTCTTTAGAAAGTGAAGGTTTGATTCTGGCCAAATGGGGTCACGACCCTACTGGACCACCATTAGATATACTAATAAAAACTTTTTACATGAATAATAATTGCATGTATTGTTTAACAGTTTCCTCTGAAGTTGAAACATTCCATCTTCTGGGGAAGCTCCTAAACACAAAAAGTAAACAACTCTTAAGTAGTTTTAGGAAGTCCCTGAAACTTAGCAGATTCGTAGGCTGCTCCAGTGAGGAAACCAACAAAGACAGCAGAGTCACTCTTGAACAAACCAGGCTGCAAAGACCCTGAAAAGAAACCACCTGACTGGAAGAAGCAGAGACTCCCTGAGCCACCTTAAAGAAGTTTAGATCAACTGAGCCATTTGGAAAGTACTCTCTTCAGCCTGTTGAACTGCCTGCAGACGGTGTACTCCAGATGTTTGGAAAGTACACTCTTAATTCCCTGCAGACAGTACAGTGTGCTCCAGATGTTCAGCTTTTATGAGCCACCATTTGTGCTGTGATGGAGTTTGGTGAGGCATCTGTCTTTGAGTCATTTCTGCTCCTGTAAGTAACCCCAATAAAACTCATTGGTTCACCAAATTGGACTGTGGTGGTATCCATACTTTGATCTGTTATTAGCTCCCTGTCTGAAGTCAGGTGTGTGCTTCATCTTCCCCAGGAAAAGACTTAGGAGATTGAAAAACCAAGCTCTCCATACAAAGGAGATTTATTTGCCCCAGAGGAACAGAGAGCAGGGAATAAGAGACAAAGATTGGAGACAGAGGATGAAGTTGAAGGGAAAGAGGGAGGAGATATTCGTACCAGTGGGACAAAGGACTGCCTGTAGATAAGAGAGGAGACAAAGTGGCCCGTAGGCAAATGGCCATTTTTAAAGGTTCAACACTCATTAGGATGAGGTGTACATGTTAATTAGGTGAGCCAAAGAGAGCTTATGATTGCTGGACTTTAATATTTTGATAGCTGGACCATGGTGGTCAGCCTTAGAAGGAGCAAGTAGCCAAATAAGGGAATGGACCTTGGGGGCCATCTTTAGGAATCTAATGGTTTTTAGCCAGGCAAAGGGAATGGGAGAGAAGAACAAGTTCTGCTAGAGCCATGTTTGCCATGCCTCTGCTAGCGTCCCTTCAGGGACAACAGCACACATGCAGCCATTTATCAGGGTCCTTGCTTAGGAGCTGTTACCTTCAGCTGAGAAGGTGACGGTTGTCATGGAGGAGGTTCCCTACCCTATATATCCTTTCTGTGGGATGAGCAGAGGGACTCACCCAGTATAAAATCAGTAACCACAGCCCTCTACGTCATAGGAAGAGAAAACACAGAGCAGAGGCCTAACTGGGAGTCCCAAGTAAAAGTACAAAACTTGATGAACCGCTTCAGCAATAATCAGTATCAGTATCAGTTGGCAATTTTTCCCTCTATGGTAAAGATTCTGAGTTCATTTTAGTGCCTTTGGAAATGTATCCATGGCAAGCTTTTCTGGCAGGGGTTAGGGCCAGCAAGGCGTTCAGTGAGTAAAGCATTTGCCATATGAGTTTGACAGCCTGAGTCCTATTCCCACACTGACTACACAAAGTTGTCCTCTGACCTACACACACACACACACACACACACACACCATGGCACACAAATGCCCCCTCCCAAGTATCATACATACTTTTTTAAGGTTGAGGCTCAAATTACAGTTATTATCAGTGACCCCACTAAATAAAACCAAAATACCCGACTGACTTAGGGCTTCTGTTGCTATGATAAAACACCATGACCAAAGCAATTTGCGGAGGCAAGGGTTTGTTTGGCTTACACTTGCAAATCACTGTTCATCATTTAAGGAAGTTATGGGCCAGAACTCAACTAGGACAGGTCTAGGGGAAGTTGGCCCGCTTGGAGTTGGTACAGGACATACCTGGACACCAAGTTCAGCATGAAAGAGACTTATTACCCTGGAGGTGGCAAGTGGGAGTGGAGGGCAGGAAAGAACAGCAGCAAGCAAGAGACCGAGTGTTTCTGAGTGAGTGGGTGGTTGTTGTTTGATTTTGGCTTGGTTTTGTTTTTGGATTTTGTTTTTTCAAGACAGGGTCTCTCTGTGTAGCCCTGACTATCTCTATAGACCAGGCAGGCTGGCCTTGAACTCAGAGATCCACCTTCCTCTGCCTCTCGAGTGCTGGGATTAAGGTTATGTACCACCACTCCCCTTTTGTATTTTTTTTTTTTTTTGGACAGGAGTGAGGGTTTTTTTTTTGCTTTGTTTTTTGTTTGTTTTGGTTTTTTGTTTGTTTTTTAGTTTTTTGAGACAGTGTTTCTCTGTGTAGCCCTGGCTGTCCTGGAACTCACTCTGTAGACCAGGCTGACCTCAAACTCAGAAATCCTCCTGCCTCTGCTTCCCAAGTGCTGGGATTAAAGGCATGTGCCACCACTGCCCGGCTGCAAATAATTAATTTTG
This sequence comes from Grammomys surdaster, assembly GCF_004785775.1. Lineage (NCBI taxonomy): Eukaryota > Metazoa > Chordata > Mammalia > Rodentia > Muridae > Grammomys > Grammomys surdaster. Next base: position 16,708,476 of record NW_021604587.1, read on the forward strand.
ATTGCTGAATCTTGCATTCTGTATTAGATGAATGAGTCCATACCCAAATATGGGAATGTACCTTTGGGACTAACCTTAGGAATATAATCTAATGGTTTAGCAAAGGGGAGAGGGTAAAAGGTAAAACCTGTCTGTGGACCCCATGTTTGCCATGCAAAGGCCTGCCAGAGCCTTTCAGCAGGAACCTGGAGACAGGAACTGATGCAGTGGCCATGAAGAGGTGCTGCCTACTGGCTTGCTCAGTGTAATGGTTTGAAAGAAAATACCCGCCCCCCATAGGGAGTGGCACTAATAGGGGTGTGGCCTTGCTGGAGTAGGAGTGGCTTTGTTGGAGGAAATGTGTCACTGGGATGGGCTTTGAGGTTTCAGATGATCAAGCCACACCCATTGTAGCAGTCTCTTCTTGCTGCCTGCAGATCCAGATGAGAAGCTCTCAGCTCCTCCAGCATAGCCGTGTGCATGTTGCCCTGCTTGCTGCCGTGATAAGAATGGACTAACCCTCTGAACCTGTAAGCCAGCCCCAATGAAATGTTTTTCTTTATAAGAATTGCTACAGTCATCGTGTCTCTTCACAGCAGTAGAAACTCTAAGACACTCAGGCTGCTAGATGATAGATAGACCCTAGGACCACCAGCCCAGGGATAACACAGACCACAATGGACTGCGCCCTTCCCCATCAATCACTAATTAAGAAAATGTCCTACAGCTGGATCTTATGGAAACATTTTCTGAGTTGAGGTTGCCTCCTTTTAGGTGACTCTAGCCAGAACTCTACCCAAGGCAAGCATGGCGTACTACAGCCCTGGAGAGGTTCAAATCCCAAAAGATAATGACTTTAAAGCCATCCTGGACTACATAATGAACTTAAGGGTAGCTGGCCTATACAGTGAAAACTTGTCTCTAAGAAACAAAACCAAACACCACAAGTAGCTTAGAATCGTATGGAGCTACTAAAATAGAGAGAGACAGTTATACCTCACCTTACCACCCAAACCATTGACTTGCCTAAATTCCCAGCTGTAGTGACACTTGTGGCCTTTAAAACATCCCATAGAGGGCATAGGTCTTTAATCCAGTGGGTAATAAAATTAAGACTTTGTGGTTTAACAGCCAAATTCACAAAGGGGACCTCACAGACCTTCTTACTCTCCTTATAGCACGGTTAATGAGGCTAATATGCAGCAGAGCGACGTCTTCATGGGTTGAAACTATTGTAGAGGGTTTATTTAAGAAGAGGATGACACTACTCCTGCATCGATAGCCTATTAGTCAACCTGAAAAGCGTGAACAGTGCCCCTCAGTAGACTGAATGAATCCTGAGTTGCGGTCTTGCTCATAAAGACCCCCATATCCAGTACCATTGAAGTTATAGTCCACGAAGCCTCTGGAACACATTTTGCTGTTTTATACAGGGCTGGTGCACCTGCTCAGCACTGTCTCAGCTGCTGCTTAGTCAGCTTCCGACTCCTGTAGAGAGCTGCAATTTGCAATCACCACCTTCCTCGAGGTTTGTCAGCACCTCTGCTATCATAGTCTTTGCAAGCAACAGCCTGGCCACACCCAAGTTTCTCTATGGCATCTTCGATGTTATGTTTGTTCAGTAGGGTGACCATCACAAAGTATCACAAATGGGCGATGTCTTAATTTGCTTTCCAATACTGCAGTAAATACCACAGCCAAAGAGCAACTTGAGGAGCCTTACAAGACATAGCCCATCACTGAGGGAAGTCAAGGCAGGAGCCTGGAGGCAGGAGCTGATGCAGAGGCCATGGAGGGGTGCTGCTAACTGCCTTGCTCCCCATGGCTTGCTCAGGCTTCTGTCTTACACAGCGCAGGAGCACCTGTTCAAGGGCAGCGTTAGCTACAGTAGGCTGGGCCCTGCTACACTAATCATGACTCAAGAACATGCCCTGCAGACTTGCCTACAAGCTGATCTGATAGAGACAGTTCCTCAGCTGACATCTCCTCTCGGAAAACCTTAGGTGTCATCCCCTTCTGAAATAAACCCTCTGTGATGGTTTCAATCCATGAAGGCCTTGCTCTGCTGCACACTATGCTATAAGGAGTATCAGCTGTGTCAGTTTGATGAAACACCACTCAGCACAGGTGACCTGAACAATGGAAATTTGTTTAAATGACATTCTGAAGTCAAAAGCAATTGCTATAAAGTTAGCTTGTCTGGAGCTGTGTTTTGGTTTGCGGATGGTGACTCTCTTCCCTCCTGTGACTTCACATGGTCTCTCTGCATGTCCACATCCAGATTTCTTACATGGACACCAACCATACTCTCTCAGGCAAAGCTCACTTCTGTCAGTTTAACACCTCTAAATCCTGTCTCCAAAACACTTCAAGTTCTGAGTAATTGCGGTTAGGATTTTGGGATATATAGCCAGCCCCTAAGAGGAAAAGCCACCAGGATTTACTCCTGAAGCAACTGAATTAAGTTGGGAGGGCTTAGATCAGTGGTACAAAATACTTTCTGTTATTAAAGATGCAGAAGCAACATGAAGGCAGCTGTCACATCCATGTCCCAAAGCCCTACTTCCTGGAGAAGGATGGCCCTTTGAGTCCGTAAGGTTTTTAGGCCGTGTTCCCCCAGAAGCTCTGCCCACTCTCTGTACTCAGCTCTCGAAGTCCAGGATCTTCTGGAAACCACAAGTACCTGATGAGGACTCATGGGCCCTTCAAGTAAAGTCTCCAGACTCAGAGAAAAGGGCATTCTCAGACCTACAGAATCAGGATCTCGGTGTGGTCAACCCTACAGGTGCCTGAGACCTGTGGTTAAGGGACTCAGTTCTGATGGCTACAACATGGAACAGCAGAGGACCTCGAGACAGCCTGGGCTGATTGACAACTCTTAAAATTGCAGAAGCCTCCATCTGCCCTAGTTAGCTTTAACTGTAAACTTGGCACAGCCTAGAGTCACCTGGGAAGGGAGTGTCAATTGAGAGATTGCCCAGATAAGATTGGCTTGTGGGTATGATTGTGGGGGGGGGGGGGTGCCCTGTTTATTAATAGATGGAAGAGAGTCCGGCCCTCAGTGAGCAGCGCCATTGCCTGAGCAGGTATTCCTAAACTGGGTGAGCAAGCCAGCTGAGCATGGGTCTGTGAGGGAGCCATTAAGCAATGCCCCTCTACGGTTTCTGTTTCAGGTTCCTGCTTGAGTCCTGCCTTGACTTCCCTCAATGGCAGACTGTAACCTGGAAGTATAAGCCTTATGGTTCCTCCCCTGAGCTGCATTTGGTCAGTGATTCATCGGAGCAACGGAAAGGAAATCCCCACCCCATGCCACCCCTCTGTCATCTCCACCCCACCCCACCCCAAACATTCCCAGGTACAGATCATTGCCTGAACACGCATTTTCATCTTTCTTGCATGTGCCCAGAGTGGAATTGCGGAATCCTGTGTTAATGTTGTCCGTGGTTTAACTACTTAGGGAACTACTAGTTATTGTCCAAACTGGCTGCTCAGCGGTGTATGACGGCTGCTATCTCTGTTCACCTTCAGCAATACTTGTCACTTCCTAACTTTTCATTGCGAATATGATTACTCACCTGCTTTTCTTTTCATTTCCATGACGGCTATCGATGCTGAGTATCTTCTCATGTGCTTACTAGCCAACAGTCCTCCTCTCTAGCCATTGGCATCTCTTACTAGCCACTGGTGAAATAAATGCCATTCAAACTTGGTCTATTGAGGATTAAATGTGGTAAAACTACCATTTTAATCATGTTTTTAAAGATTCGCTTGAGGCAGAGACAGGCGGATTTCTGAGTTCAAGGCCAGCCTGGTCTACAGAGTGAGTTCCAGGACAGCCAGGGCCACACAGAGAAACCCTGTCTCGAAAAACAAACAAACAACAAAAAAAAACAAAAAAAAAGATTCACTTGACTTTTGATTATGTGTATGTGTGTAGTCAGGGTCAGTATGAGTACTTGTGAGTGTAGGTGCCCACAGAGTCCAGCAGAAGCCATCAGATCTCCTGCAGCTGGAGTTTGGGCAACTGTAAGCCACCCAACACATGTAAGCTAGGAGCCAAATCCAGGTCCTCTGCAAGAGCAGTCCATGCTCTTAGCCACTAAGCCATCTCTCTAGCTCCTTAGGTATTATTTTGAGACTGCTATAAATATACTGCTTTCTTGGTTTCATACTATGTTTGTTATTATTTATTTCCTATCACTGTTAAGACCTAGGTAAAATATTAAGGCCTAAATGGAACGATAAGGCCCAGGTAAGATTTAAGGCCTAGGTAACTGTCACCTGGATGGCCTGCCATTATAAGGAAACTTTCTCATGTTTCTGCTGATACTAGGAAACTTTCTAATGCCAAGATTGATTACATATTCTGTTCTGTTCTGTGCCCTTGGTAACCAATCACAATAAAAGTCAATAGAACTGTTTTGTATAGTTACCCACAATAAGCTTGGACCCGAACCAACCACCCAACAATACTTCCTGTACCTATAAGCTGCCCCTGGGATAGACCCCAACATAAAACTTCCATTCTGAATAATGGTCTAGTAAAGTTTAAGTTCCCAAGATCTCCTTAGGAACTGACGTCCTACTTGGTAGAAAGAGACAGGTACGTGGGTAACTGACATCCTGGTTGGCAAGTTAGAACATGAATATTAGACAAGGCAAGTCTCCTGCCACAATTGAATACCCCAACCAATGGGAGCAGGATAAGTGTACAACAAAGACACATTCCTAAAGAAATCCCCTATCCCTAAATCCTGATTGATGAAATAACTTAGCACAGATGTTTGTGGATTTAGGGCTTAAAAACACTGTGGATCTTAATTCCAGCTCATGGTTCAGTTCCCAAATATGGACCATGGCTTTGATTGACCAGGCCTGGGACATCTGCTCAATAAACCATGTCAATCTAATTCTAATTCAGTGTCCATGTGGTTCGTGAGGCAGTTCCTGAAACCCAACAATCACTATACAGGTATATCAGTATATAGGAACTCTAGAGTATTTAGGAGAATTAATTATGCATAGGCATGTGAGTATATTAGAAAAGCTAGTGTTTGGGGTATGTGACTATATCCTGACACTTTGCTGAAAATGTTTATTAATTTTTAGCATTTTCTGCTGGATTCTTTAGACCTCTTAAGTATAAAATCCTATCACCTTCAGTTTGGAATAATTTGACTCCTTTCCCTCTGGTTCCTCTCACTAGCCATTGGTTCCTCTCACTAGCCATTGGTTCCTCTCACTAGCCACTAGTCTCTTTCAATAGACATCCATCCGCCTTTCTAGACATTGATCTGTTACCAGCTCTAGCTAAGATAATACTCTATTGAATGGGAGCAGAGAGAAAGGGCTTCTGGGTAAGATGGTACTTTATGAGATATCTCTAAGAGTGGCTGGTCACAATAGAGTGACAAAGGGAAGGGAATATTACATCACCAGGCCACTTGTTTGTCATCTCCTGTATCCACACCCCTTCATTAGACTCCTTGGGCCACCGTATGCTGCTGCCATCAGCAATAGAGACAATAGCTGATGACCAGCCTCTTCCAAGAAATCTACAGAAGCCTTACCACTGGGAATCCTGTAAAGCCCCCCCCCCATTGATACAACCCTAGGACTTTCCTGGATACCTCAGAAGAGAACCCAGAAACCTCACCTGAAAAGAATGCACAAACCCCCAAACAGTATTATAGCCACAGCTGGATCACCTGCCTGCCCAATGGAACAATGCTACTACACAGCCACCAGCTCGCCCAGCTCCAGCCAACGCATATGTTTTTATACAGGTTTCTTTTTCCCAACCTCTTTTGAAGCTAAAACCATCGACACAATTCTAGACAGAGTATAAGGGGAAGTGTATTAATGGAGCCCTGGTCTGAGATAAAAGAACCTTCTCTTTGCCATGAATCCACTAGCCATGCTTGTCTTATTGGGTGACCTATTTGTTTCTTTCTTTCTTTTTTTTTTTTTTTTTTTTTGGTTTTTGGAGACAAGGTTTCTCTGTGTAGCCCTGGCTGTCCTGGAACTCACTCTATAGACCAGGCTGGCCTCGAATTCAGAAATCTGCCTGCCTCTGCCTCCCAAGTGCTGGGATTAAAAGGCGTGCACCACCACGCCCGGCAGCCTGTTTGTTTCTTGTTTTTTAGTAAGACTACATTTAATTTGGGGAAAGAGGTTTCAGAACTGTGTAGTCTATAAACATCTTAGCTATCTTAGAGTTTAGCTAGGACTTTTAGCCAATTATCTTGACGTGAACCTTACACAGGTGTGTCGCTGGATACTCTAAGGGAAGAATTGGACTAGTGAAAAGCAGTGTAATCCAGAATGGGACTTGAGAAGAAAGGAACCAAGCAGCTGTACAGGATCCCATCAGCTGACCAATTGGTTCCTATGTCCTGTGTCTCTGCCCAGCTCTTTCTCCTGTATTAGTCTTCCTTCTTTCTATAACATTGTCATTGAGCAAGATGGCCCCAGTCTCCTACTATCTTTGCCTTGCAGAATTTCTTTGTCTTTTTCATTTCTCTATACTCTTTTGTTCCAAACAGAGCCTGGCCTGGCTTGTAGAATCTCTGTAGCTAAATCTCTTGAGAGATGAGGATGTTTTGTATTATCTAATTCCCCATCTTTATCTCTTTTTCCATTTGCCTTAAATAATAATATACATAAAATTCAAAAATAAATAAAACTATCTACAAGACTGTTGATCTTTGCCTGCTTCAGAAATAGCTCCTTGGGTTTTAACTGGAACACAGTATTTTAGTAAGAGAAAGAAAATCCTTTCTAAATGTGTTTAAGTAGAAAATAAATAAAGGAAAAAAATGGACAGCCAGCAATATGGTTAATCCAATAAAGGCGCTTGCCTGATGACCTGAGTTCAGTCCCCAGGACTTAAATAGTGGAAGGAGAGAACTGACTCCTGCAAGTCGCCCTCTGACCTCTATACTTATACACAAACACACACACACACACACACACACACACATACATTGTAATAGAATATTTAAAAGAACAGAAAGATATATAAAGTTATCGATATAAAATATATTTTTCATAAAGTTTAAATCAAAGCAAATGATTCTAAATTTAAAAAAAATTTAAATAGTAATTTTGTTCTAAGGATTACTTCAAAATAAAACTAAGACTGAAGACAAAAACCAAAAATCTTAAGCACATCACAAAAGGTTTGCATATTAGTCAGGATTCTCTAGAGGCACAAAAGGAATAGAATGTGTTGTAAATAATAGATTCCAGATTCAATAGAGACATAAAGAGATGAATTTCAGGTAATTCAGGTAATCCTGTAGTAACAGAGGTCACTAACTGGGAGAAGCTGGCATAGGAGAGCCAACGGCCACCTACAGAACAAAGGAAAGGGCTTACATAGACTTTAGAGGGTGGGGGTCTCTGAGCTTTGTGGATCAAAGCTCACAAAGATCACTCGTTGGGATATAAGGCCATCATTTAGGAAGCTGATCCCATGGAGCCACCCTACCTAAAGCCATTACAATTATTGCTACTTCATAACTGCAATTTTGTTATTATTTTGAATTATAATGTAAATATTTTTGGAGATAGAGGTTTGCCAAAGGGATTACAACCCACAGGTTGAGAATCACTTCACTAGATACCATATACCGAGTGACTGATCCCCTCTACAGGGTATAATCTGTGATCAAACATGCCAGCCTTTTTGATTGTATTAAAGAAAGGTGGGCAAGAAAGACTCGATGTATGGAACAGGGATTGAAGGGAAGCAGCATATGATAGATTTAGGACATCAAATTTAGTTCTGGGTACTTCCTGACAGAATTGGAGCATCTTGGGGCTAAGGTCAAGCTCCCCTCCTTCTCTGTCCTATGATGATATCAAGGGAATGTTGTCCTATGAACTCATGTGGCATTCTAGACTGTATGAATCAACTAGAAAGAGGTCTCTCAAGTGCAAAGATTCAGCACCATGTTTTGATGTATTAAAGATTCTATCCAGGCTGGGCAGTGGTAGCACACGCCTTTAATCCCAGTACTTGGGAGGCAGAGGCAGGTGGATTTCTGAGTTCGAGGCCAGCCTGGTCTACACAGTGAGTTCCAGGACAGCCAGAGCTATACAGAGAAACCCTGTCTCGAAAAAAAAACAAAAAAAAAAAAAGAAAAAAAAAGATTCTATCCATGTTTGGTGATTAGATGTACTGAGACAAATTTCAAGTGATCAAACCCTTTAACTGTACTGGCCACTCCCAGTGGGAGAAGCTGAAAGATGGCAGAAACATAGTAACATCCCTTCTTCATCTTTTCTTAAAACTTAGAAGGCCTATTGCTTTGTATTATTACCATTTTACTCTTCCACTGTACTTCTCTGTTGGGTGTTTTAGATCATAGAGAAGGCAAAAAGTTAACTAGCTATTGTCAAGGTCAGATGAGGCTCTGGACTTTAATGGCTAGTCTTTGGGACTAGGTGCTTTTCAGTCTTTCCTCTCTAGGTTGGGTTATCTGCTGATATGGGTCAGGGTCTTGCTGATCACATGGATTCCTTTGTAAGCATGAGGTACTTCCTCTATGTCTCCTGTCTTCTCTTTGCAGACTATACCAGTTATAGTCCAATCTCTGGGTCTCCAAGTCTCTCTGATCAATAATACAGATGACTTCCCAGAGCTACAGACACTTTGAAAGGTGTCCTGTCATTCTTTAGGACCTGGCAGACTAGAAGCAGAGGGCAGGTATTGGCTAAGTTTGGTTGGTTAACACTCACAAAGTCAGTTACATCTGGATGGTATTAAAGCTTGAATTGCCTGTCATTCTAACAACTGAAGCAAGATCAAGCCCTCAGGGGAAGAAAGAAAAATTTCCAGGGAGGAGCTTTGAGTAGAAGCAGCACCTTTGTTACAAAAAGCACCCTGAGTTAGGTTAGCACTGATGTAGCAGGAAATGGAAGTATGTATGAGCAAAAATCAGTGACATGAGGTTTATGTGCAGGAAATACAGAAACTCCTGCAGCCAGACACAGAAGTATGTGCACGAGGAAAGTTGTAGAAAAAAAAGGGGAATTCATCCATGTCCTACCACAGGATGATGAAGAAATTCATCTGTAACTGAGAACACCAAAAGATGTCACCTGGATCTGCTGGGTGATGGTGGTGCACGCCTTTAATCCCAGCACTTGGGAGGCAGAGGCAGGAGGATTTCTGAGTTCAAGGCCAGCCTGGTCTACAGAGTGAGTTCCAGGACAGCCAGGGCTACACAGAGAAACCCTGTCTTGAAAAAAACCAAAACCAAACAAACAAAAAAGATGTCACCTGGATCTCCTTTCATCTTCCCTTGGGTCCCCTGGTCCTGGGTTCTCAAAGCCGTTGATGGGGGCAGGAGCCCATGAAACAGCCAGGAAGAATGAGACAGTGCCCAGTTTGAGTCTGTGCTGCAGTTTCCAGAACATATGGGGGAACTAGAACGGAGATTGTTATCCATGGCATGGAGGGGAAGAGGCACTTCCAGTCTGTGTCGAAATCCTCTTACACAAGAGCATTTGTCACAGCATTGCATAAAGTTACTTTAAGGTTTTTAAAGTCAGAAGTATCATTCTCAGGACATAGGCTGTCAATAAGTTTATTGTGGCCGAAACAGAATTACAAAAAAGAATAAATTTTCTTCTATTTTCTCTCATCCTCCAGATAGATAAGTTTAAAATTTTGAACAAGACAGCCAAGGAGGGGACCCTTAGGGCAGCAAGACTGAGTGGCGCCCATCAGAGACGGAGTGTTTGTTAAGTCAAGAGGGTCTGGAAAAGGAGAATAGATAAGCATCTTTGTGATTCTCACTTCCCATTCTGGAACTGGATGGACTCAGTGTGCACCACTGAGATCCTACTGTCTCGGGAAATCAGTGGATCAGAGCAATAGACTCAGATCTAAACCCTGTAAAGAGCCTCTAACAGAGTGGTGGAACTGGGCAGGTTACAGTGAAAAGGGGGTCTCCAAGAACGCAGAAACTTGCAGTGGACAGAGGAGTAACAAAAGTTCTGGTGAGGACAGGACCTCAGAAAGAAGGTGCTGGAACCTGGAGGAGGGCCAAGAGCAAGAAAGAGGAGAGACTACCAGTGCCTCGGCTCCAGGGTAAAAGCCTGGTCAAAAGCAGAGGGTAGGGTGGGCTGGGGTGGGGTGGGCTGGGGTGGGGGTGTGACCTACCAGGATGGCTCTATAGAGAAATGCACTTGCCCTTTAGCCTAATGATCTTCAAACTCCAGCACCCAAATACTCACTCATATGTTTGACGGAAGAAGAGAGTCAAGTCCCAAAAGTTGTCCTCTAACCTACACACTCACAAAGTAAATACATAAATAAATAAATAAATAAATAAATGTAATGTGCATGGGGGGTTGATGAGTGGCTAACTATAAAGACAGGCACACACACACACACACACACACACACACACACACACACACAGACACCCATGTCAACTATATCTCTCAGGTCCCGAAAGATCCACAACATGTATTTCAAATAAAGATGTCAGGTGAAACTATCTTGAGTAAGGCCAGCCACTCACAGGTAGAAGCTGGGACAAGAGACCCAACAGCTTCCCTCAGAACAAGCAATGCTCTTTACTTTGCAGACTTCAGCAGGGAAGGGTCCTGGGCTTAGCAGGCTAGTGAAGGTACCAGACAGGATATACGGTTGTCATTTAGGATGTTGGTCGCAGTCCCTTGTCCCACTTTGGGGCTGCCACATAGGAGCTTAGCAGCATGGGGCACTGCATAGAACAGAAGGCTGATCCCACTGCCAGAGAACAAGTTGAATGTAGGTGTAGGTGTGTGTGTTGTAAAGGGAATTTACTACAACAGCTTACAACCAATAGGCGTGAGCTATCCAATCAACAAGCACCTGCATGCTGGGAAGCTGTTCCTCCCACAAAGCTGTGGACTTCAGCACTTCTGATTCCCACTCACCCATTCACTGGTCCTCAGGTCACATTAGACCCTAAAGGAGCTCAGTTCTGGTATCACAACAGAGAAAGAAGCACTCTCCCCTGGCAGTGAGGGCAGGTAGACCCAGCTGCTTTTTCTCAGGCCTCCTGATGTCCACCCCCTGGTGAGGAAGGGCTACCTGCCCTGAAGGCGAATCTCCTCTTAGTTGCTCCTTCTGAGGACTGTCCTTGCAGACCTGCCTAGAGATGTGTCTCCATACTGGAGAAGGGCAGAGGTGGGAGAGAGACAAGCTGGGGAGAGGTGGGCCGAGAGACAGCAAACCTCACCAGGAATATGTATGAAATTTAATCAGTGAAACTGACTAGCCAACACAATCTAAGTAAATTATAAAAAGATGAAAAAGTGATGATGTATGTTTGTAATCCCAGTGTTTGGAAGAGAGAGGCGGGAGGCATCAGAAGTTCAAGACAGCCACAGCTATAGAGTGAGTTCTAGGCTAGCCTTGGCTACATGAGGCCATGGCAAAAACAACAGAACAAAACAAAAACATCCCCTTTCTCTTTGCCTTTTGAGACAGTTTCTCTGTATAGCCCTGGCTGTCCTGGAACTCACTCTGTACACCAGGCTGGCCTCGAACTCAGAAATCTGCCTGCCTCTGCCTCCCAAGTGCTGGGATTAAAGGCGTGTGCCACTGCTGTCCAGCCAAAAACACCTTTTCAATAGATTATATATGTGTGTGACTAAGCTTATTGTAGATAAAGGTTATTTAAACGTTTCAAGACAGAACTCCAGATGTTAGAAGAAAACTACACCAGACAGCTAAACTCCAGACACTACAAATTAACTTTTATTATTTGGGTTTTAGAGGATTTTGTTTTTGTTTTTTAATCAACAAGAATAAAATAAAGACAGTCTAAGAGCACCAGAGGAAATGACTACAGACACAAGAACAAACCTAACTGATAGCTTCTACTCTGGAAAATCATATATTCCCCAAGGCAGATAATAGCTGCCTCCTCAATAAATCACAGCCTAAGGGCAGGACTCTAAAGGAGGATGCAGGCAGGGCTATGAGGGACCAAGCAGTGAGAAGTAACTTCTCATGAAAGAGAGGGAGGAGAGGGAGGGAGGGGGAGGGAAGGAGACAGAAAGAGAGAAAACAAGCGGTTTGGAGAGATGGCTCAGCGGTTAAGAGCACTGACTGCTCTTCCAGAGGTCCTGAGTTCAGTTCCCAGAAACCATATGACGGCTCACAACCATCTGTAATGGGATCCCATAACCTTTTCTGATGTGTCTGAAGACAGCTACAGTGTACTCACATACATAAAATAAGTAAATCTTTAAAAAAGAAAAAGAAAGCGAGCAAGCAAGACAGAGGGAGGGAGGGAAGGAGGAAGGGAGGGAGGGAGGGAAGGAAGGAGGGAGGAAAAGAAAGGAAGAACAAAAGAAAAGCAGAACTAGAGATGATGCCCGGCCCTCTGAAGACAGGATGTGGGCCTCAGCTCCACAGAGAGCTGCCCTTAGAGGCCCAAAATGTCCAACGGTCCCTAGCAGAAGCTTCATCACTCTAGGTGACCATCAGGTACCCCAGGGAAGTCTTGGAACAACAAATAAAAGGTTAGTTTTCTCTTCAATATGGGCACCTTCTCCTCTGCCTTAATCTGTATAAGCCAGAGACCCTTTCTAAATAGATTTGTATAGTAACCAGAAGCAAAGACGTTATCACTCCCAGCTCCTGCCTCAGGGTTTGCCCTATATATAAAACAGAAAGATACAACACAACACTAAAAGTCCTCATCTAAAAGTCCCAGCTAAGGCCCCGCCCCTCACCAGGGCAGTGCTGGAGAGCTGGCCCCCACAGCATGAGCTCGGAAGAGCTGGTCCCACCCATTGCTGGCTGCGGATGGCAGGGGAGCCAGTCCTGGTAACACAGGAACAGGAGAGCTGATGGGCTGTCCAACTCAGCTACCACCCAGGCCCAGATCCAGGGCTTTGAGTTGGCCCACTCCAACATCTACCCCATCTGTGAACTGCTGGAGTACATGAAAGGGCTGAACTTATACATCCAAACTGCAGGATCTTCATGACACAGGGCAACATCGGGATATCTGAGAGGAGGCCCAGTGAGGATCCAGTATTGATGGGGTAGCAGAAGCCAGAGGCCTTGAACCAAACCAGTGACTCATTGCAGTGAACATTTGCAAGTAAAACTGGGCAAAAGGGCATCCAGTGTAACACGCTGTGACACATGATGACACACCGTGACACACTGCAGCTTCTGCGGTGAGATATTTTGGGTTTGGTTTGGTTTGGTTTTGGTGGGGGAGGTTGGAAGAGCTGATATGGAAGAACAGGGAGATGAGTAGGATGGAGTGTGTGGTGTGAAATTCACAAAGAAGCAATAAAAAGCTAAAAAAAAGTCACAGATAAACTCTGAAACTAAGATAGCCAGCATGTTTACAGACTATTAGACTCTAAAACCTCTTTGCCAAAATTAAAAGTAAGCTCATCTTTCAAAAAGAAAGAAACAAGAAAAGAAAAACAAAACAAGCCATCCAATATACTATGTAAGCATGGCTAGTGGCTTTGTGGGAAATAGAAGATTCTGCTACCTCAGACAAGGACTCCATGAATACACTTCCCCTTATACCTTGTCCAGAATTGCGTTGATGATTTTAGCTTCAAAAGAGGTTGGGAAAATGGAAGATGTATAAAAACATATGCATTGCTGGGCAGTGGTGGCACATGCCTTTAATCCCAGAACTTGGGAGGCAGAGGCAGATGAATTTCTGAGTTTGAGGCCAGCCTGGTCTACAGAGTGAGTTCCAGGACAGCCAGGGCTACACAGAGAAACCCTGTCTCGAAAACAAAACAAAAAAAAACAAAATGTGTTGACTTTCTCATTTTATCTTAAAGGATTTCTTTGTGTAAAGGAAGTGTAAAGCGGTTTTTGTTTATTTGGCCATGGAGTCCTGGCACCTCAAAAGTCAGATTTAAATCATCTTAGTTACTTGTGGCTTAATAAATGAATAAACTGAAGTCCACCGTTCAGCAAAGTCACGGGAACCCATCAGCTCTGTCACTGTAATGACCCAAGAGGAAGACTAAGCTCTGCCTTCCATAGCCCGATGAAGGCAGAAGCCACACCAGCAAAGTTAACCATTAGATTCCACTCAGGTGTCTCAGCTGAGGAAACGATACCGTTTGATGCCTGCCTTCCTGACTATGACTAAAAGAACTTTAGAGAGTTTTCTCTAAAATAATACTCCATTCTGAGTCTTCATATCCTCAAGAACAAATTAGAGACAAGCAGAGCTGGTTGGTTTCTAACAATTTGGTACAAACCTGGACCTATCTAGAAAGGTTTTGTTGTTTTGTTTTGTTGTTTTGTTTTTTTAGGTTTTTTGAGACAGGGTTTCTCTGTGTAGCCCTGGCTGTCCTGGAACTCACTCACTCTGTAGACCAGGCTGGCCTCGAACTCAGAAACCCGTCTGCCTCTGCCTCCCAAGTGCTGGGGTTAAAGGTGTGTGCCACCACTGCCAAAAAAGAAATCTTAATTGAGGAAATGCCTTCGTCAACTGGCCTTCAGGCAAGTCTGTGGGATTTCCCTCCCCCCTCCTTCCCTCCTTTCCTTCTTCCCTTCCCCTCCCTTCCTCCTTCCCTCCCTCCCTCCCTCCCTCCCTCCCTCCCTCCCCCCCCCCCCCCCCTCTCTCTCTCTCTCTCTCTCTCTCTCTCTCTCTCTCTCTCTCTCTCTTTCTTTCTTTTGACAGGATTTCTCTGCATAGCCCTAGCCGTCCTGGAATTCACCCTGTAGACCAGGCTGGCCACGAACTGGATATCCACCTTCTTCTGCCTCCTGAGTGCTGGGATTAAAAGCATGGGCCATCACCATCCAAAATTTTTTTTTTTAAAGATTTATTTATTTATTATATATGAATACACTGTAGCTGTCTTCAGACACACCAGAAGAGGGCATCAGATCTCATTACAGATGGTTGTGAGCCACCATGTGGTTGCTGGGATTTGAACTCAGGACCTCTGGAAGTGCAGTCAGTGCTTTTAACCACTGAGCCATCTCTCCAGCCCCCCAAAATTTTCTTAATTAATGCTTGATGTGAGAGGGCCCAGATTACTGTGGACAGTGCTGCCACTGGGTTCTGGTTGATACAAGAAAGTAGGTTGAGCAAGCCAGAGGAGTAAGCCTGTGTGGTGCTCCTCTATGGGTCCAGCCTTTGCTCCTGCTTGAGCTCCTGCCTTGGCTTTTCTCAGTATTTTGACTACCGTCAGGATGTGTGAGCCAAGTCCTTCAAACCCCACGGGGCATCTGGTTAGTGTTTGATCACAGCACCAGAGACTCAAACTAAGACACAAGGGCATTTAAATTTGAGAACCATTTAATATAAATGTTGTCTTTAAGAAAATAAACAGAAAAGACTGTCTTCCTCCTAAATACAAAGACAACCCCCACTTGTAAGTCCACCTGTATCCTCATTCCAACCTGTGGGTGGAAAGTTAAATTCGAGTTTTAGTTTCTAAATTCTTTTTTTTTCCACTGCTGAGATACCATATTCTCAATAATTTCATCATTCTATTTTCCTTTTAATTTTTCCACCACTGAATTCCTTCTTTAAAGTGTGTGTGTGTGTGTGTGTATGTGTGTGTGTGTGTGTGTGTGTGTGTGTGTGTGATTTGTTACATTCTAAGCATCTAACTACTGATGCCTTCCTTTTTGCCCAAGGGATCTCTCTCCTAAACTCAAAGTTAATATGATGAAGACGGCTGTAGTAAGGCTGGATGGCTCTTGATATTCTGGGAATAGCATGTTATTGTCTATTTGTGTATAGCCTATGAGGTCTGTGTCATTACTAAAGTAAAACTGCTGGAAATTCTCAGTCCTTCAAGATTCACAGACTCAAATCAAATCTGTCAGACTGTGCCTTAAGCGTCAGTCATGTACTAACATCAGAGTTCTCAGGAAGCTCATGATGGACAGGACCCTAGCAGTCCACTGTATGGTGTTCTGTGGACCCTAGCAGTCCACTGTATGGTGTTCTGTGGACCCTAGCAGTCTACTGTATGGTGTTCTGTGGACCCTAGCAGTCCACTGTATGGTGTTCTGTGTGGTTTTTATATCTCTGGTAGTGACACCCTCTCTTCCAGATTCCTACCAAACGATGAGCCTCCAACCTCTCCAGAGGTCAAAACTTTTGATTCCTGGGTAGGCCTAATTTCCCTGTTTAGTACCAAAAAGGTAATAGAAGGAGAGTCTTTGGCTTTTACCAGCCCTTATGTTTAAGAAATCAAAGTCTTAAAGAGAGGAACTAAGGCAGACTATAAAGACAGAAAATGAGGGGGGCCCAGGAAGGAAAAGAAACTGACCTACCCTTTGGGATCAAGTTTACTTTGCCTGATGACAGAGTCAACAAACTTTAGCTCCTCTGATGGAATGAAAACTACCTACATAAATAATGCCCTCTCCCCCACCCCCCAAGACATGAGGAAAAATGAAGTTATCAAGGGGCAGTGCTTATGTAGGGCCAGAATGCTGTGAGCTGAAGTTTTCTAGTTACTTATCCAGTATCTAAACAACACACTTCAGAAAACCATCTCACAAGCTCATTTACAAAAGAAAAGGCTTTAAGATAAAGGAAATCGGTGTAGTGGTATTGGAGAGGGGGTTCGGTAGTTAAGCACAGCGGCTGCTCTTGCAGAAGACCCAGGTGCAGGTCTTAGCATCCACATGGCAGCACTCCAGTGCCCCCTTCTGGCCTCTAAGGGCATCAGGCACATATTCAGTGTGCTTACCGAATACTAGCAAGATACAACACACTCAGACACATAAAATAAAAAGTAAGCCAACTCGTGAGGTTTTTTTTCTTTAAACAAGGACCTTTTCCTAAGTTCCTTTGAAGTCAAAACCACAGACACAATTCTGGATGAGGCTCAGGAAAAGCATGTAGAGCAGCTCCTGAGACACTTCCTTCTTCTATAGGAGATGTGAGTGACACCACCCTTCTTCATTTCTTCAGTTATTCCGTGGACATAATGCCTGGATCTGGACTAGTGATGCTAAGGCCATGAGATAGCACATGTGGGTGAGAACATCAGCATGGCAGGATGATGAAGCAGAAATAGAGACAACCTGGGTGCCAATGGTACTGCTGTCGTAAAACCACACCAGGCTGATGATTTTTTTGGTTGTTTGTTTGTTTTTTGTTTTTTGTTTTTCGAGACAGGGTTTCTCTGTGTAGCACTGGCTGTCCTGGAACACACTCTGTAGACCAGGCTGGCCTCGAACTCAGAAATCCACCTGCCTCTGCCTCCCAAGTGCTGGGATTAAAGGCGTGAGCCACCACCGCCCGGCCAGGCTGGCAATTTTTAACAGCTGGATTTCTTCGGGTACCAAAAAGAAACCTTATGTTTTTCAATGCCATCACATCAGATGTTTTTGTTGCTTCAACTAACCATTCTCCTAACTGACACATACTGTTTAGAAGAATAACTCTTTAGACGTCAGAGACTACAACTATAAATATTGCCTTTAGCAAGTTTGTCAGTCAGCTCTCTGTTTCAATAACTAATACCTGGGATAAATCACTCAAAAGGAAGAAAGCGGTTTGGGGTTTTGTTTGTTTGTTTCATGACTCCAGCAATTTCAGTCCATGGTTGCTTAACTCTGTTGGGGTGGGTGAGTCAGACCCTTGTATCACGGCAGGAGAACGTCATAAAGGAGACCTGTTTATTACATGGCATCCAGGAAATAGAAAGTCTGAGTCTTACAAACCCCTACAAGGGCATGACCCCGGTAACCTAATTTCTTTGACTTAGGTCCAACCTTCTAGGTTCTGTGTTTTTAGAACCAGGCATTTAACTCAAGAACTTTTGGAAGAAATTTCAGACAGATCTTTATGAAGAGAGAACATATTGCACATATGAACAAGATAACTTAAAATTGTTGTAAGTGAAAAATAAACAAAAGGAAAACAGGTTATCACAACTAGCCTCTGCTGTTAAATGTGGGGGGGTGGGGAGTGGGGGGGGCTAGGTAAAAAAATGCAAAATCACGAATGTTCTCAGTAGGTCCACAAGGAGGCAGTAGAGCCTCCCCTCTGGTTATGCTCACTCAGGTTCCCAAATGTGGGCAGGACTGAAGTACTAAGGTGATCGAGGAGAAAGGGGGACACTGGAATATGTCAAAGGCTCCTGGTACCCTCATCTTTGCAAGCCAGAGTTTGATGGTTCAAGGAACCAAAAGGAACGTGGAATAGAGAGAGTGAAGGGAGAAGCAAGCAGGTGAGGCTGGAGGAACAAGAAGGCAGCACAGACCGAGGAGGACTGGAGGAGCAGGGCTTGGACCTTAACTGCAATGCCCACACTCCCAGAGTTTTCAGGGTCACGACCAAATGCTGTGGATCAAAGACTTCTAATTGCAAGGTGCAACTTGGAAGCAGAAAGTCCACAGGAAAGAGCTACAGTACATACAAGAAAGGCAGTAAAACACTAAATTATTTATTAAAATAGATAAAAAGGAAGTTATAACATCTGAAAGAAAGCCGGGCAGTGGTGGCGCACGCCTTTAATCCCAGCACTTGGGAGGCAGAGGCAGGTGGATTTCTGAGTGCGAGGCTAGCCTGGTCTACAGAGTAAGTTCCAGGACAGCCAGGGCTACACAGAGAAACCCTGTCTCGGAAAACCAAA
>NW_021604587.1:16727169-16823695 GCF_004785775.1 Grammomys surdaster
GAGGAGGAGGAGGAAGAAGAGGAGGAGGAGGAAAAAGAGGAGGAGGAGGAGATATCCTTGTATTAAGTTAAAGAAATAATGTAAACTTAGACAAATACTGCATGTTCTGTATGTAGAATTTAATTTTAAAGTAAGAGAGAGAGAGAGAGAGAGAGAGAGAGAGAGAGAGAGAGAGAACAAGAACTACAAAGGTGGTCAGGAGAGGGAAGAGATTTTAAAGGAGACGGGAAACAATAGGACATGTGATACTGATACAGAAGACTGCCCATCTGTAAAAAGGAAACCAGCCAATGGGGAAACCTATTACTATTTATACTAATCCAAAAATTAATTATAAAAGATAAAATAAAATGTGTTATACGGTGACAATGCAATAGGCAAAAAGACTCATGCGACCCGAGATAACCAGAGTTCTCTCCAAATTGTAATTCTGCAGTTAGACCCCTGGAGTATGTCAGGAGCCCATAGCATATCCCAGGGCCCCCCTTTCTCTTAGCCTTTCAGTCCCGCCCACGTTTGAGAACTCAAGTGAGAGTAACCAGAGAGGAGGCTCTACTGCCTCCTAGTGGACCTACTGAGAACGTTTGTGATCTGCTCCGGGTCTGCTCTGATGCTAATCTCGACTGACAAAGATATGATATTGACCCAGCGCCACAGAACAACCAGCCCTGTCTCTCCGACTTACCAGCCTGGCCCTCAAAACCTACCTCAGCTGTATTCCTCAACTCAACTCACCAAACCTTTGCTTAGAAAAACTACCTTCAATTTGTTAACTTTGGATTATTTGTCTGGTGCCTTCTCCCACAATTCCTGAGTTCCCTAATTTGGAGGAAGAGATTGTGGGGGATTCAACAAACTCTTGGCTGAACAGCTAGAAGCGCAAGAACTGTCTCCGATGCTGCTCTCTCCATCAGAACCAGAGTGGTTATCTTTGGTTCCTAAATGTAGGCAGAGCTGAGCTGAGCTGAGCCAGCACTCAGGGCTTGGGTGTGTGCATGGGGCCCGAAGGAAAAGGAGGCCCGGTGCATGCCAGCTACTCCAGTGCCTGGCACCTCTACAGAGCAAAACCCCTGGCACCCTGATGCTAAGTGTTATTTCAGTAGAAAGTAGCTTCAGTCTGACCCCACAGACACCCGGGACAGCCACTCCTACCAGATCCACCTGGCGAGCTTAACTGACAGTCAGTCTACTGGCTGCAGGCTTCTGGCACAGCGCATAGCCTCATCAGGTTAGGAAGTTCTCACTGAGAAAATAGTTATTTTCTAAACAAGAAAGACTGAGCGGCAGATGAAACCCGAACATGCCATGTCCTCAGGTATGCAGGGTATCTCTCCAGCTTCTCTCCTGCTCTTCCCTGGGTGAGTGCCCACACTCCAGAACCCAGACCCTGGAGAGGATTGTCCCTGTGGCTGGGACAGTCTAGGAAGCTCCTGCAACAGCGATTCTCCTACGCAGTCCTCCTATGCGGGCCCCGGGTGGGGGATCTTCAGTATTAGTGGCTCCTTGCCTGGTTTGGTTTTTGAGATATAGCCTAGTACAGCAGGACTTTCTCAGACCCACCAGCGATATAAATAATGAGACAGAAGCCTATTAATATTTTAAAGCTTAGGCCTTAGCTGGCCAGTCTCCGGACTACTCTATCCCAACTAATCCAGGCACTGTATCCTGCCACATGGCCACTGCTCCACTGTGGTCCATCCATTCACCTCCAGGTCTACAGGAGAATCTCCTGAGTCTCATTTCTTCCCCCAGTGTCCCTCTCTCTTCCCAGAAGACCCACTCTCCATTTTCTGCCCAGCTATGAGCTGTCAGATCTTTATTACAGCCAATCAGATACAATTCTAGATTGCCTTATGCAAGTGAGGAAGAATGACTATTTACAAAATATGAGACCAGTGATGGACCATAGAAATAATGACACCAGATGTGGCTAGTGTTTCGCTCTCTACCCTTACAGAATTAGTAGAATACAGAGACACACAAAGATATCCAACAATGTATCCCAATAGCCCAGGCTTTCTATGTAGCCTAGAACTCACAGTCCTCTTGCCTCAGCTTCCTGGATGCTGGCATAACCAATGTTTTGACACTGTCATGCTTTGGTTATTGACAGATTTCTTTTCCTCAAGAGACCTAGACTTTCTTTTTATGGCTTTGTGAAAAACCAAAGGACGAATTCTCATCACTTTATCACTTCGACTAAAAAGGGGTTGTGATTTCTCCTTTTTAAATTAATGGAAATTAATTGTATGAACCAATAGACTTTATGTGACTTTTTTATACATATGCACATAAGTCTCTTTGAACATAAGCTCTCTGTTACCCTGTCTTACAGCTTCCCCCTCCCCCGGCTCACATCCTTGATGGTTCCACCTCTTTCTTCCTTCCCCCTGCTAAGTCTCCTGTTTGAGAGCAAGCATGCAATGTATCTTTCTGGGTCTGGTTTTCATGTAATATGAAGAAGCAGTTCCATTCATTTTCTTGAAAGGGGCATTATTTTTGTCCTTTTATGTATTATTATTACTCTGTGTATGTGTGTGTGTATGAGAGAGAGAGAGAGAGAGAGAGAGAGAGAGAGAGAAAGAGAGAAAGAGATTGAGATTGAGAGAAAGAGAGAGAGAGTTAGTTTTAGACAGGGTAGGACCCAACAAATCAGTGGTCAATATGAACTGTTATGTCTAAAATATCTTAAGTCAGAGCTGAACACTGGGCAACCCTTCCTATACGAACTCACTGTGGTTTTCGTGGCTGACACTGAAGAATGCTACCAATAAGCCAAAAAGTTATGATTATAATACTTGTGCTCTGTTATCTCAGTGTTCTGAAATTCCCCTGTTCACCACCCATCCACTCCTCCCTTACCTTACTCAGGACCAATCAGCTTAAAGGTGAGCTGATAATACTTTGCCTAGTAAGCCAACGGATCCTCCTTGCCCTTTAAACGTTTGAACCTGGTTTTTCCTATAAAAAGCCCACCCTGAGAGCAGACTAGGACTGCAGTCCTTTTTGAGGTCCTGGACGTCCAGTATTAAGGTGTGTGTTCAATGAACTATTCTTGCTTAACTGAGATCAGAGTTTGGTTTGAGTGGCAATTCCTGAGCTCCAAACGGGGGAAGGACCAACGGCTCTTAAGGAGATGACAACCCCACAGGAAGACCAACAGTGTCAACTAACCTGGAACCCTAGGAGCTCCCAGAGACTGAGCCACCAACCCAAGAGCATACACTGGTTGTTCTGAGGCCCCTGGCACATATGTAGCAGAGGACTGCCATGTCTGGCCTCAGTGAGACTTGACGCACCAGGGTCAGGGGATTGGGGGTGAAGGGTGGGCGTGGGCTGACCTCTTAGAGGTGAAGAGGTCAGGGGGGAGGTGAGGAACTCTTTGAGGGAGAGCTGAAAAGGGGGCAGCATTTGGGATGTAAATAAACAAATAAATAAAATAAATAAATAAATAAATTTATTTCTCCAGGAGCTCTTTCACCCAGACCAAGTTCCAAGAAGAGCAGAGATGGCCAGCCTAAGAATTTTTCTCCGTTTGTTTTCCTGTAACCCATTGGGCCTCAGAAAAAGCCCTCTACTGCCTCCAACTGTTGGAAGATGGAAGCTTGAGAGAGAAAGCCTCCTCTTTTCCTGAGTAGTCTTCTAGAGCCAGCCAGCTTCCTTCTGCCTCCTGGGCTTTGGCCTTGGTAGAATGGCAGGCAGTGGAGCCACGCGGTCCAGCCACATGAAGATACATTGATGTTCTCTGACAAGAAGATAGTACTTCCCTCTTTGAGGGCTGGCTGCAGTTCCCTTCTGTCTGCTTCTCGTCTTCTGTCTGCTTGATGCTTTCTTGTGGGCATTCCAGCTGTCCCTGAAGCTAGCTTCTTCTGACCTTCTTATGCCTCAGAAGCCTGCTTTTATTCAAGTCCTACACTCAGCATCAGCCTCTATTCCTAGTCTTTGGAATTTGCTCTGCTTGCTTCACAGTGCCTGGGCACCCAGTCTAGAAAGAGACCAGGTCGCAGCAGAGTGTCTGAGAGGTCCCATACTCCATTTGTTAGGGTCTGAATGTGGAATGTTCCCCCTACAAAACTCATGTGTTAGGACACTTGGTCCCCAGCCAGTGGTCCTGTTTGGTAAGTCCTAGAAGCTTTAGTAGGTGAGACCTAACTGGGGGCACGTCTGCATCTTGCTCTGAGCCTCTCCCTTCCATCTTCTGTCTCTGCTTCCTGAACACTGAGAGCTAAAGAATCCCATCTGCTACATGTCCCCACTGCCATAATGGTCTGCCCAAGACCTTCTGAAACAGTGAGCCACGGCTATCTTTCCTCTCTTAAGTGCTTCTCTCGGGCATTTTGGTCACAGCTGTATAAAAGTAAATAGCACACCATCCATACTCAATGCTAGACCTTGTGGAGTGCCAGCCTCTATAGTCAGGCTCAGCTCATATGAGTCCCCTAAAGCAGAAATCATCTCTTCCCACCAAGCCAAAGACTCCCAGGCAATGAAGGCCAAAGATGCCAGGTTAAGGACTGACCAAGGATCTCTGTTTTTCTGACTATAAATAAAGTTAGTCCAGGAGACAGTGAAACACCATCCCCTGACAGACAACTCTCACAGCTTACCTGTATATCTTTCCTTGGTAGGCAACATTTAAGGTAGAGATATCATTTTCTCTTTCTGTTAAGAACCTCCTTTCAGCCGGGCAGTGGTGGCGCACGCCTTTTAATCCCAGCACTTGGAAGGCAGAGGCAGGCGGATTTCTAAGTTCAAGGCCAGCCTGGTGTACAGAGTGAGTTCCAGGACAGCCAGGGCTACACAGAGAAACCCTGTCTCGGTAAACAAAAACAAAACAAAACAAAAAAAAAAGAACCTTCTTTCAAAAGATGGTGGTGGTGTACACCTTTAATCCCAGCCCTCAGGAGGCAGAGTCAGACAGATCCCTGTGAGTTTGATACGAGCCTGATCTACAGAGTGCATTTTAAGACACCTAAGTCATGTCCAGGGTATAGTCAGGGTGGTTAGTGCTGAGGTGATGGACAGATGCTTGGAGCTCCTGCTCCCAGACACACTGACAAACTGCACAGTCGCCTGGACTCTGAGCAACTGAGATGAAAAACTGTTCATTTTCTGGATCAAGTCTCCTTGAAAGACCTCTGTGGTCCATACTGCCACCAGGGGCCATGCTGATGTCTGTAATCTGAGCTGCTGCCTCAAGCTGTGTTGATGCCTGTGGTCAGTGTTGCTGCAGAGGCCATGTTGATATCTGTGGTCCATGCTACCCACGGAGTCATGCTGATGTTAATGATGCAAGCTGCCACAAAAGGCCATGCTGAGGTCTATGACCCGTGCTGCCACAGGAGGCCGTGTTGATGTCCACGATCTGCAAGGCTGCTGCTGCTGCTATGGGCAAGGATGCTTGTTTTGCAGGAATATCCACAGCTGCAGACTCAACTGAGAATGAGAGACATTGAAGGCTTCTCTGACAACCTCTCCCAACATCCCTCAAAAAAGAGGCAGTCCAGATGGGAAGCAACTGAAGAGAGTCCTTAAAAACTGTGATAAAGATATGATAGATGTGGTAGAAGCTGAAGTGTAGCTCCTCACAGTCGGTGGCTTCTGGCATGGTGGTGGTGGGGAAGGACAAATGTTTTTTAAAGGACTGGCGGCTGGGAATTTGACCATGCTCCAATGAGTACATGGACAACACAAGTTGGATTTGATGGATTGTTTTGCTTTGTTTTGTTTTTTTGAGAGTTGGGAAGAAGGGTGGGAGGGTGGGCCTAGAGGAATGGCAAGTGAGTGTGGTGGGTTGCATTGTACAAAATCCCCAGATAATTAATAAAAACATTATGTTAGGGGAAAAAAAAAGAACCTATCTTTCTCAGAGTCAAAACAGTACAAGACACAAGGACCACATGGAAGGGAATGACAATGACTCAGGCTTTCTGTCATTGCCACCAGAGCATGTTGGCAAGAAATCCTCATCAGTGACCTACAATCTGAACCACCTGTGGAAGGGTTAATGACCTAAAAGCCTCAGGTAGACTGAGAAACTCTGGACAGGAAATGACTTGACTGATAGCAGCTGTGGGGGCCTCCCATCAGGAAACGGATGAACATCCCAAACCTGTTTCAACCTACCACTTCCAGGCTGCAGGGGACCCGATCTGCAGATGGAATCTTCTATCCCCAAGTTCCCCTTTTCCAGCCTACGAAACCACAATACCCCCAAGCCATGTGCACTCAGTCTCCACTTCCTCAGAGAGACTGCAGTTCTTCAGAGTAAAGAATAATTCTTTTTCTAGAGAGGCCCATCTCCTTTCTTTTATTTCCAAGTCACCTCTATCAGTCTTGATCTGTATCCAGAACTTGTGCCATCCCTGTTTGTGACATCTACCCCAGGAGATATCATACACCACCTAAAACTGCCCTGAGAGATAGTGTTTAAAGAGATGTCCTGAGAAAGCCTAGCTGAGGAGCTAGGACCTTGTGGAAGGATGGAAGCAGTGGTGATGGAGTGACAGAGATCTCTTTCTCTTCAAGGGCTTGCCTGGAAGTGCAGAATTGCAGGGGCGGGGCCTGTGAGAGTCAGATGAGCACCCAGCTGAGTCTAGCAGGTAGCTAATCCCCATGGAAGGATCCACAGTCTAGTAAAGACCATCCAGGATAGAGGAGGTACGAGAGTGCAGTAAAACCAAGGCAGCCCAAGGAAGATTGTCCCGTGACTGATGATTTCAGAGGCTTCCCTGTACACCAGAGATCTTCCCTGGAGACCAGCGATGGAGACCTGGCAAATCTTCATGGAAGGTGGAGAGACACACAGCTCATCTCCCTCTCCCCACAGGTCTTCCTTGATGAAGACATCACTAAAAAGAGGACAAGGCTGAGAGTGACGGGAGCCCTCAAACCTGTTCCCTCAGCACCTGGTCAGTCTACATCCTCTCAACAGTGACCTGTAGAGGCTGCAGTTGCCACAAGGAGGCATCCTTGAGCCTAGGACCATGCACACTCTGCCCATTCAAAGAAAACAAGCCAGGTTCTGACCGACTGGAGATTTTGCTCTGCTGAATTTCAACCAAGGGCTGTTCTTTCTTTTCAGTGAGGGCTCCTTGGGTTGAGAGGGGACACAATGCCTTTACCTAAGTCAACCAAGTTTAAGTGTCAAAACTGGAAGCCTGTACTCTAATAACCTGACCTTCGTGTCCCCTAACCATGGCCTCGGGCTGCCGGACTTAGCCCACCATAGCTATGACTTGTGGAGTGCTTACAGAGCACCTGCCATGTACCAGACCTTTTACTAGATAAAGGGGTCATTAGGTAAGCAAATTAGAACAGCTCCATCCCATCAAGCCGGGTGTGGTGGTACGTGTCTATAATCCTGGTAGTCAGACAGCTGAGGCAGGAAGACAGACAATGGTGAGTTGGAAACCATCCTAAGCTATCTAGCAAACTTTGTCTAAAAAACAAACAAACAAAAAAGCAAACACCCTCCTGCCATAATCCCTAGTATTCAGGAGGCAGAATAAGAAGATACTGAATTTGAGTCCAGTCTGGACTATATAATGAACTCCGGGTCCAGCTAGGCTGTATAAAAAGACTCTGCCTCAAAAAACAAAAACAAAAAACATAAATAAAATATACACGTGTACAAAAAACATACACATCACCTAACTATATGTTGTCTACACAAAACCCACTTCAAACATATTAGAGGTGGGCAGTAGAGAAAGGGTGAATATGTTACACACCACAAACTTAAAAGGGGGGCAGGATGGCTATGCTCATGGCAGAGAAGCGATGTCATAGGACACCAGAATGAGGTGAACAGTATATAACAGTAACATGGTCAATCCAAGAAGACATGGCCATGCTAAACCTGCGCAAACAGAAGTACAGGACATATGGAAGGTTAGTTGATCATATAGGAAGAAGAAACAGACACCATTGTAGTTAAAGACTTTAACTTCTCTCTTAGTAACAGACTATCTAGACAGAAAGCTAGCAAAGCGAGCCTAGGGAAGAGGCTTAGCGGGTAAAACATTTGATGCACAAGCATAAGGGCCAGAGTTCAAATCCCCAGCACCCATGTAAATACTAAGGCAGGAGTCATAGCCCACCTGACATCCTACAACTTGGGAGACAGAAACAGAATTCTGATCCCTGGAGCAAACTGGCCAGCCAGACAAGCCAAACCAATGAGTTTAGATTTAAGTGAAGACTTACCTCAACTTGTAAAGTGGAAAATGACTGTGGAAGGCTCCCCTGGCCTCCACACACATGTGCTCACTTGTGTCCTCCTGCATACTGGGTCAATGGTGCCCCCAATTAGTCTGGAAACCTTGAAGAGCCTGGCCATGCAAACGTAGACATTAAATATGTCCTTAGTGTCGACTACCACCCCACTGATTGTGCTGCTATCTACTCAGCCTGGAGGGGCCCTGAAGGAGAACATGGGCGATGCCTCATGAAAAGGTGTCTATAACATCCAAGCTGTGGAACACCAAGCACCACCCTGAAGATGTGGAAGGTGTGAAGGCTGCCCTCCAGAGGACACTGAGTGATCTCCAGCTAGAGTATCTGGATCTGTTCCTTATATCTTCAAGGAGGAAGACAATTCCTTCCCCAAGGATCCCAATAGAACTATCTGAAATGATCCTACTCACTATAAGACTAAAAAAAGTTCTGGAGGCACCATTAGCAAAGGCACTGGTATGTTATGGGTACTAGGCTGGCCCAACTTCAGCAGCTGGCAAACCACTGATATATTCTTGAGTGGTCTCTGTGTACCTGGGTAGGTAGAATGGTACCTGTGCCTGGCTCAAGATGGAGCTCATCAACCACTGCCAAGCACATGGCCTTTGCGTTCTCTTGATGTGCTTGGCAACATCATGATATGCCCAAACTGCTAGAAGAACCAGTGATCCTGGCACTAGCTGAAAGTGTGGTCAATCTCCAGCTAAGATCTTGCTTGGGTAGCAGGATCAGCAGAGAGTAATCTGCATTCCCAAAGGAAGACCCACCCTGAATGTGGGCTGCATCATCCCATGCCCTGGAGTTTGACAGACAATTCGAGCTGAGCACCAACATTCCCCCCCGCCCCCCGTGCTTCCTGGCTCTGAATATACAATGTGAGCACACATCTCAATTTCCCACCATCATGCCTTCCCCACCATGGTGGACCACATCCCTCTGAACTAAAGCCAAAATATAGCCTTCCTGCTTTACATTGGTTTTTGTCAGGTATCTGGGCATACCCATGATGAAAGTAACTGACATAGAGGTAGAGAATCCAACACATTAGTGGTTGCCAGAGCTTCAGGGTGGTAGAGTAAGATGGACGGGCTGCGGGTATCTTCACAGGTGACTGCTCAAATGTGTACCAGTGATAAGATGTACATACTGTATCAATATCCAATTCCTGGTTTTGAGACTGTACTAAACACTTACCTGAGATGTCACCACTGAAGGACACTGGCAGGGGTTTTGTGGGCTTGATCTTTACCATCCTTGCAACTCTCTGTGATGCTATAATCAGTATAAAATGAACAGCTCTGTGACCCGTGTAAAGGGGGAGGGAAGCACAATAGCAGGCAGGCAGGCCCTGCACAATGCTTATCGCTCCCAGCCCCTGGGAAGGTCTGAGACAGGGCCCTCAAGTGGCCCTACTAGGGACACTTCTAGAGCAGGGAGTTGAGCTTCCAGAGAGCTAGGCTTCAAGAGGGGGTGGGCAGACTGTGCAGGAGAGACCATGGGCACAGGGAACATAGCCCAAACTGGAGCTTAAAGCTAACTCACTGCCACCAGCTAGTTCAGTGGATGAGATAAGGCACCTGGAAGGCCTCATAACCCAGTTCAGAATACACTTCTGAATACTCTTTTTTTTTTTTTTCGGGACAGTGTTTCTCTGTTTCTCTGTGTAGCTATGGCTAGCTATCCTGGAACTCACTCTGTAGACCAGGCTGGCCTCGAACTCAGAAATCCGCCTGCCTCTGCCTCTCAAGTGCTGGGATTAAAGGTGTGCGAAACCACTGCCCAGTGAAAGTCATAATTCTTTAATTTTGATTTAGTTTAGATAGGCAGTGGTATATCTTGCCTTTAATCTCAGCACTCTGGATGCAGAGACAGGCAGATCTCTGTGAACTCAAGGCCAGCCTGGTCTACAGAGCAACTTCCAGGACATCTAAGGCTACACAGAAAACCCTGTCTTGACAACACCCCCTCAGTTTATTATTTTTTTTTGTATATGTGTGTTTTAACTGCATGTATCTCTATATACCACATGCAAGCAGCACCTGCATAGACTGGAATAGGGTGCCATGTCCACTGGAACTGGAGTTATAGACAGTTGTTAGCTGCCCTGTTGAGAATCCAACCTGGGTCCTCTGGAAAAACATGTGCCCTTACCCACAGGAGCTACAGCTACAGCCCCAAAGGAAGACCACGATCTTAAGGCCAGCCTGGCCTACACAGCAAGTCCAAGGCCCATCTCAGCTACATAATGAAACTCTGCCTTTAAAAAGAATAAATCAAGTCGGGCAGTGGTGGCACACACCTTTAGTCCCAGTACTGGGAAGGCAGAGGCAGGTGGGTCTCTGTGTTTGAGGCAACCTGGTCTACAGAGTAAGTTCTAGAACAACCAGAGCTGCACAGGAAAACCCATCTTCAAAACAAACAGAAAATAAAACAAGCTATTATATGTAATTTCCGCTGGCGAGAGTGAGGGGGTTTAGTTGATTTGTAGTTCTGGAACGGAAAAGGAATGAGCATTTATTTGTTTTGGTATGAGGCGGAGAGGGGCCAGCACCATAGCACAAGCTTTAGTGACAGCAGGAAGTGGCATGTAAGCTAGAGCTTGGAGGATTGCTTACCTGCAGTTCCTGAATCTCTACCACACTATGGATTTCCTTCTAGAGACTCAAGAAGCCAGTCTATATCAGCCCTTGACAAGCCTCTCAACAAACTACTCTGTTGACCCTAAGACTTAGAGGCAACAGCTTCCCTCGTGCCACACAGCTATGTTACTACATTAAAGTAGAGACATGACTAGCCCTGGCTTCTGAGTGAGCCGAAAGATGGAGCATACAGGGTGTGAGGGAGTGCCCTGGAACTGTCAGGGTGTGGGAGAGCACCCTGGGTTACTGAAATAGACAAAA
The DNA here is from genome assembly GCF_004785775.1 of Grammomys surdaster. NCBI lineage: Eukaryota > Metazoa > Chordata > Mammalia > Rodentia > Muridae > Grammomys > Grammomys surdaster. The sequence goes on from NW_021604587.1 coordinate 16,738,308, forward strand.
TATCAGACAAGTGCATGTTATCCAAGAGGGCCTCAGCCTTCTGGTTTCCTCTAGCTGGATGGGGCCATCTGTTTACTCTGATGGGGATAGTGGCAAGAACTGGGTTTGGAGGTGTGCTGGCTAGTCTTGACACGCAAGCTAGAGCTACCTGAAAAGAGGACGCCTGAATTTAGAAAATTCGTCCGTAAGTCCAGCTGTAAGGCATTTTCTTTTCTCCTTTCTTTCTTTCTTTCTTTCTTTTTTTTTTTTTTTTTTTTTTTTTTTTGGTTTTTCGAGACACGGTTTCTCTGTATAGCCTGGGCTATCCTGGAACTCACTCTGTAGACCAGGCTGGCCTCGAACTCAGAAATCCACCTGCCTCTGCCTCCCAAGTGCTGGGATTAAAGGCGTGCGCCACCACTGCCCGGTGTAAGGCATTTTCTTAATTAGTTAATTAGTGATTGATGGGGGATGGCCCAGCCCATTGTGGGTGCTACCATCCCTGGGCTGGTGGTCCTGTGTTCTATAAGAAAACAGGCTGAGTGTGATGGTTTGTAAATGCCCTGCCCAGGGAGTGGCGCTGTTAGGAGGTGTGACCTTGGAGTAGATGTGTCACTGTGGGCATGGGTTTTAAGATCGTCAACCTAGCCGCCTGAAGCCTATCTTCTCCTAGCAGCCTTCAGATAAAGAGGTAGAACTCTCAGCTCCTCCAGCACCATGTCTGCCTGGACACTGCAATGCCTTTTTCACCTTGATGATAATGGACTGAACCTCTGAACCTGTAAGCCACCCCCAATTAAATGTTGTCCTTATATGAGTTGCCTTGGTCATGGTGTCTGTTCACCCTAATACACTGAGCAAGCATGGGAAGCGAGCCAGTAAGCAGCATGACTCCATAGCGTCTACATCAGCTCCTGCCCCCGGGTTCTTGCCCTTCTTGAGTTCCTGTCCTGACTTCCTTTGATAACCCTGTCCTCCCCAACTTGCTTTTTGGTCAAGGTGTTTTTGTTGCAGCAATAAAAACCCTAAGATGAGAGGACCATGTGTTCTTTGTCAGATCCGCTCAGCCCTGAAAACCAGGGTATTTGTTTTGCAGATTCTGCACTATGTAGATCTGGAACTTTCCAGAATGAGGTCTGTATTAGGGTTTTTTTTGTTTTTTGTTTTTGGTTTTTCGAGACAGGGTTTCTCTGTGTAGCCCTGGGTGTCCTGGAACTCACTCTGCAGACCAGGCCGGCCTCGAACTCAGAAATCCGCCTGCCTCTGCCTCCCAACTGTATTAGGTTTTAGAATAACCTTTAGGCTAGGCAGATCCATGGGAAAGAATCGAGATCCCCTAGGCACAAAAAGAAAGCTGGGCCTGCTGGGCAGTGGTGGCACACGCCTTTAATCCCAGCACTTGGGAGGCAGAGGCATGCGGATTTCTGAGTTCGAGGCCAGCCTGGTCTACAGAGCGAGTTCCAGGACAGCCAGGGCTACACAGAGAAACCCTGTCTCAATCCCCCCACACACACACAAAAAAAAAGAAAGCTGGGCCTGCTTAAAGATAACAGAGTCAGAAGACATAGTCTAATAACTGGGCAGCAGGAGTTAAAGTGACAGTTCCTGCAGTCACACTGACAGATTAGTTAAAAAAACTGCTGAGGCCATCTTTCAATGACCACACAGCGTGCAGCTGCCAGGTTGAGCTTGGAGCCTCTCCACAGCTCCATGCCTCCCAACTCCTCCATCACAGAAACTCCAGAGCACCTCTCCTTACTTCCCTCAGGGAGCCATGATCCAGGGCTGGGAAAACTGGCACAAAAACCCTTTGGTTTGTCCAAATCCACTGGCCCTGAGCCCCAAGTTCACTTTTATAGATTCATTTGCATTTCTCAGCGAGCTCTGGATTCCTTTTAAAGTTCTTTCTTCATTCACGTCCCTAGGATATATAGGCTTTGGTGGTGAGAAGGGCTAAGTTTTAACATTCATTCAGAACCCATTTACCGAGAGGCCCAAACTCCTTTACTGAATCACAGGCTGCTTTCAGGGGCTGAAGGATGTGCCTCGCTTCCCTGCTCTGTGGGGAGCGAGGGGGACAACACTCCCATCCCATAAAACTCCCAGACTAGAAAGAGGTTGATATGGTAGGGGAAACCCTGAGAAAGACCCAGATCATCATGGCCAAATTAATTAAAGCCAACACTTAGTTGAAGCCAGCTTTTTTATTTGCATACATGGGTTGCCTCCCTGTGAGGTGGGGTTCGAGAAGTCAGCACTGGATGTGAAGAAGACAAGGCATTTCCAAACCGGGGATTTGGTGGGCAGAATAGATGAGTTTACAGGAGCAGAACACAAACACAACGAATTATTCCTAATGACCTCCAAAAACAAAGACATGGTTGCAAGGTGGATATAACAAGGTAGTCATAACAAAGGGTAGTCATAGGTGGTCATGTAACCTTTTAAAACAAAGGTAGGGTTGCAAGATGGTTATAAACAACTTTTGAAACTTTTGAAAGAGGTGGTTGCCATTCCTGGAACAGACAATGCAGAACCATTTGTAGGTAAGGTTACAGATGGGGCATAGCCCAGTCCTTGAGAAACTGAGGTTTACTCATAAGTAGGAATGAGACCTAGTCTGTCTTTACTGTAAGATAGCTTTTAAGCCTAAGACAGAGACAGGCTGGTTCTTTACAGTTAGATCACACTCCTTTGGTAAGTCACTTGCTCTGGAAGTCACTTACTGGAAGAAGATATACCTTCCAACTTTGCTCCCAAACCCTGTGTCAACCTTGCATTAGCCCCAGGAGATCTTTTTTTTTTTAAGATTTATTTATTTATTTATGAATATACTGTAGCTGTCTTCAGACACACCAGAAGAGGGCATCAGATCTCATTACAGATGGTTGTGAGCCACCATGTGGTTGCTGGGAATTGAACTCAGGACCTCTGGAAGAGCAGTCAGTGCTCTTAACTGCTGAGCCATCTCTCCAGCCCCGCCCCAGGAGATCTTAAAGACCCCCCCCATCCATGAAATCAACTTAATTTAGTAAACTCAACACCATGTAAAGCTGCCAAAAAGTTTTCCAAAGTGATTGTTCCATTTTCTATTTCTAGCTACCATATGTAAAGGCAACTGCTGTTTTTCTGACTGTAGTCTCACCAAACACAAAAAGCATTTCCTTGACTATTTGGCATTGGGTACAAGATGCAGGACCCTGGCCGCACTAAACTTTCATTCTTTCCTGGCTGACTTCTCTCTCCTCTCCCACTCCTCTCATTTTGAAACAGTCTAGCTACACATCTCAAGCTGGCCTTGAACTTCCTCAGCCTCCTAGGTGCTGGGATTGAATTACGTGGATGTGGTATAAATGGCTGGCCTCCTCTTCTTTATGCACCATAGCCCTAACTGGGATAAGCCGTTAATCCTTCCACAGCACAGCTAACTGTTCCTCAGCTGATCGCATGCAGAGCTGTCCTTGGAAGCCATCCTGCACTCCAGAGCAGATGAAACTCCTTCCTTTCCCATGCCTGCCTATATTTCCTCAAGGCCCATCAACTCACGTTCATAAATTTGTATTACCAGGGCAACACACACATTTCATAGGCATCTGCTCCCTCTGCAGATTGCAGGTGATCTAGTGCCACTTAATATGTCCCAGTTATTTTCACAAGCCCCCAAGTTGTCTCATATTAGCTCAGCACAGTTTCTCTCCTAGAAAAGCAAGGTCTTACAAGGCACACAGAGGCAGCACCACATCATGGACCCTGGCAGTCTAGCTTGAGCCTTCAATTTATAACCACTTACCTTCCTGAACTTGCCAACCGCAGACCACAGTGAATCTGTTTATTGTACATAAATGGGGGTGGGGCTGTGATAGAGTCTGTAAAGTTATTGCAAATGCCTTCCCTTTCTCCTGAGACATACCTAGGTTGACAGATGACCCTGGGAGGTTATCCTTCCCGACTTGTCCCTAACAACTAGTTGATACAAGGGTATTGTAAGGACAGCAATGTGGCCTATTCACACTTTAAAGCTTCCCATGAGATTGGGCTAAAGTTAGAACTCAGCTGGGATCCCATCCCTGTTGAGTCCTGATCCTACCCTGGCCCATCCTCCCGCTCTGTACTCCCCTAAACACTATGTTGGTAACTCACTTGCTCCAGAATCCCCTTCACAGCCTCTTATTCTAGAAGAAAGCATATTTTCCTACTTTGATCCCCAAACCCTATGTCAACTTTGCTTTAGCCCTAGAAGATCATAAAGACTCCCATAAAAATCGCCTTCTGCCTACAAGCCTGTCTGCAAGCTTGAGGCGCTAAGAGGTCCATGGGACCAGGTTGGTACCTGGACACCCACTCTTAACCCTTTTCTACTTTCTCCTTGTCCCACTTCATCTATCCCAGGAACACACTTCTAGTGATCACATCCCCCCATGCAGAGCTGCTTTCCTACTGAACCATACTCTGTGTGGTAGAGTCACCTGACCCTTGCAACAATCTTGCCGCATCAGTATCCTTGACCTGCTACATCAGTGCTCCCGTCCTGTGCATCAGTATCCCTGCTCTAGTGAGAAAGCCAGAAACAATTTACAAAAGCTAAGGAAGCTTAAGCTGCTAGCCAGCTCCTTCCATATCCTTGCAATTTTGAAACCACAGGTTGTTTTGTTCTGTTTCTTTGTTAATTTGTTTGAAACAGAATGTTTGTCGCTGCCCACTCCGACCCTCGGAAAGAAACAGCGACACACGGAGTTCTTCTTCCCAACGCAGTTTATTCAGGAACCCTTACATTCTTCAAAAAGCCCCCCGAGCCTCTCCTACACCGCCCTTAAATCCCTCTGCCTTCTCCAATCAGAGCCTGCCACATCGGTGCATGTGATAGGACAGTGGGTATGGCAAGATCTGACATTGCCCTACGTAGCAGATGGCCTTATTATGCGTAGCAGTGAGCCTACGCAATATTGCCTGTGGGCGTGGCTTCTTCAGGGGCATATGAGGAAGTCAGGTGTTAGCCTCAGGCGCCATTTTGGAATGGCCACCACACCCGCTTCCTACAAATGTTAACTTTGTAGCTTTAGCTAGCCGGGATATCGCTATATATAAAACCAGGCTGGCCTCTGAGTTCAGCCTGCCTCTGCCTCCCAGGTACTGAGATTAAGGTGTGCACCATATCCACCAACCTCGGTCATGGTATTTATTCTGAAGAGAGTTCCCAATCCACAGCAACTCAGGCCTCACAGAACCTAACTCTGCCCTTGGAAAACCTGTGGCTTTGAATGGAAAGACAGTTGCCACAGTTGCCACAGTTGCCACAAGACACCGGCCTAGTGGCAACAGAGGCAGGATGTTGCTTGCATTTGCTGTTTCCCAAGTTCTTTGCCAAGTCTACATCCTGACTCTGTCCAATACTCTCCTAGGCCCACAGAGGTAGGCTCCAGGACCCAGCCCTTTTGTCTTCAAACCTGCAGCATGCAGCTTTCCTGGCTGCCAGCCATCAGCTCCTCTCTTTGCTCTGGCACATGTCTGTGGGATCTTGCCAGGTCAGAATATGCTTGGACAGAGCTATATTTAAATCTCAGAGGTACCTACATATGTGTCATCAATTCGTATACACACGGAGTCTTATTAGGACCTGTTTGCCTGTGTCTTCTTCTTTGTTGTTGTTGTTGTTTTGTTTTGTTTTGTTTTTCTATACAGAGTTTCCCTGTGTAGGTCTGTCTGTCTTGAAATTTGCTCTGTAGACCAGACTGGCCTCGAACTCAGAAATCTGCCTGCCTCTGCCTCCCAAGTGCTGGAATTAAAGGCATGCACCACCACTGCCTGGCTTCCTGTGTCCTCTTAAACAGCTAGCATGGGAGGGCACCATGGGCAACACAGGGCACCTTGGAAATTGAAGTTGTATCAATTAGCAGAAGCCTATTTATCACCCCAGTTATGCAGGCCAGCAGTCAGGCTGGGCAATTTGTCTCAGTTACATCTTCTCATACATATGCAATCAGATGTCAGACTGGCTGCGATCTGCAGTCAACTGGCATATCTTATCTCTGTCCCATGCAGGCATTCATCCTCCATTGAAGCCTGACTGTATATACTATGACTGGGAGAATTCCATGACAGTAAGTAGAACTGACCACAGTCTCTAAGGATCTCAGCATTTATACAGCATTGAGTTTACCACATTCAGTGGCACAAAACAGGTGATAGCCCAAATATGATGATTAATTTTGTATGCCATTGTAGTTAGGTACAATATATAGGTATTGGTCAAACATTACTTTGGATATTTCCATGATAGCTTTGTTTTAATGAGGTTAGCATTTAAATTAGAAGACTTCAACTAAAGCATAAGGATTAGCTTCCATGATGTACTTGGGCCTCATCTAATCAGTTGGCAGCCTAAATAGAACAAAGACTCACCTTTCCCCCAGCAACGGGGAATTCTCCAGAACAATGAAGGCCTTCAGACAGAACCTGAAGCTCTTAGTCTCCAACCTGCCAGCTTATTTTGCAAGTTTTTGTGATTTTGTGAGTGAGTTACTAAAAATAGTTCTGTCATTCACCTGTATATCCTGTTGATTCTGTTTCTCCAGAGAACCCTGACTAATGCCCTAGTTCAGATACAAGGGGTGGAAATGGATTTTACAGCCTTGATAAGATGGATGACTGTCACAAGGCAAAAGGCAGGGGCATGGGAGGGGCCTAATGCAAGCACCTCTGCCATTGAGCGAGCCAATACAATCTGGAGAATGGGTGGTGTGAGCAGAGTTTGGAACTTGGAACCTCGATGTCTGACCTTGAGCACTGACACTTCCCTGTCCAGTCAAGGGTACTTTTAACAACCTCTGTTCTCCATGGAGTTCCTAAGCTTCTATGAAAAGGAAAGGACTCTACTCCTGGATCTGGGACTCTGGATCCCTCCTATGCACCTACCCCCAACCTCTTTAGATTCCTGAGACCGACAGCATCTTCCACCTCTCATCTCAAAACTCCTTGGAGAATTTTAAAAGCTGCACTAATCTGCCTGAAAAATATTATGCATTCTGAAAGAGCTTTAGTTTGATCCCCCATGAATCCCCCAAAATAGTTGGAAAATTGGCCGGGACATACTGAGCCTTCCAGAAGTGAGCTCTGAAGGGACAAACAATGGAGTGGCCCATGCCTGATTTAGAACACACAGAGTCTTCGATGCTGAGACCTGCAATGCCTGCACCCAGCTGTAGTTTGGTCCTGGTCCCAAATAAGCAAGGCAAGGGGCGTCGCTCAGCCCTGCAGAGCCCATGTGTATCCTCCGTGCTTCTTCTACTCCGCTAGCTCTACTTCTGTCAAACACACCCTCCTACAATTGCTTGACCAGTTGGCTACCTCCGAGACCCCAGCTCTACTTGAGCTCCTGTTTACCCTTCTGCCTGGGTCTGACAGGACCAGGTGGCCTTCCACTGACTGGTTCCTTCCTCTTCCCTGTCTGCTGGCCTCTGAGAAGCTTAAGTGTATGGATGATGGTTAGTAGTACAGCAGGAAACTGGAGCAAGAGTACAGTCAACCTATAAGACAGCAAGAGCAGATTCCAGAAAATTCATGGCAGCAGCCTAAAACATAGTGGGGGGCCTGAGACCCACAGACGCCAAGTTTCAGCCCTCCATTTCTCTCGAACCCACCCCACATGACTAAGGTCAGTTTCCTTCTCAGTTTGTTCCTGTGTTAAGTGCCTATGAGAAAGATCTAGGAGAAATTCCATAAAAGCCTTCCTATCTTTTTGGTGCACATAACTTCAGTGAGCCCCAGCTGCATGAAACTGCAGTTTATCAAGTCATCCACAATAGGAGCCGCTTGGCAAGGCAGCCTGTACGGGTTCTGTCTTCCTCATCTTTCCAAACTAGCACTTAGAGCCCTGTTTGTCTGCTTCAGTGGATCATAAAGACACTACCCAGCCCTGTCAAACATAAGCAGACAGTGACCAGGATGCTGCAAAGGCTAGCAGCAGGTGCCAGGGCTAGGTGAGAGGCTTGCCTGTCTCTCATTTCTACTCTGGACCCAAATCCCATAAGAAAGCATGAGAGGGTGCTGGCAGGGCTTCCCCTGTTGTCCCAGAATAGCAGTCAAGGCCTGAAAATGAAGACAAGAGGTAAGAGGTTCCTGAATTCTAGAATGAGCAGTGAGTCACTGGCAGCCTGGAAGCCTGACTCTTCACTTCCTGAAAGTGTGGAGACCTGTTCTTCCACCCATTCTGCCTGAACAAAGGTCAGAGGTGGGGTGAGGAAGGCTGTAATGAAGATGTCACCCAAAATGGCAGGACTTCCTTTGGCTTTCTGAAGCAAGGGACTGACTGGGAAGTCCAAGTTAACTGGGGGACTATTTAATGTGTTTGTTTGGAAATCCCTCCATACCTACCTTAGGCATTATGTCTGATGTAGTGGTTACCTTTGTCCCGCCCATCCTATATCTCTGACCCATCCCTTACTCTCCAGGATCGGCAGCCTCCATTCCGGCCTTCATGTCTCCTCCATCAGGTTCCTGTCCACTCCAGTCCTAAAGCAGGTCTTTCTGACTGGGAAAATAACTTTGTGGCAGAGTGCTTGCCTGGCCTGTGCAAAGGACTGGGTTTGATCCCCAGCACCACCCAAAACACTGAGACAGAGTGGTATACAACCGTAGTCCCAGATGTGTGGGAAGCCTCGGCAGGAGAATTGCTTACCTCAGTAGTTCAAGACCAGTCTGGGCAACATAGTGAGACTCTGTCTCAAATAAATAAGTCATTCAAAATCTGCTTGGCAGACTAGAGCTCACAGATCAGCTGTTGCTGCCTATAGCTTGGTTTTTGTGTCGTCTGGGAGCTAAGAATGGTTTTTACATTTTATTTTTAGACAAAACAAGACTATGTGACACATATTTGCCAAAGCCAGCTATAAAGTCTGTATCACATCTGGCATAAGGGAATATCCTCCCTACACCCTATACCTCTCAGACCTGATACCTTAAGCAGTCGACTAGAATACCACCCTCCCTCCTTACCACAGTCAATGACCTAACATTCCAGACCTTACTCCAGATGATGTCCCTTCAGCTGAGTCTAAGCCTGCTCACCTTTCCCTGTTCAGGATATACAGCAGGGGCTGGCTGTCATATGCTCACACCAGATCACAGCTTGGTGACCAGTGAGTGACAGAGGGAAGGGCAAACGAAGGAGACCTAGTGGGCTACAGTCACCCAGTAGCTAGATGGCCCCTGCTTCTAGTTTCCTCGGCCCTTCCACACTTCAAAGGATCAGTAACAACTCTATGCCACTGCTGACTTCCTTGACTAACTGCCTTGACTAACTTCTAGGCTCTTCATCACCCCTATGACCAATTTCTTGCATTTGATTACCTCTGTTTAAATGGTTTTTGTTTTCCTACTAGGACTCTGGCTGACACACCGTTCTCCCAAGCATCCACATACTCAGAGTTTGCTCCGTGCTCTGCCTTTGACATTTTTACTCAACATGCTTTTACTCGTGACTTCAGAAGATGATTGGATATCTATGGTGTACATTCAAGGCCAAGGGTCAACAAACTACAATTAAACCCAGATTACTGCCTATTTTGTTATTTTTTTTTTTTTGCCTTTGGAACACAGCCACACCCATTCATTTACATACTGATCTGTGGCTGCCTGCTTTCAGTTTTAATTTTTCCCAGAAATCCATTTTTATTTCCTTGATTGTAAGTGTGTGTGTGTGTGTGTGTGTGTGTGTGTGTGTGTGTGTTGCACATCAAACCCAGGGCATTCAAGTGACATCCCTCTCCAGCTGCTTTCAAACCCAAACATGGTGGAAGGAGAGAACAAACTCACACAAATTCTCCTCTGACCTTCACTGGCACATGCACTTACGTGAGTCATGCACACACATAACTTGTTAATGTAATTTTAAAACCATTTTTTAAATGCAGAATCCAAGGCCCCATCCCAGATGTACCCAGTCAGTGTCTACATTTTAACAAGAGCACTGGAAAAATGAGGTGTAGGTCCCTTGAGATGTGCTGGCTCAGGCACCAGAGAGCTGGCACCCAACAGTCCCACCTGGTTTTGGTGGCCTGTAGCCTTTGTTCATACTGGGGGCTTCATCCCTGTCAGACACCAAGGCCCAAGCTGTTACCATTAGGGGAGGCTTTCAGCAGTTGTCAGCTTGCCCAGAGCCCTGGCAGGTCCTCAGGACAGGAGATAGCCCACTTCCTCCTCCTGGAGCTGCTGGAACTGCTCACAACAGAAACATCCGAGAGCTCTCTGCTGCCCTAGAAGTAAATTCTTTCCAACACGAGTAAAGATGTGTCTGTCCAGCTCAGGTTTCTTTGGAATTGGTATTTACCTACCCATCCCCCAGGGCTTGTGAGTACCTGATACACTGGCCTAATGATAGAAGTCAGGGAGGTGCAGCCATTGGAGAAAGAGTTGGGGGGAAGCCAGGAGCTTAGCTGTTGCTGCCTCTGTATCCTTGGTCCTTCTGGAAATGTTCCAGGCCACATCTGGAAATCACATCTGGAAGCTATGATGTTGCTGGACTTTTCAGAGCAGCAAAAAGGAAAGGGGTGGGGGCTGTGCTGACGTCAGTACAGACCACCCAGGAGCCTTTAGCTAGAGCTTTAAGCAGGAAGGCTAATTTTTCCACCATAATCCTGTCCCCACTCCAACTCTGACAGAGCCAGCTACAGCCCAGCACCCAACACTGATGCCATATTGAGCCCTCTTCCACCCTAAGCTTCAGGGACTCTGTGGACACATCCTCCCCTGCGGAACCTTCTCCTCTCCCTGACATCAGCCCTCCCCCAAAACGGATCCCTTCCCCTTTCCCATTCTCTCCTAGACTCCGCCTCTGTGTAGGTAATGTCTCTTAAATTAAAAACCAAACCATAAACTCATGAATAAATGTGCAGTCCAAATGATTTACAAGATGCTTCCCCCCAGTGAGCCTCCACTGCAGACTTAGAATTCCTACTGTTGTTCTGCAGCAATCAACAAGCCTCAGAAAGAGCTGAACAATGAGAGCTTCCAGCCTGGAGCATCAGGGGCCTCAGGGCCCAAAATCTCGCCTAAACCGCCATTTATCAGAGCCTCACATCTTCCCAATACTGGCTTCCAAATCACAGAGACCATCTAACAGGTCTTTTGTCCAACAGTCACCTGCTGACATCCCTAGCTCTGTTAATTATTATAGGCCTTTGCTGACCCAGAGGCTTCAAATTCAGAGACTTGTTAACTCCAACCCCTTAAAGCATCCTCCCCCTACCCATACACACCCATCCTGGAATGCAGGCAAATCCCATCTCTCTCTTTCTAGTCACTACTGATCAACTCCCAAACAGTCCTCCAATCTCTTGGATTCTTCTAGTCTCCCACCGACTTCCCTTGAACTTTTGTGATAGATTAATTGCAAAAGTGACCAGTTATTCCCCTCCGTGTTTGTCCCTCCCTGCATATTCCTTTCACACTATGACTTTGTATTATCATCCCCATTAAGAAACATCCTTGATCTGGACTCCCCCTGAGGGCTGCTTTGGCTACTACAACCTGACAGAAATCTGTGTGAATTTCTACTTCCCTGGGAAATCGGTGCAGTCACTACGTAAGTAAGCCCTCAGTAGCCTTCTAGAAGATGAGAAAATCATGTTACCCAAGCACCCCACTGACCCAGGCAAGGATCAGCCAGATACCAACCATCTGAACCAGTCAGTCCCCGGCCATAGAGGTGTGAGAGAGCTACTAAAATTGGATTACCAATCTAGACCAAAGAAGCACGCAGAAGATCCATACGTCCATGAGAAATAATAGATGATTAGGGTTTTAAGCCAATAAATTCTGTAAGGCTGGGGAGATAGATCAGTTGGTTGTGTGCTTACTGCATGAGGGTCTGAGGATCTGAAACCATGCAAATAACTGGGTGTGGAGGCATGTGCTTGTGATCACAGTGCTGGAAGCTGGAAATAGACAGATGTCTGGATCTTGCAAACTAGCCAGTCTAGCCTGATCAGCGAGCCTAGGATCCCAGATCCTATATCAAAAAACAAAGTAGGTCCTGGAGTGGCACAGGCCTTTCATCTCAGCACTCAGAAGGCAGAGGCGGGTAAATCTCCATGAGCTGAAGTCTACAAGCAAGTTCCAAGTCAGTCAAGGCTACAACAGTGAAACTGTCTCAAATAAATAAAAAAGCAAATAAAGTAGGTGCAGGTAAGATGGCTTAACCACTGTAAGAAACAGAGTGTGAATTTTTCTGTCATATACTATGAAAATTGGGTTTAGGACAAAGAATTCAAATCTTTTTACACCACCCCCACTTTGTAAGATTGGAGCAAATGTTTTAATCACCATCCAGGAAAACCTTTGTTTACAGAGTGGTCCTCTGATGTGTTCCTTGAACTTGACAGCCAAGAGCAATGGATTCTTTCTCCTTGACGGAGTGACACTTTCCCTTCCCTTCATCTCCAGTGTGCCAACTTATTTCAGACTTGTCAATTAAATTAAGACTATGCGGTCAGATCCCAGCCAATGGGAAAGAGACACAGTCACTGCCTGAGTTAAAATAAAATCCAAATGCACTTCCTGTGTCCATGTGTTCCCTCTTCTGGCCACACCCTCTTGATCAAGAGTAAAGTCTGCCTGCCCAGACACTCAGCTGGAATGGTGGGCCCCTTTTTTGTGACCTCAAACTTATTTCTAACACTGTCAAGCCTAAGGATCTAAACTCAATATCCTCAGGACCCACATGATAAGAGGACAGATGGTCCTTTATGTCCACACACATATCATGGTGTGTGTGCATCTACAAACACACATACACAGAGAGAGAGAGAGAGAGAGAGAGAGAGAGAGAGAGATGTAGAGACAGAGAGAGACAGAGAATAAAAAAGGGGGGGGGGATCTGTTCTTCCGGCATAACACCTGAGATCAACCTCTGGCCCTCACAGACATGTACACACATGTACCTGCTTGTGCACCACACACATACACATATATTCTCAGATGGCTTGTTTCACAGCAAAAACAAATTAATAAGCCCCTTGCACCCTCACTGACTGTAAAAGACTTCACAGAGCAAACCCTGCGCTGCAGGTAACAGGTTTTTCTAACAAAGATCATTTTCCACAGTTTTTGACAAAACCAAGTCTCCACAGCATTCCTGGCAGAGCTCTGGTGGGAACAAATCCCGTCCTTTGTTCATTCAAGTGTCTCCTCCAGGCCTGGCTCCTAGCCCCACCCCCAGCCCCACCCCACCCTAAATACAATTTTTACTCTCCTTTTCTCATCTCTTAAAACATCCTTCAACTCCAGATCTGTATCACTCTGAAGTGGCCTAGGGTGGTGGTAGTGGTTGTTGTTGTTGTTGTTTTGTTTATTGTTGCTGTTGTTATTTTAGTTCCTTGGCTGGAGAGACTCACCCTTATCATGCAGGTATAGAATTCATCCCAGCCCAGACAGCAACCTTGTGAGGTGGAGGCTTATTTCTTCATGGAGGAAGACAAACACGGCATATACTCTTTGGATACCACCTTCAAAACCTCTGGGTCACAGCTTACCCTCCACCTAGAGCTGAGGTGAACTTTTCTGGGCAGGCTTCGACCTGGCCAGCACTCTCTGTCTTAGTTAAGTTTCTATTGCTGTGATTAAACACCACGACCAAAGGCAACTTGAAAAAGAAAAGGCTTATTTCATCTTGTAGCTTGTCATCATCCAGGGAAATCAGGCCAGGAACTGAAGCAGGGCAGGGATGTAGAGACAGGCACTGATGCAGAGGTCACAGAGGGATGCTGCTCACTGCCTTGCTCTCTGTGCTTTGCTCAGCCTGCTTTCTTATGCTACCCAGGACCACCTGCTCATGGATGGCACCTGACTGGGCTCTCCCAAATTAACCACTAATCAAGAAAATGTCCCACAGGCCAATTGTATGGAGGCATTTTCTCAACTATGGTTCCTTGTTCTGGTGACTCTAGATTGTGTTGATAAAAATCTAGCAAACACATTTTCCAAATACTGACAGGTAGGATAACCAAGGGGTATATACATCTGATTAGTATGGGGAACTCAGAGTCTGTAGTTCTCTTTTCTTCTTCTTCTTCTTCTCCTTCTCCTTCTCCTTCCTCTTCCTCTTCCTCCTCCTCCTCCTCCTCCTCCTCTTCCTCTTCCTCTTCTTCTTTTAAGATTTACTTATTTATTTTATGTATGTGAGTGCACTGTAGCTGTCTTCAGACACAAGAAGAGGGCATCAGATCTCATTACAGATGGTTATGAGCCACCATGTGGTTGCTGGGAATTGAACTCAGGACCTCTGGAAGAGCAGTCAGCGCTCTTAACCATTGAGCCATCTCTTCAGCCCCTGTGGGTCTCTTTTCATCATTAGGAGCCAGTGGGTAAATGCTTGTTATTTAGAAGAAAATTCTGAACTATTTCAGAAGGCTACATGGGGAAGGCCATGATGGCATGGAGTCCCGGACATCCACAGTGTTAGCCAGTTTGACCCATCTTATATGAGCTTTCTTCTCAGATTCAGTCCTCTGTCCATCTCTCCTGCTTCCTGGAATCACATTCTCAAACAAACGACTTCTTTACAAATCCTTTTCTCAAGCTCTTCTCTAGGAGACCTAGGCAACAGCCAAATGTCAGAGAGGTTAAGTCATTTGCTCAAGATCACACAGCTTGAACAAATTCTGATTATACTAACAGAAAAGGTGAGAATCCATGCCGGGCGGTGGTGGCGCACGCCTTTAATCCCAGCACTTGGGAGGCAGAGGCAGGCAAATTTCTGAGTTCAAGGCCAGCTTGGTCTACAGAGTGAGTTCCAGGACAGCCCGGGCTATACAGAGAAACTGTCTCTAAAATCCAAAAAGAAAAAAAAAAGGTGAGACTTAGGATATGACAGTCATAGTAGATCACATGCAGTCATATGACTAAAATGGATGACACCATTTGTAAGTGGCCAAACCAGTGAAGTCTGATTAAGTCACATATACATAGCCAATATTTGCTCAGTCAGCTGATCAATGCCTCTCCCAGCATGGCTCTGAGAACATAAACAGAATATACATAAATAAATCAGATTAAAATTTTTAGATTTTTTTATTTTATGTATAGGAATATTCTACCTACATGTATGTATGTGCACCTGGTGTGTGTGCCTGGGACCCACAGAAGTCAGGCATTGGATCCCCTGGAACTGGAGTTACAGATAGTTATGCAATGCCATGTGGGTGTTGGGAATTGAATCTGGGACTGCTGGAAGAGCAGTCAGTGTTTTTAACCCTAGAGCCATCTCTCCAGCCCTTCATATTTTATCTTTAATGATTCAAGTTATGTAGCCAGGCATGGTGGCACACACCTTTAATTACAACACTTGGGTGGCAGAGGCAGGCAGATCTCTAAGTTCAAGGCCAGTCTGGTCTATGAAGTGAGTTCCAGGACAGCCACACCTATGTAAAGAGAACTTGTCTCAAAAAAAAAAAAATGTATACTAGAGCTCATACTCTAGAAGTGTCTCCTACAACATGCATTTTCCTTTATCATGTTGTCTGGGAGCTCTCTTTTATATCACATGCAGTATCCTAGAATGTGAACAGACCATACATTAGTCACTTTTCTTTTGGTAGACACGTAGGCTGCTGGTAATCTTGATTCTACAATTCTTAACATTGACACAATCCTGAGTTGACTTTTCAAAGCTCCAAATGACTGACACTGACTTTTTTTTTTTTTTTTTTGGTTTTTCAAGACAGGATTTCTCTGTATAGCCTGGGCTGTGACTGACACTGACTTATCTGCACACTTCATCCCCTGCCTGACACAGTTAACTTTGAACTCTAAGACAAGAGTCAGAACACAGAGAAGAAGAAACAGCAAGAGCTATCCTAGCCAGTGGGGAGGAGAGATCAGGCTCCATGGCAGAACATTGTACTGGTCAGTTAGCTATCAACTTGACACAAGCTAGAGTCACCTGGAAGAGGGAGCCTCGTATGAGGAACTGCCTCCATCAGATTGACCCAAGTTCGTGGGACATTTTCTCAGTTAATGATTGATGTACGAGGATCCAAGTCTCTGTGGGTATTTCTACCCCTGAGCAGGTGGTCCTGGGTTCTATAAGAAAGCAGGCTGAACAAGCCATGAGGAGCAAGCCAGCAAGCAGCACTCCTCCATGGCCTCTGCGAGTTTGAGGCCAGCCTGATCTACACAGCAAGTTCCAGGACAGCCATGACTTTATAGAGGGGGGGGGGCGCTACGATCAGAGGAAGCATTTCCTCTGACGGGAGAGATGAAACTAGCAAGGAGGGAAGAAGGGGCTCACTGGGGATTCTGTATATATACTATACATCGGCCTGGATGGAAGTTACACAGTGCATAAATGGGCAAGGAAAACAATCACTAAGCCAAATCACTCAGATGCGAATATTTTACAATGTATGGACTAAAATATAATCTTTAAAAAAGGTACAATGCAAACAACTCTTGGGACAAAATGAACTCAGTGGTTTGCAGAGTTTTTTCTCATTTTCCTTTGGGCATTTTTTCTGTCTTATTAGTCTTTTGCATTTTTTATTGTGATTTATGTTTTGTGGTGATTTTACATGTCTTTTTGTTTGTTTTAGTGTTTTGTTTTGTTTTGTTTTGTTTGAAGAAAGAGAAAGAACATAAAAATAGGTAGGGAGGCAGGCATATCTGGAAGGAACTGGAGGAGGGAAAAACATGGTCAAAATATATTCTGTAAGAAAATAATTTTTAATTTTTTCAATTAAAAAGAAAAAGATAGCTGTTACGTGTAGATTCTGCTTGGACCACTCAGCTGCTCATGACAGATTCTAAATGTGTAATACTGTGGTGGGCAGGAGGGAGAGAGACTGTCATCCTTTCTTTTTCTGAACACCTAAAACCCTTCCCATCATTTGGAGGAACTCAGCATACTGATTTGTCTTCTCTGGTGATGAGGGCTTAGGCCCAGAGCCAAGCTCAGCCCTGTCTCAGTCACGCTTCACAGAGCTCAGAATCTGGCATCACAGAAAGGCAGGGACAGCTGAGAACACAGCCACAAGGACAGTGGTGGGGATGGCAGCTCACAGGCACAATCCTCTCATGCCCAGTCCTTCTGATGAACCCCAGAAGGCACCCTATAATCAATTAATAAACTCCCCTCCACCTAGGTCAGAGTCAGTGTCTGATCAGGACCAAGTACCCTGTCAGTAAATGCCGTGTTGGAGAGACCAGAGATCTGGGTGGTGTCCTAAGCCATTCCGGTTCATCAGGTTCCAGATAGTGAGAGGAAGTGGTCCCATGACCAGCTCAAGTCACAAGGAAGGGCCATTGAGTAGAGAAGGGCCCGAAAATGGCAGAAAAACTGACCCAGCTGGGGATACTAATGTTAGCTCTGGATGTGAGGGGCTGGGCCTCACCATTCTTGCTATATTGAGAGGTAAGACAGGGCTAGTCCATGGTATTTAGCCAAATGCACAGAGCTGGATTCTCATAACCTAGGATGAACATCAGGAAAGAACTGCTTTCAAAGGAGTAGGGCAGGCAGTGAAGTGCCATCTGGGCTTCAGGTTGTCCTTTACAGAGCAGACTGACCTCCCGATGTGAGATGCAAGCTGCGGACGTGGCTCAATAGAAGAACACTTGCCTAGCATGATCGAGGCCTGGGCCTTCAGTCCCAGCACTGGACAAAGCACAAAGAAAAAAACAGGGAACAGTGAGTGTAACACTTCAGAGGTCATGGGTGTATGAGTAAATGGACAGACAGACAGACATCTCCTTAAAGAAAAATACAGGACAGAGATGGTAGAGTTC
The DNA here is from genome assembly GCF_004785775.1 of Grammomys surdaster. NCBI lineage: Eukaryota > Metazoa > Chordata > Mammalia > Rodentia > Muridae > Grammomys > Grammomys surdaster. The sequence continues at coordinate 16,756,062 of NW_021604587.1, forward strand.
CCAGCAAGCCTCATCAATAAGGAAGAAGCCAAAATGCAAGCTGACAAAGGTCACAAGGGAGTCTTTTGTAGAACCCTTGAGTAAGCTGGAAGATTCTTTCAGTATTGGACCAGACTGAGTGTCCAGCTTAGTGTAGAAGGTTGAAAAGTATTGGTTATCTAGTAACAGTAAAAAAAAAAAAAAGTGTCAAAATAAAGATGCTTGAAATGTCATGAATTTATGAGTCTAGATCAGTTAAGCAACCTTTTATTGTCTGTGGTCATGCACGCATCCATGGTCAGCTATGAGGTGAAGAAGCATCTGCTGATAGTGCCTGAGGTCTCTGGCATTTTTTAGCACCTGCCAGTGACTGGACTGATCAGGGCCTGAGCTAGGAAACCTGTCTCTAGCTCTCCGAGGTCTTTTACCTTCCCACAGGCTCACTTGTTCACATGGCAATATAAGAGAGCACACAAAAGCAGGCGGGGCCCTTAAGGCCTAACCTCAAAAAGGACTCTACGCTACCTGCAGCACTTCCCATGGCCAGATGATGGGGAAGCTACAGCCTCAGACCAGATCCCTCCTGTCACTGGAAGAAGGTATAAAAGCCACTAGGTACAGGGTGTGAGTTCAGAGGGGCGCAGCAAGTGGGGACTACTTTATAAATCATCCTGCTACATGACACTGGTGAGCTTGACATTGCCAAACTCTGCCACACTATGCGACTTCAAGAACATCATTAAACCACCCACTTGTTTCTTAGAAGACAGCCTATGGCCAAATCTCCAACGAAAATCTTCCCCTCCTTCCCTTCCTTCCCTCCCTCCCTCTCTCTTCCCTCCCTCCCTCCTTTCTTTCCTCCCTCCCCTAAGGCCCTCATGACCACGCGAATAGCAAATACTGCTTTGGCTTTTACTACTTCCAACTACCAGCACCCATGAGTCTTTGCCCATACACTTCCTGCAGACTCTTGACCTCATTCTGACCCTCTGTAGTCAGGAGTTAACATCCTACCCCAGAAGCCTGTTCAGCTGATAATTGTCACAATTTGTAAAATGGCCTCAATGGCCCATGTGTGAAAGGTTCGCTCCTCACAAGGGTTCCATGATATCATAACATAACCTTTAAGCACAGAGGCTTAATAAGAACTCTGATGCACTGAGCCCTTGAGGGGGACTGTGGGACATGGTCTCTTTCTCCTTTCTAACTCCCAGCTACCATGAAGTGAGCCTGTAGCCCTGCCCACTTCTGCCATGATGTTCAGCCCCTGCCCAGGCCCAAGGCAACGGGGCCAAGTGACTATTGACTGAAAGCTCAAAAACCTTTTATCTTTTTAAGCTTATTTAGTCATATAATGATTTGGTACAGTAACACACACTGGCTGCTTTCTAACATGGTTCATTTCCTCATGTTCCTACTGAAGGTCCTAAGATCTCTCTGAACTTAAGCTACTCACACTGGCATCTCTATCTCCAGCTTGCTTCCGCCTGCAGTGAAACCAGCCCACCAAGCTAATGGCTATTTCCCAAAGGCTCTTCCAAGCCAAACCTGTTCTCTGTTCAGTGTTTCAAGTGACCACACCACCACAGAGCCTGTGGGCTGCTCACTCAGAAAACACCCTTATCCCCAGATCCCCAGCCACTTAAGCTAGAAACATCTAAAAAGCAATTTCTTTCTTGGAAATTCTCCTCATGTGCCTAAGGACTCTTGTACAATGCCTGTCTAGACCTTTTGTCTGGCATTCCTTGCATGATCGCTGATCACTTAATAAGAGCTAGCAGGAGGTTCCATCCAGACTTAGGGTGTGGGGGTGTAAAGAGTGAAATATCTGTCTTGAGCATGAAAGTGAGTGGCAATGGACCCAGGTCTGTCACCGAGGCTCCAGCAGCAAACCTGCCCAATGTTGGTGAAGTTGGTTTTCCCTTAGCACGCATGTCCTACCGAACCTTTTTCTGCCCCTGGTTTCCCCCTTGCTCTATTTGGGAAAGCAAACCTGCACAGTGGGCATGATGATCCACAGGAGGAGAAATGGGTTCTAAACTGGGAGTAGCTTTCCCAGCGTCGTTTGAGAGCATATAAGAGCAGAACTAGGTTTTCAGTCAGGCTCCTCTGACACGGAACCAACCAAGTCCTTAGAGAAGAAGTCATAAGCAGTTCTCGTAAGGGAACAATTCAACACCCTGTCAAAACTGCCTCGATGTTAAGAAACCTTTATTGGCAGGGTGGTGGCACTTACCTTTTAGTCCCAGCACTTGAGAGGCAGAGGCAGGCAGATTTCTGAGTTCGAGGCCAGCCTGATCTACAGAGTGAGTTCCAGGACAGCCAGGACTACACAGAGAAACCCTGTCTCGAAACACCTATTGAAAAAACAAAAAAAAAAAAAAAAAAAGAGAGAGAAGGAGGGAAGGAAGGAAGGAAGGGAGGGAGGGAGGGAGGGAGGGAGAGAGGGAGGGAGGAAGGAAGGAATCTTTTGTTAACCAGTGCGCCATACAATGCACCATACAATTGCGGATCACCTCTCCAGTCAGGTGGAAGAGAAGGCTCTTTGAGAGCAGCAAGGAGCTAGTCCCCATTCCACGGTTCCTCTACTAGGCCTTCTCCCTAACCCCTCACCCGACCTGTGTTCGGGCTTTCACCTATTTTTTTGCCTTTTCGCAGCTGTTTCTCAGAGAGGGCTGAAAGCCTCTGGGAAAGCAGAAGATGAAACTCCAACTAGAGCAAGAGAGACTGGGGCACTTCCAAACCTCAAAGTTATGGAAAAACCCCACTGAGGTCTCCCAGGACAGTGACTCAGCACTCCACAGGCCTGGCTGCAGTGGGAACTCCAGACCACAGCCTAGGCCTGGTGCCTGCTAGCCAGGCAGCCTGCTTGCTTTCAGTTTGGTTCTTGTACTCTCCCAGGGGACAGGACTTATAGTGCATTCTCATCTAGCTTCAGAAAGTGACAATTTCCTAGTCTGACAAGCCTTGGGGTGTGTCTTAGTTAGAGTTTTACTGCTGTGAATAGACACCATGACCAAGGCAACTCTTATAAGAACAGCATTTAATTGGGGCTGGTTTACAGGCTCAGAGATTCACTCCATTATTATCAAGGTAGGAGCATGACAGCGCCCAGGCAGGCATAGTGCAGGAGGGGCTGAGAGTTTTACGTCTTCATAGGAAGGCTGATAGAAGACTGGCCTCCAGGCAGCTAGGACAAGGGTATTAAACCCATGCCCACAGTAACACACCTACTCCAACAAGGCCACACCCCCTAACAGAGCCACTCCCTGGGCCAAGTATGTACAAACCATCACATGGTGGGACTCATAGACCAATCTGGAGTCTCTCTTTCCAACAAGTGTAGCCCTCACCTTCCCTTTCCAGGACCAGATAAAGCTGGTAATGTCACTCTTTGTGGGTGAATGAAGCAGGAATGAGGGGTGAGAATACAAAAGAGGGCATGACAGATCCACAAAAGCCTTCCTAAAGATGATTAGGAGCCCTCCCCTCAGCCAAGAACTCCCTCCTCCAAAAAGGTGCTCATCTTTGCCGCCCAGTTATGAACAGACTGCCTTCGATACCAGACAGGGAATCTGTACACATATGCTAGTCAGCCATTGTTGGTCTCAGGAGAATGAGGAGGTAAGGATGGAAGTAAGTATAAGTCTCTAGGTTTAAAATAAAGACTCCCTGCCACAAGGGGAAACCTCCACTCACGATCTCAAACAATCTGCAGCCACAGCCCTGGCAGCAGCTGAGAAAAGGCATGACGGTCAGAAACAGGTATAAGTGTGGCACTGCCATTCATTACCAACTACGCAGCACAAGATCCAGTCATCCTTTCTGCCAAATGAGCACAAAATTTAGCGTGCAGGTGTGCTGGGGTGGTACTGGGACATCCTGGATTAGGTCACTGTAGTAAGAACGCTCAGACATTGGAGGGTCTCAGTGACTATGTCTGCCACCATTTCTTTTCTTTTCTTTCTTTCTTTTTTTTTTTTTTTTTTTTTTTTTTTTCCGAGACAGGGTTTCTCTGTGTAGCCCTGGCTGTCCTGAAACTCACTCTGTAGACCAGGCTAGCCTCGAACTCTGAAATCCGCCTGCCTCTGCCTCCCAAGTCCTGGGATTAAAGGCGTGTGCCACCACTGCCCAGCCACCATTTCTTTCTGAATCATAAAATCCTTTCAGTTAGGTTAACTTTATATATTAACTTGGCTATGTCACAGTATCCAGATTGATCAAACAGTATTCTGGATGGTTCTGTGAGTTGTTTGTTTGTTTGTTTGTTTGTTTAAGTCAGTAGAGTTTGAGTCAAGTGCCCTGCCTCTACCCAATGCTTGTTTGTTAAAAACTTGGTTTCCAACTGTTAGATCTAATCACTGAGAAGTAATTCGATCATTATTAGAGTGTTTTTAGGAAGTAGCTGGAGAAAGTGGGTCATTTTGGACTTGCCTGTATCTTGTCCCTAACCTTTCCTCTCCATGGTTTTTGCTTCCTGTCTGTGATGGAGTGATAGCAGTTTGTCCCACCACATCCTCTGTGCTGAGCAGTCTGCTGCCTCACCACTGCTGAGGAGCAAGGGAGCAAAATGACCACAGACTGGGCGTCAGAAACTGTGAGCCAAACTGTAGCCTTCCTTCTCTTAAGTTGTTTATGCTAAGTATTTTATACAAAACAAAAACATACAAACTCCTCAAACTTACACATCCACTGGATGCCTTCCTGATTTCTTTTTTGTTTTTTGTTTTTTGTTTTTTTTGATACAGGGTTTCTCTGTATAGCCCAGGCTGTCCTGGAACTCACTCTGTAGACCAGGCTGGCCTCGAACTCAGAAATCCACCTGCCTCTGCCTCCCAAGTGCTGGGATTAAAGGCATGTACCACCACTGCCCAGCCTTGGATGCCTTCCTATTAGCTAAAGGCCTCAATAGAACAAGACTAATCTTAAGCAAGGGGAGAGACAGAGAGAGACAGATGCTGACAGAGACAGAGAGATCTACATCCTTTCAAAACCAGTGTTTCAATATATTGGCTGTCTTGGTCCTGTTTCTCTGGAGAACTCTGGTCAATATTGAAGGAAAGGAGAGGGTCTAACCTAGAGCTCAACCTAGGCTTGCTCCTGTGTACCCCAAAATTATGCTTAAAGGACACTTTAGACCTCCCACTAGGGCTGCAGTCTTGAGAATTAGCCTGGCTTCCTCGTAGGCTCCATCAGTCCTGGGTGTTGCTTCAGTCCTGTGTCTGCTGCCATTTCCACAGCATCAGATCCACCCTCTCCTCACCTTTCCCCAAAGAGTAGGAACATGGGCTGAGGATGTGAGTTCCAAGCACAAAGAGAGAGAGCTGCCCCCTCCCAAAATGAGCAGTGATTGTCAGAGCACACAGCTCCTGAACAGTTAGAGTGATCCTGTGGAGATGTTGAGAGCCGGAGCCATCTCAACAGGGATATACAGATTACAGTAATCTCCATCCTTTCTTCCAACTCTGAGGCTCTCGGCCTTCCATCTACCATCAGGACACAATGTATCATCTGTTGCTTTTCCCACTACTCTCTCTCTCTTTCTTTTTTTTTTTTTTTCCTTTTTGAAACAGGGTTTCTTTGCAGAGCCCTGGCTGTTCTGGAATTAGCTCTGTAGACCAAGCTGGTCTCAAATTCACAGAGATCTGCCTGCCTCTACCTCTGGAGTGCTAGGATTAAAGGCGTGCACCATCACGCTTGCCAGCTTTTCACATTACTCTTGCAGTGTGCATACCCATGTTAGAGATGACGAAATGAGGGCACAGAGCACTCAGGCATTTCTACAGGACATAGGGCACTGGAGTGAAGTTAGAAACACTTGATTATGTGCAATTCTGTCCAAGGAGAGCACAGCAGATGAGTATCCTAAGGACCTCACGGGACAGCTTATTTCTAGCACTGTCCATGCCATTCAGGAGCTGGACCTCTAACTCAGTAGAATCCTTGTGAGAGCTTATCTATTCTTACACATCAAGATCCAATGATTGGCAAATGGAAAGCAAGCTGTAGTTAGTGTGCGTGTGTGTGTGTGTGTGTAGTATGTTGATATGTGGTGTCTGTGTATGTGTGTGTATTACGTGGTATGTGAGTATAGTGTATATGTGTGTGTGTTATATAGTGTGGGTATGTGTGTGTATGTAGTAGGTAGTATGTGAGTGACATGTATATGTGATGTATGATGTGTGTTATGTGATTGCTGTGTATGTGTGTGGTATATAGTGTGTGTGGTAATGGTGTGTGTGTAGTATGTGGTATGTGTGTAGTATGTGATATGTGTGTGTTATGTGGTGTGTGGGTAAGTACAGTTCTGTGCATGTTTGTGACCAGGTATTTAGGTGCCTGCAGTTTTGGCCAATCTGGCCATGAAGCTTTTAGGATCTGTCTTTCTCCTCACCCCAGCACTGGGGTTACAGGCATGTCCAGCCATGACTGACTTTTTGCATGAGGATCTGAACTCAGCAACTTGTGTTTGCAGAACAACTGCCCTTACCCACCAAGTCACCCGCTGGCCCCATTCCTAACATAAGTGCCATTATAGTTCCTAGTACCTCAGCTAATATCTCCTCAGATGTGGTACCCCAAAGCACCCCCCAAACACTTCCACTTGCCCCTTTACTCCCTTTGTTGGCCTATTAGCCTAGTTCATCTCCTTTTGAACATCACGAGAATAGAATTACAGGGTGCACACATTTGTATTTTGGCTCATGTCAACAATTGTCTTTTTATTGCTGAGTGCTTGTCTGTGTGTGAATAAAATTCCAGCTGAAAATGGACTTGTTGATGGACCTTTGACCTGTGTTCAGTTTGGGACTGTAAAAAAAAAATGAAGCTACTAAGAAGTACATACTTCTTACATACTTTGCAGGGACCAAAAATTTTGCTGCTGCTGCTGCTGCTGTTGTTGTTATAGTCCTAAGAGTGGAAGTACCGAGTCATGGGCGAAGCATCATGGCATGCATTGTGTTCCCAAAAGAAATCCTACAGTCTCAATCCCATCAGATTAAGAGTAGCCATTGTGGTAGGTCCTAATCCAATATGACTCCCTTCCTTCTCAAAGGGAAACTCGGGTGTGTCTACACACAGAGAACCACAGGAAGAGAGTCAACCAGGCAAATGCTACATGACAGCAGAGGAAGAGGCTGGAGTGACGCAGCTGCCAGGTAACCAGTGCTGAGGATTGCTGGTGGGATAAGAAAACTCAGAAAGGGGCCTGGGATGGATTGCCTCTCAGAACCCTGGAGAGAGCAGCAGCGACCAACACTGTAATATTGGACTTTGAGCCTCCAGGGTAGACAAAGGTAATTATCTGTGATTGACAGCCACTGTTCTTCATGGCCCTAAGAAACAAATGCTGTGATATCAGCAGCTCCTGCCCTGTAGCTTACCAGGGTGTCAAGTAAGATATTCCTGAGGGAAATCAAAGGATTTGACTCTGGAAGTTGGTGACCACATCTCCACACTGTTTTCATCAGGGCAGCTGTTGAACAGTCAGGTCATTTCCAGGCAAAAGCTCCCTAAGCCATCACTTCTGGCCTAAGATGGAAATGAAGGCTTAGGGAGGGCTAGCAGTCAGCCCAAGGTCACAGAGCTAGTAAAAGATGGGGCCAAGACTGAACACAAACACTGACTTTTTAAACAAATGAACCCTAAAGAGTATTCCTACCTGACAGCACTTAGACTGCTATAGACACCTCTATGGAGCTCCTTCCCCAGTGACTCACCTTGTTTCTGTTCCTGCTATGAGTCAGAAGCCAGACTTTGAGCTTTCTAAAGGACCATATATCCAATAACCCGATGATACCCAGATGACACATGGGAAATTCCTGTCCATCCTTTCATAATATTTTTAAATTTATATGTGTACACCTGTGCATGTGAGTATGGAGGCAAAGATCAACCTCAAGGACTGATCCTCAGGGCTCACCCACCTGGCCCTGGGGCCCCTCAAGTGACTAGAGTGGCTGGCTAGCTAGTTGCAGGGATCCCTGGAACTTCCTCCCAGGGCTGGAATTGTGAGCACACCACACGCCTAGCTTTTCACATGGGTAATGGGGCCAAAATTTAGGTCATTTGTTTTCGAGATAGGGTCTTACTATATCACCTTGGTTATCCTACAACTAGTTATGTAGATCAGGCTGGCCTCCAACTCATAGAAATCTGCTTGCTTCTGTTTTCCCAGTGCTGGAATTAAAGACTCGCCCAGCTGTCTGAGCTATCTCCTCTACCCTAATCACATCATTTATAAGGAAGTGAGTCCATCTTCTTTCTGGCCTTTGGTTCAGGCACCAAAGAGAGACTCCACTATCCCTCCTGAGCCAAGAGAGCCCTGGCCACCCATTTTGGTCTCTGCACATTTTCAAATAAAGGGGAAAGAAACAGTGACAGGTAGGATAGAGATAGACCAGGATAGCAATATTCACCTCACTGCAAAGAAATTGAGTTTAAACAAAACTCATAGAAAACAGGAAATGTTTTCCTCTCTGCCCCAGGACACCTGACCCAGACAACAAGGCTGTCACCCAGTCTATGGTGAGACTGTGTCCCCTGCAACCAGTACATGCCTTTAACATCTCACTGGTTTTTAGGGTAAGCATTTCTCATTTTTCTCAGAGCCTTGTTCCTCTTGATGTTTCTTTCTTCTTTCCTCCCTGGATCCTTTAGGAACATTTCTTATGTTGCAGCCCTGGTGCTGGGAGGCAGAAGTGAGTGGTGCCTCGCCTCATGCCTGCCTCTTGGGGTTCACAAGACTCTTCTGTTGCACTTGGCATCTTGGGCCAAGGCCACAGTCTCAGCCTCTCCCTCCCTCCCTCCCCCCTCCCTCCTTTCCTCCCTTCTTCCCTCCTTCTTTCTCTCTCTCTCTCTCTCTCTCTCTCTCTCTCTCTCTCTCTCTCTCTCTCGTTCTGAAACTCAACCCCAGGCCTTCCTGAATGCTAGACAAGTGCTCTGACATGTTGCTGCACCCCCAGTTCTTCTCCCACAGTGGTTCCATCTGTTTCTAAGATGCTGTGTCTGTTTCTCCCCCAGCGTCCCAGTCTGCCTCTGCGATAACCCAGTTCTTACCTATTCCAAATGTCAATTCCTGAAAACAAATACATATCTTTCCTCTTTTTTTTTTTTTGGTTTTTCGAGACAGGGTTTCTTTGTGTAGCCCTGGCTGTCCTGGAACTCACTCCGTAGACCAGGCTAGCCTTGAACTCAGAAATCCGCCTGCCTCTGCCTCCCAAGTGCTGGGATTAAAAGGTGTGCGCCACCACTGCCCGGCTCTCTTTTTCTTTTTATGACTTTTAAGAGAAAAGGGTAAGCTTAACACATGAGGTAAATCCTCTGTCTTCCTGACGGAGTTCATTGTACTCCTGGACAACAACACAGCACCTGCTGTATGCCATGCTCTGCTCTAAGTCCTGATACACATTCATTCATGGAAACTCTCCAACAGCTCTAGGAGGTCAGCATTATCACACTGGTGTCTCCTCAAGATTCTCCTTTCTCTTCCTGTTCTCATCCTGCTTCGAAGTCGGTGAGGACCCTCCCCGGCCCCACTGACTTGCTCTGCCCATGGAATGTTTGGGGAACATGTGCCTAATGTGCTACTTCTGAACTGAGCGTTTTGTTGTCATTCTTGTTGGTTTTGGTTTGATTTTTGTTTTTTGGGACAGGGATTCTCTGTGTCATCCTGGCTGCCCTGGAACTCACTCTGTAGGGAGGGGCAAGCCAATAAGTATCATTCTTCCATGACCTCTGCTTCAGTTCCTGCCTCCAGGGTCCTGCCCCAACTTCCCTTCCTTAAGTACAAGCTGTAAACTGAAATCCTTTCCTTCCCAAGTTGCTTGTGGTCATGGTGTTTTATCACAACAATAAATGCCAAACTGAGACATATCTTCCCATATTGAGAGAGAGAGAGAGAGAGAGAGAGAGAGAGAGAGAGAGAGAGAGAGGAGAGAGAGAGAGAGGAAGGTCTGATAAACCAACCTTGATTTCTTTTATCTGGTAAATGTGTCCATATTCCAACAGGATGAACACATCAGCTTTTTCCAGTGTTCAGCATCACAAATGGCTACAATGAGCATTCCTGTGCTGGTGTCCTCTTGGATAACAAGTTTCTCTAGGGAATATATTTGAAAGTAGAATTGCTGGATAATAGGACATGCATAGCTTCCACTCTGTATTATGGCATTGCTTTCTAAAGCTTCTATCTTTTTCTTTTAGGTTCTGGGACCAGCACCAATCCAACTTGGACATGATAAATAGGCTTTCTATCATCAAACTGTATCCTTAGCTCTTTTACTGAGTTTTATACCAACTTGCATCTGGGTTCAAGATTTTTTTTGTAGTTGCTTTCAAGACAGGGCTTCTCTGTGTAACAGAGTCCTGGCTGTCCTGGAATTTGCTTTGTAGACCAGGCTGGCCTCAAACTCACAAACATCCAAAGATCCACCTTCCTCTGACTCCTGAATTCATAAAGGCGTACGCTACCATGCCTGGTTTGGGTATGAGATTGGAAAGCAGGGTGTATGATTAACCAGCAAGGTATGGAAAATTACCAGCAGGGTATGAGATTATCTGCTAGTTGACATCTTTGCTATAGTGAATGATGTCAATGCCTCATGCAAACCCTTCAAGTGGGTACAGCCCTGGCCCGGTTGCTGTGTGTATTGGTTGCTAATGTTTCCAAACCCTCTCTTACTAGAGGTGGATTGCCCTCAGCCACCAGTGAGTAGGTCCCGTTCCATCCATGAGTCGGGGCTTACAATAGGACTCTGTTCATCTTTGATATTTTATCTTGGGTCCAAAGGGTAGAAAGAAAAAAGTGAAGGCAAAGTCAAAAAGTGACAGCCCCCATATTCTTTAGCCTTGACCCTATCAAACTTATGTACAAAGAGAGACTTGGATGGAAGAAGAAGAGGAAGGAAGGAAAGAAGGTTGGGCTCTGAGGAAGATTCACCTCAAAGCTTCTCTCCAGGGAAGGCTTTCTAGAGGGTGGGAGGCAGGCCAGTGTCTCTGAGTGAGAAGAATATTGAATGCTCCCCTGCTGGGAAACTCTCTCTGCTTCCAGCATCCACCCACCCACTTGCTCCTTCATAGCTTTGTCTATTTTTCTCTTGTCTAATTCCCAACTCTAGTCGCACACTTAGACCCATGTGGTTAAATGTGTCTCTGTGCAAAGAACACCAATGTATAGTATCAACCCATTATTTATTAAGTTAATCCGTGATTCTCATTTATACACACAACATGTTTTTTAAATAAGACACAAAAGGGAACCAATGAAAATGGCTCAATGGGGGAAAGCTTGCCAAACAAGCCTGATGGCCTGAGTTTGGTCCCCAGAACCCATGAGGGAAAGAGGAAATCAAGTTGTCCTCTGACTGCCACATTAATGCCCAAATACATTCTCTCTCTTCCCTCCCCCCACACACACACCACTAATATTAATAATAATAAATTTAATTGTATTAAAATTTAAAAGACACAAAAGACTTTAAGAGGACTGTTTTCTGATTCCTCCACAAACTATCACACACCATACTTGATGTCAAATGTAAAACCAGATTCACATTTCCTAGGACAAATCTCCTTCCTCTCTCCTCTCTCTTTCCCTTCTGACTCAGAGCCCTGGCTGCTCCTGTTTCCGCATTGATAACACCACAGGCTGACACTGCCCACTCTCTAGTCTGGGCTGAATTCCTTTCTTTATTTACTTTGTGAACACACTCTTGACAACTTTTGAGACTCTTCTCTGTGGGGTCTGGGACTGTAACTTAGTTGACAGAGTGTTTGTTTAGCATTCAAAAAGCCCTGGGCTCAATTTTCAGTACAACATAAACTTGGGGAGGCAACATATCCCTGATATCCAGCAATGGGATGTCGAAGACCAGAGGATCAGAAGTTCAAGGCCCTGCTTCAAGGCCAACCTAGGATACATTAAACCCAGTCTAAAACCAAAAGCCTCATGGACTACACCTGTGCCTTCTGTCCATCTGGGGCCACTTCTTCAGAAGTAGGGCCACTCTATCAGGACCTATGTTCTACCCAGGCTCCATCCTCATATGGTTTGAATGGGAATGGCTCCTGTAAGCTCGTATATTTGAATACTTAGCCCCCCAGATGATGGAACTATTTGACAAGAATCAGGAGGTGTGGATTTGGAGGAAGTGTGTCACTGGGGCTAGACCTTGAGGTTTCAAAAGCCCATGCCTTTCTCAAGTTAGCTCTCTCTCCTCTGCCTCATGGTTGTGGATCAGATATAAGCTCTCATCCTCTCCTCTAGGACCAGGCCTGCCTACCTGCTTCCCGGCTTCCTATCATGGTCATGACTCACCCTCTGAGCCATAAACAACCCCCTAATAGACTCACTCTTCTATGAGTTGCCTTGGTCATGGTGTCGCTTCACAGCAACAGAAAGTAAGACATTTCACTTCTTGTGCCTCCTTCCTTCCAGACATATGGTTTCCTCATCCACATGCCTACACACCGAATAACCAATGAATTATGTATTTTTCTTCTTCTATGTATTTCTCTGTTTTGTATTCTCCCTCCACTATGCCACCATTCTCCCTTTCTCTGAGGGAAATAGAATAACAATCCCTTAAGACATCCTCATCTGCCGGGCAGCAGTGGCGCACGCCTTTAATCCCAGCACTTGGGAGGCAGAGGCAGGCGGATTTCTGAGTTCGAGGCCAGCCTGGTGTACAGAATGAGTTCCAGGACAGCCAGGGCTACACCGAGAAACCCTGTCTCGAAACGCCCCCCCCCCCAAAAAAAAAGACATCCTCGTCCAAATCCCTAGAACCTGTAGATATACTGCCTTTCATGACATCCTTGTGAAGCTTGGTAACATGATGAGGTTAAGGATCTGGAGAAGTTTATCTTACATTATAGGGGTTTATCCCCTTGTATTAATGGAGTTTCTGTTAGTGTGATGAAATACAAAAGAAAATCAATTTATATTGAAAATGCTTATTTTGGTTTACTAGTTTGGTGGCTTCAGCCACTGATTACTTAGCCTTGTTTTGTTTGTTTGTTTGCTTGTTTTGTTTTTTGTTTTTGTTTTTGTTTTGTTTTGTTTTTCAAGACAAGGTTTCTCTGTGTAGTCCTGGCTGTCCTGGAACTCACTCTGTAGACCAGGCTGGCCTCGAACTCTCGAACTCAGAAATCTGCCTGCCTCTGCCTCCCAAGTGCTGGGATTAAAGGAGTGTGCCACCACCGCCCGGCTTTTTTTTTTTTTTAAAGGGGTGTGTAATGATACAATATACCATGGTATGGCATTTGCTGGAAAAAGGCTACTTACTTCATGGCTTCTAGAAAAGAGAGACGGAAAGTCCCAATATCCCCTTTAGGAGGACATACATTTCTCCCACATGTCCACCTCTTTTCCTTTTTTTTTTTTTTTTTTAAGACTGGGTCTCACTATTCAGTCCTGGCTTCAGGCCTGGAGCTTGTTATATAGACAACAACTTGAACTCACAGTCATCTGCCTGGCTCTACCTAAGATCAAAGTTGTGCACCACTAGGCCCACCTCATAAAGGTTCCATAGGCTGGCAAACAAGCCTTCAACATTTTAGCATTTGGGGAAAACTTCACACTATAGCAAGTACACACACATACATACACACACACACAGACACACAGAGAGAGAGAGAGAGAGAAAGAGAGGCAAAAAATCATGACAAATGTGTTTATGTATTTAGGAGAGAGAAGAAGGGAGGAAAGGAGGGGGCAGGAGGAGGAGGGTAGGACAGACATGCAGTATTCATGAGATTATAACAAAGAAGGAAAGGAAAGGGGAAATCTATACAATTATATTTTAATTTAAGAGAAAAAAGTAATGACTAAACTTCTTAAATTTGACACACATAACAACAACAACAACAACAAAAAAAACATAGACCTTCACATTCAAGAAGCTGAACAATTTCCAAAATTACTAAATTCAAAGTAATAGACGTTAAGATGTCACAGACAAGGACTGGAACACTAAAAGTGTAAACACTTTTAAAGCAGACACAGAGAAATGATATACCATCCATACAGGAGAAATCACTGGGATCATAGCAAACTCCCCATCATATACTCCAGTCACTGGAAGGTGCATGATATTTTTAAGTGATAAGAGAATTTCAACCTAGAATTCTATATTTATTTAAAATAGACTATGAGAATGACAGGGAAACAAGAACACTCAGATGAGGGCAACTGTTCCCAGAAATCATCCTCTGAAAGAGCATGCAGAGGCTACACCGACAGTCAGCTCTCTCTCCTCTCTGCCTCATGCTCAAGGATCAGATGTAAGCTCTGAGCTACCGCTCCTGTGTCCTGCCTGCCTGTCTGCTGCCATTTCCTCCCCATGATGTTCATGGACTCACCCTCTGGAACTGGGAGTCTCCCCGTTAAATGCATTCTCCTCCTTATTGCCTTGATCATGGAGTGTTGTTATAGAAAACTAATTAAGACACTTCCTAAGAACATAAAATGAGGAGTTGGAAAAACTAGATCACTCATACGTCACCTGTGGGCAGTGGTACAGCTATTCTAGAAAACAATTGGCCATTTCTTTTTTTTTAAAATTTTTTTTAACATGAAATGTTTTTTTATAGCATGTTTTACAAGGGGAGGGGTAAGAGGGGCCAGGTGGTGGAAAAGTACAGAATCTTCTTGGCCTGTGCCTTGAAACATGTCATGGTCTATATGGTACACTGCCTTGAATTATGATCTACCTGCTGTTCTTCAGAAGATATGGTACACTGCTTGAGTTATGGTCTCCCTGCTATTCTTCAGAAGATATGGTACATTGCTTTGAGTCTATCTGCAGTTGCCAAGCAGGATCTTGCAGTTGCCAAACTTCAGGGGACATTGTGTAGGTGGGGAAAGGTAGGGGGTGAGGGTAAGGGCGAGGGTCCTGGCTTCTGGCATCTCCCCCTTCTCTGTTTAGTTAGAGAAGGCGTCTTATGATCAATCCCAACTATGTGAGTTTTGAATTTGGATGTCTAATTATGGGGGGCAATTGGCCATTTCTTATGAAATTAAACATGCAAATTTTCATGTCAATCAACAATTGAACTCCTGGGCATTTACCCAAGAGAAATTACAAACACATAAAAATCCTATATATAGATGCTTCTTTTATAGTACACAGATTATAATGTTCAAATTGGAAAACAAGCCAGATGTCCTTCAGCAGGTAAATGAATGTTTAAGGAAAAAATGTAGCATCCACACAATGGCACACAACTTAGCAATAAAAAGAAACAAACCAGTGACTCACGCCATAGTGCAGAAAAAGGTTCAGAGACCTATACTGAATAAATAAAGCTAGTTAAAGGTTGCACACTTGGTGGTTTCATTCATAGAACCCCTTTGAAATGATACATTTATACACATTAAGAGCCTGGTTGGTGGCTGCCAGGACATTGGGACATGGAGCTGGAAAGGAAACAAGAGTCAAGATAAAGAGCAGCACATGCACCCCATATTCTGTAACTCCGCTGTGATGTGATTACATAGACCTACACTACTGAGAAGCTGCAGAGAGCTACGTGCACACACAGGGGACCTTGGAATAAGGTGTGCACTGTAGTAGCAATGTCAGTTTCTTAGCTATAATATCATGCTCTATGTTACCAGAACTGGGAGAAATTAGATGACGAATACACAGAGTTGTTTTATGTCTTATGACTTCATGTGAATCTTTCTCAAAATCAAAACATTAGTTCAGGGGAACTTCATTAGAAAGATAACTAACAGAGTGTAGGTGTGGACGGATGGTTTGAGGGAAAGCATCTCAGAGCAAACATTCATCCATGACTTTGCATGACTTCCTGGGGAGACATGGATAAATATATCATTCACCCCAGATAGGACATCAATGGAAGACCAAAGAAATTATTGCCCCTATGTCCAGCTTGGTGAACCAACCAGTTTATTGGGCTCACTTACAGGACTGTGGGTGAGGAATAACTTTGAGAAGTGTGGGTAATCCCCAAACAGCTATACACTGAAAAGTCCCACCCATCATGAACGACAGCTTCTCAAAGGCTGATTGGATGAAGTCTTCCCTCCAAGGCAGTTAACCTTCAACCCCACCATATGCTAGTACCCCCTGAGACCATGTATAGCTATAAGAGAACAGGATGCATGGAGAGGCTACAATCTCAGCCACTTGTACTAAGGCATATCAATATGGCTGGTATTCTAAAGGTCTCATGCAGGCTGCCCAAACTTCTCTGACTTCAAGATGGTAAGGTGCATGCCATGCCTGAAAGATTTTGTTCCCTGTTTTCCATCACTTCCTCTGCTTCTTACATACTCCACCCACTTTTTTTCTGCAATTTTATTGAGTCTTGGAGGGAACAATATATGTGTATGATTGTTTTCCTCCCATTTAGGGTTGATCATTCTGCTACTATATCACAGCGACACCACTTACTGTCAGTATTGCAACCAGTTAGGAATCTCTGCAGTAGACACTAACTGTAGCAAAAAGAATTTTCCAAGACCAGCAAAAGCAATAATATATGGTGGATATAAACAGAAGTTTAGGTGCCGGTTAGACAATAGGCATCACATCAAAACTCATAGAACTGAAAACTATAAAGAGTAAATTTTAAAGAGGAACAGATAGTCTTAAAGACACGTACAGTCACTAAGCCCATCTGAACATTTCAGAGAAGATCCTGACAGCAAGTGACCTAGCCAAGCCGGACATCCATTTCAAGACAGAGTCAGAACTGGAGGCCAAGCCCCAGTAGTACTATGGCATCTTTCCAACAGTACCTAGGACCACTTCCTTTTAGACAAAGTAGTGCTTGAAGCCCTGTGCCTCTAAGAATGCCTGCCTATGGGGCTAAAAAGGTGAGGCATCAGTTAAGAGCTCTAGTTCCTTTTCCAGAGGACCCAGGTTCAGTTCCCAGAATTCACATGGCAGTCCATCATCCATAACTGTCGTAACTCCAACTCCAGGGATTCTGATGCTCTCCTCTGACATCTATGGGCACCTATACCCACATGCACATACCCACATAATTTTAAAATGATAAAAATAAATCTGTCTTTAAAAGTCTGTTTATGAAAATGGTCCAAATATAGTCCTCCTCTTGATAATGCAAATCTTTGATTAGTCTCTGAAGTCTTCCTGGGTCGATCCTCTGTTCGCCTCATGCAAACTCCCTTTACCTTCCCCTGTGCTGGATACTACAATGTCCTTGGTCTTTCTCTGCTTGTTGGTTTGTTTGTTTTTGTTTTTGTTTTGGCAAGTACAACTGTCAGTTACTTCTAGAAAAGGAAACGTGAGTTTGTACATATTTGAAATCACCTTTATGCTACTCAATACTTGACTGGTAGTTTTACTAGGTATAGAATTCCAGATTAGCTGGGCAGTGGTGGTGCACGCCTTTAATCCCAGCACTTGGGAGGCAGAGGCAGGTGGATTTCTGACTTCGAGAGTTTGAGGCTAGCCTGGTCTACAGAGTGAGTTCCAGGACAGCCAGGGCTACACAGAGAAACCCTGTCTCAAAAAAAAAAAACAAAAAAACAAAACAAAACAAAAAAGAATTCCATATTAAAACAATTTCCCTTCAGAACTCTGCAGATATTCTCTAAATTCTCCCAGTGTTGCTAAAAATAGTTCTGAGGCACAATAGCTAGTTAGGAAATAGAAAGGACATGGGAGAGGAAAGCAACCCCACCCTTAATCTCCCGGTTCCAACTTTTCTCTTTTTCCTCTTTCCCACTGGCTGATAACCAGAATTTCTTTCTTGACATTACTTTCATTCCTTTGCACTACAATTTTTTTTAAAAGATTTTTCTAAAGTGTGTCTGTGTGTGTGTGTCTGTGTGTGTGTGTGTGAGAGAGAGAGAGAAAGAGAGAGAGAGAGAGAGAGAGAGAGAAAGAGAGAGAGAGAGAGAGAGAGAGAGAGAGAGAGAGAGAGAGAGAGAGAGACTATGCCAGGTATCTGTGCAGAGACCAGAAGAGCGTGTCAGATCCCTTGAATCTAGACTCCGGTCCTCATGACAAAGTAGCAATCAATTGCACACAGCAATATGTACACAGCAATTGTCACCACCGAGCTATCATTACAGGGCAGGAGGGCTTCTTGTTTTGTTTTTATGTATGTCTGGTCAGACCACTTGCAGAGAGCAATGCACTGCCTTCTGTGAGAAACATGGCAAATGAGATGGCTAAAGATGCTAACGATTGGGGCCTTAAGTTCTACTTTTTGGGGACCTGGACACGTGTCAAAGTCTACTTGGTATTCTAGCTTTCCAGCCCTTCTCTCTCAGGCTGCAGGCTACCCAATGGACCTGAAAATGCTCTTCTTGAAGGTCAAAATTCTGTGAATAAGAAAATGCAGCACACTAGTTTCCCTAACAAATTTAAAATTAGTTGCAAATTAAGAAGCTTTAAAGTTCCAAAGTCACAAATGTAGCTTCCACTGAGGCACTTTTGTGTTTTCTCTTAATGTTCACATGGATTCCCTTCGAATGTGCTTTGTCTTCTTGCTTAATCAGTAGATTTGCCTACTCTGCTCTACTCTGACTTGCCCTGAAAATCTCTCCTGTGGTGGATATCAAGGATTGAGGTACAACCGAGTCAAGGTCCTCCTAGAGCCTGAATGGGACTCTTCAATACACGGAAAAATGCCACGAGTTTCCAGCTTTTGCCAGCTGTCTGGTGGGAAGAAGTCTGGAGCTGTTCTGATTCTGGAGAATTGCTATATGACTTAATTTTCTCCATTAAAATCTGTGGAACCTTTTTGTGCTAAGGTCTGAATTTCACAATTTCTATGTCTTAGTTGAGCCTGTTTTATCCATCAGCACCTGGTAACTTACATTTCCCACTTTGAGAAATTTTTCTGGAATTATCTCTTTCGTTATTACCATTTCTCTCCTTCTGGAAGACCTACTATTTTGGACTATTCCTCCCACACGTGTTTTGCATTTGCTTCCTATGAAGTATCTCCGACTTTGCCTACACATCTTCTATTGACTTTTTCATTTCTGGTGCTATGAGCATGAATGTATGTTTATTGTAAAGCTGCTTTTTATTTCTTGTCTTAAAATAGTGTTCTATTCTTGTCTTACGGTTACAGTTGATGATCACCTTTGATGTCTTCTAAGTCGCTTCTTTTTTGTTTTGTCTTGTTTTGTTTTGTTTTGTTTTGTTTTGTTTTGTTTTGTTTTGTTTTGTTTTGAGACAGGGTTTCTCTGTGTAGCCCTGGCTGTCCTGGAACTCACTCTGTAGACCAGGCTAGCCTCGAACTCTCGAACTCAGAAATCCACCTGCCTCTGCCTCCCAAGTGCTGGGATTAAAGGCGTGCTCCATCACCGCCTGGCTAAGTCACTTCTTTTTTATTACTTTATTTTAATTTGTTTTATTGTTACTTGTTCTCTATCTTCTGTGCTACCAGATTTCCCTAGATATCTGGTAATCTAATAATCTATATTAGATATTATTGATGCATACCCATGCCCAACAGCTGTGTGTGTCTGGATAAATGAGCTGTTCTCTTTTCTCTAGAGAGTTGTCCTTGACCAGAAACTGTTTTCCCTACTTTGTGACCTCTTTCTTGGCAGTCAATAGCCAATGATCTATTAACATCTGTATATAAGAAATCAGTCCTCTTGCTCCAAGATGAGATCAACTTTGATATAATTTCCATTTCAGAATTCCCTGTGGGTCAGACTGGGTCCAAATTTCAGTCAAGCCCACCTCCTCGGATCTCCTTTCTTTCTCTAGGACTTCTGACAGTGAAAACAAGAAGCTTCTTCTGAGCCCCTGCCCTCTGTGAATCACTTGTACAGGTCACCTCATAGGATTCATCTTTACTGTTGCCTTGATTGGCTTCGGAATTACAAGGCTCACTCCTACATGTTTGGGAAGGCATGTCCAAGAAAAATTCAATGAAGAAAGGAAAATTCACCCTGAAGATAGACAACATCATTCCATGGCTGGGTCTCGGGCTGAATAAAAAGTGAAAGGGAGAAAGTCCACTGAGACTGTCTTTCATTTCTTGCTGCTCCCTGACTGTGGACACAATGTAACAAGTTAGTTGCCTTCTACTCCCACCTCCATGCCTTCCCTACATGATGGACTGTATCCTTTCGACTGTGAGCCAAAATGAATTGTTCTCCTATTATATTAGTTCTCATTGGGTATTTTCTCACAGAAACAATAAAAGCAAGTGATAAAGAAAACTGATCCCAAACACTGTTGTGATTATTTGGCATATAGTTTATAGGCTATTTTGACTGATTTGCAGAAGGAATTTGTAAGAATTTGGAAATAGAAATTATGCTGGTCTGGTAAAGTGGTGGTAATGGGTTCTCTTCTAAGTTCCAGGACTTCATTAGCCCCAAGCAGTTGCTCAGGTTTCTGGTACCAGGTATGACTTCCTTCCTATTGAGAGGGCCTTAAGTCCTATTAGACAGCTGTTGATTTCCTCCAAGATATGAGTGTCACTACTGCACCTTTAGGAATGTTTTGCCATCACAGCTTAGTAGTTTTCCTTCCTTGGCAGCTTATGTAACCTTTTCTGCTACTATGAAAGCACAGAAAGAAGGCTTTCAGAGTCCTGTGTCCAAAGGGTGTGCTGTCTTCAGCAAAAGGAACTTATTTTCAACCTCTGAGAGACAAGAAAGAACCAATGGCAGTAGTAATAGCCTATATTGTTTGTGAAGTCACTTGGGCTACTCTGACAAACAGCTTGAACAAAGTCTTCTCATGCTTGGTACTGGGTCTTTCTTTCTTTCTTTCTTTCTTTCTTTCTTTTTTGTTTTTGTTTTTGTTTTTCGAGACAGGGTTTCTCTGTGTAGCCCTGGCTGTCCCGAAACTCACTCTGTAGACCAGGCTGGCCTCGAACTCGGAAATCTGCCTGCCTCTGCCTCTCAAGTGCTGGGATTAGAGGCGTGTGCCACCACTGCCCAGCTGATACTGGGTTTTTCAGTTGATGGATCTTTTCTTGTGGTGAACATTGTCAGCCCAAGTGACTTCATGTAGTGTGTGTGTGTGTGTGCATAAAATATATGTATAGTATTATATTAAGTAAATTAATATATAATAATATAATTTCTTGAGACTATCAAACATCATTGGTGCTATGTGCCCCTCCTCCATCCCTCTCTTACTTTATTGTCATCCTCTGACTCCCCAGATAGAAACCCCTCCCTGTTTTTCTGTTTCACAACTCATATTACCTGTATCCTGCTATTATTACCTTCTCCAAACACTATGGTCCCTTCTTACCCTCCAGTTTTTCAGTTACTCCATATTGTATATTTGCATCTCAAAATCTCTAGGAAACACAGATTGTGTGTGTGTGTGTGTGTGTGTGTGTGTGTGTGAGAGAGAGAGAGAGAGAGAGAGAGAGAGAGAGAGAGAGAGAGAGGAGAATGTGGCATTTTTCTTTCTGGGTCTGGATTATATCAGTTAATATAACCCATTTACCTGGAAGTTTTGTAGTTTCATTTTTCTTTAAAGGTGACTAGTATTCAATTGTGTGTGTGTGTGTGTGTGTGTGTGTGTGTGTGTGTGTGTGTACACCACATTTTCATTATCCATTCAGAGGCCGAAAGACATTCAGGTTTTTTCCATTTTCTAACTGCTGTGAATAGAACAACAATGAACACGGCTGAACAAGTATCTGTGGAGTATGATGTCAAGTTGCTTGGGCATTTGCCAAGGATAGATAGAGAACTAGGTCATACGGTAGATTTGTTTTTTAACTTTTTGAGCATTCTCCATATTGATTTCCAGAGTCACTATACTGGTTTGAAATCCTTCCAGCAGTGAATGAGGGCTCCCTCTCTCCATACCCCTTCAGCATTTGTTGACAGTTGTTCTGTTTATCTTGGTCTTTCTAACTGGAGTGTGATACAAATCTCAAATTTGTTTTATTTTGTGTTTCCCAATTTGCTAAGGATTCTATTTTAATTAAATTTTCTAAGAAGGGACCTAGTGCTATTGGCTAAGTTTCTTAGCCATTTTTATTTCTTCTATTGAGAATTCTCTGTTTAGATTCATGGCCCCCCCCCCCTTTAATTGGATCACTTGTTTTCTTGACTTGTTTTTTGAGTTCTTTATATATCCTGGATATTAATCTTCTGTCATATATAGATGATGTATAGATATATATATGGATTGGATATTAATCTTCTGTCATATATAGATGATGTATAGATATATATATGGATATATAGATGTTGATGTACATATAGATATAATCTGGCAAAGATTCTCTTGAGTATCTTATTTATCCAACTGATTGTCTCCTTAGCTGTTCAGAAACCTTTTAGTTATATGAAGCCCTGTGGTGGTTTGAATAAGAATGATCCTCAAAGGCTCGTAAATTCAAGCACTTGGTTGCCACTTAGGTAAAAGAATTTGGGATGGGGTTGTGACCTTGTTGGAGGAGGTGTGTCACTGGGAGTGGACTCTAAGGTTTCAAATGCCCATGCCATTTCCTGTTCAATTTTGGTAGGATGGTCCTTTTTACAATATTAATTCTACTGATCCTTGATCATGGTAGATTTTTTTCCATTTTGTCTTCTTCGATGTCTTTCTTCAGAGATTTGAGCTTAACTGCATTCTAAAGCGTATCCTTATACTCATAAATAAAGTTAGCTTTTATTCTCCATCAAAGAAGCTTTGCTTTACTGCAAACAGAGACCATTACAGAAAACCACAACAGGTTATAATGCAGAGATTAATGGATACTGTGGAGTCCAACCCCCAGTGATAGTCCTACAGTGCAACTCACACCTAAGGTTCAGAGAACATCATGGAAGAGAGGGCAGAAATATTTTAAGAGTCAGAGGACCAAATGGTCTTCTGCAAGATTGTGTTTTCTATAACTGACAGATTTTTCTTGCGAGATACCTCTTTTTTTCTTTTTTTTTCTTTTTCTTTTTTTTCTTTTTTTTCTTTTTCTTTCTTTTTTTGTTTGTTTGTTTGTTTTTTGAGACAGGGTTTCTCTGTGTAGTCCTGGCTGTCCTGGAACTCACTCTGTAGACCAGGCTGGCCTCGAACTCTTGAACTCAGAAATCTGCCTGCCTCTGCCTCCCAAGTGCTGGATTAAAGACGTGAGCCACCACTGCCAGGCCATGAGATACCTTAACAATAATGCAGTGGCCTAAAGAAGACTTGAACAATGATAATATCTCTAGACATGCTGATGTAGAAGGGGGAAGTATCGTGGAATCCCATCCCTAGATAAAGACTACAGTCAACTGATGAATGCTGAGAGAGGGAGAAGTCGCCTCCCTATGGGATGAGGCCCCTAACTGGTAATCACAAAGGGTCAGTCCTGAAGTCATATACACACAAACAATACTAAACTAATTAATTTATGTATTTATGTCTGTGTGTGTGTACATAATAATAAAAAGGAGTCCATTAATTTGGGAGGGAATGAGGGAGAAACATAGGAGGGGTTGGACAGAGTGAGAGAGAAAGGAAGTAATGTATTTGTATTTTAATTTAAATAAAAATGAATTTAGACCTATTAACTAGAAAAGCTGTAGCATACTATGAAGCAAGAGAGCAGATAGAAAGGCACAGTGAAGCCTTGGCTCAGGAGGTTACAGAGGGAACTGAGGATCTGACTGGGATCTGGACTAGAAAGCATTTGTGTTATGTTGTGGCAAAGGATCTGGCTGCATTCTGCCCTGTCCTGAAAACAGGAGTGAACATGAGTTAAGAAGTAATGTGTCTTGTCTGCATGTATGTCCAGTATATGTGTGCCTGGTGTCCTCAGAAGTCCTGGAACTGGAGTTACAAATGGTTGTAAGCTGCCATGTGGGTGCTGGGAATTGAACCTGGGTCCTTTGAGAGAGCTCCCCATGCTCTTAACCACTAAGCTATCTGTCCATCCCTGAACTAAGTTGTTTGGCAGAGGAAATCTTAAGAGACCAAACATTCAGGCTCTTTGAGAAGCCAAATGCATGGTTATTTTTTTTTTTTTTTTTTTTTTTTTTGGTTTTTCGAGACAGGGTTTCTCTGTATAGCCCTGGCTGTCCTGGAACTCACTCTGTAGACCAGGCTGGCCTCGAACTCAGAAATCCGCCTGCCTCTGCCTCCCAAGTGCTGGGATTAAAGGCGTGCGCCACCAACGCCCGGCCCAAATGCATGGTTATTGATACATGCACTTATTTATAGTTCACAGTGAGGACTGAAAGCAGAAAGGGGGCGGGGTGCAGTTTGGAAGGGAAAGGAGTGTAAGCAAGTGTGAAGTTGATGGCCAGGTGGGCAAGCAGCCAGGTGCTCAACACGCACAGAACCCCCCCACCCAGTGTGACTGGGCTTGGACGTGCCAAGAGAATAAACATGCCCTTTCACTCCCACATAGGGCCACTCCTGGAAACCTAATGGGGGCAGACATACATTTAAATGACTGGGCTCAAAAATGCCCAGGGGGCTGATATGGCCATTTATCCCCACCACCATGCCAGGTTTGAAATGGCATGGGAGCCAACAGGACCATATACCTCCCTATGTCTTTGCTTGGAAATAACATGGGGGCAAACATGCCCCCCACCACTCACACATGATCAATTTTGAAATGACATGGGGGATAAAATGCCCAAACAGTCTCCCATATGACAAGTGTTCCAATATGCCTACACTTCCCCACCCCATATGATCAGGCTTGGAAATGGTATGGGGGGAAAGTGCCTACACACTGTGTCCCCATAAAACTGAGTTCACAAATAGCATAGGGGCCCACAGAGCCATAACCTTTCCCATATGACCATATTCAAAACTGGCATGTGGGCCAACATGCATATCCACCCCTAACATGACTAGGCTCAGAAATGGGGTCAACCTGAGCATATACTGTCTGTGATGAATAGTTTTATGTCAGCTTGACACAGGTTAGAGTCATCAGAAAGGAGGGAACCTTAATTGAGAAAATGCCTCCATAAGATCTGGCTGTAGGATACTTTCTTAATTAGTGATTAATGGAGGGGAGTGTGGACCAGTCCACTGTGGGTGGTGCTATTCCTGGGCTTGTGGTCCTAGGTGGTACAAGAAAGCAGGCTGAGCAACCCATGAGAAAACTAGTAAGTAGCACTCCTTGGCGGCCTCTGTATTAGCTCCTGCCTCCACGTCCCTGCCATCTTTGAGTTCTTGTCCTGAATTCCTTCAGTGATGGACTACAATGTAGAACTGCAAGCCAAATAAACCCTTTCCTCTCAAATTTGCCTTGGGTCATGGTGTTTCATCATAGTAATAGGAACTCTAAGACACCTCTCTATATGACCAGGCTTAGGAATGGTCTGGGGGACAATATGCCTATATACCTCCGTATAACTGAGCTCAGAAATGGCATACTGGCCAACATATGTATATTAGTTAAGATTCTCAGGAGGAACCAGACTTACAGAGTGTCTTACAGGCTATGGTGTGGCTAGTCCAACAATGTCTATCTACCCACGAAAGGGGCAAGACTCCAGTAGTTGTTCAGCCTACGAGGCTGAATGTCTCAGCTAGTCTTCACCGTACATTGGAATCTCAATAGAAGTCGGTGCTCATGCCAATGAAGGAATGAACTTGGGAGGAAGAATGAGGACAAACAGGCAAAGAGAAGAATCTTCCATCTTCTATGTCATTCTTATAGTTTGTCAGCAGAAGGTGTGGTCTAGACTACAGATGGATCTTCCCTCCTTAAAAGATCTGGATTAAAGATGCATCTACCTGCCTCGAGTGTTTTAATTAAGAAAATCCCTCACAGGTTTTAGTTAATTCCAGATGTAATCAAATTGACAACCCAAACTAGCCATCTCATTATAATGCTTCTCACGTCTAGGTTCATAAATCACATGTGCATTAATACCCTTCAACATGACAGGGCTTGGGAATGCTATGGGGTCAACATGTCCATATACCCTCCCAAATGACCGGGCTCAGATGTGGCATAGGAGCCAATGTGCCCATACAACCCTCCCGTATGTGACCAGACTTGGAAATGGCATGAGGGTGGTGGACAGAAGAGCTCAGAAATATCATGGTGGGTAACACACTCCTGATATGATCAGGCTCTGAAAGGTATGGGACCAAAATGTTCATAACTGCCCTTCTGTCATATGACTAGGCTCAGAATTCAAATGGGTCCACCATTCACTTAAAGCCCCCAATATAAGTGGGCTTGGAAAAGCCAAGTGGGCAAACATGTCCATTCACTCTCATGTGACTAAGTTTGGAAATGGACTGTATTTATTTAACTGAGTCAAAAATAAGTCCTTCCATTAAGGAGGCATTGGAAAGCATTTTGTTTTTTTTTTTTTTTTTTTTTTTTTTTTTTTTTTTTTTTTTTTTTTTTAATAATTTATTTATTTTTGAACATGAAATGCTTTTTTTATAGCATGTTTCACAAGGGGAGGGGGTAAGAGGGGCCAGATGGTGGAAAAGTACAAAATCTTCTTGGCCTGTGCCTTGAAACATGTCATGGTCTATACGGTACACTGCCTTGAATTATGATCTACCTGCTGTTCTTCAGAAGATATGGTACACTGCTTGAGTTATGGTCTCCCTGCTATTCTTAAGATGATATGGTACACTGCTTTGAGTCTATCTGCAGTTGGGAAAGCATTTTGTTGCATCAATCAGAAAAGTAATGTAACTGTCTTTGGCAGTCTCCTCTTGATTAAGATCATACGTCTGGCAGGGCATGATCTACACACCCACAATCCTAGCACTTGGGAGGCTGAGACACAATCATAAATGTCAGGCAAGTTTGGGTTACCTAGTAAGATCCTGCTTAAAAATAAATGGACAGACCAAGACTAGGGATGTAGAGTCTGACCCCAGATCCACTAAAAAAAAGTAAAAGGAAGAAAGGAAGGAAAGAGGAATGGAAGGAAGGAAGGAAGGAAGGAAGGAAGGAAGGAAGGAAGGAAGGAAGGAAGGAAGGAAGGAAGACAGAAGACAGGGCAGGAGTGGGTAAAATCTTTTTTTTTTTTTTTTTTTTTTGAGACAGGGTTTCTCTGTGTAGCCCTGGCTGTCCTGGAGCTCACTCTGTAGACCAGGCTGGCCTTGAACTCAGAAATCCGCCTGCCTCTGCCTCCCAAGTGCTGGGATTAAAGGCGTGTGCCACCACCACCCGGCCGGGTAAAATCTTGAAAAGTCTTGAAAACAAGAGTTAAAAATCTTCCGTGCTGAGCATCATGGAGAAGACGGGTTGCTTAATTGAGATCTTTAATACTTATATCATTAGTTCTTTAAAAAGCTTTTATTCAAGCCGGGCAGTGGTGGCGCACGCCTTTAATCTCAGCACTTGGGAGGCAGAGGCAGGCGGATTTCCGAGTTTGAGGCCAGCCTGGCCTACAGAGTGAGTTCCAGGACAGCCAGGACTACACAGAGAAACCCTGTCTTGAAAAACAAAACAAACAAACAAAAAAAGCTTTTATTCATTCTTTGATAATTTTATACATGTATACAGTGCGTTTTGATCATATCATTAGCTTTTAGTTGGCTGATCAGAATTCCTAGTGAGGAGAGGTGGAGGCCCACGCTGATGACTTGGAAGCAACGAGGAACTATTCCCTATATCATGTCCCTGTTCTCAACAGAATACCTTCATCCTGAGCTGTGCTTGGTGCCCTAGTCCAGGAATCCTCTTAACTTCACCCTTTCCAGGGGCTAACCATCCAGCTCTCTGCTCTGGGCTGGAGTAGAATGGTGGGAGTGTGGGGAAGGGTCTGCAGTGTCAGGAGGGGGCATGTCAACTGTACGAGTTTCTGTTCTGCTGCTGTGATAAAACACCACTATCAGGAAATCTAAAAGGAGATTTGATTTTGGCTTACGATTTCTCAGGGACAAGAGTCCATCATAGCAGGAAAGCATGCTTAACAAGCAGCAGGCATCAAAGCTGGTGCTGAAAGCTCACTCCCTTCACAGTAAGCACGAAGCAGAGACTGAACTGTAACTCTTGTAACTCTCAAAATCCACCTCCAATGACATACTTCCTTCAACAAGGCCACATCTTCTAAGCCTCCCAAATAGTGCCACCAACTGGGGACCAAATGTTCAAATGCCAGAGACAAAGGCAGGGGGCAGGGCATCTCATTTAAACTACCACAATAAGTAATACTTCAACCGGTACATGATCACCTCTCACCCAGTTCTCCTGATTTCAGTTTGCTAAATTCCAAAGGCTTCTAAAACTTAATTAAACTCTTCTCTCCCCATCTCACTCCTTTTTCCATGCAAATGAGGCTGTTCTTAATTCTCCTTGGGTCTCAGCTTTCTTGGAGTCCCTAAATCAATTATCATCCATTCCTGTGTCCTAGCCTCTAAAATGCTTTGCAACCATCCCTTCTGTTTTCTCTGTCCTCTTGAAGTCATAATCCCCTCCACTCCCAATCCCAATCCCATTCCAGTAATTTGTGTGAGATCAAGGAGGGGACAAAAAGTAGATGCCTGAACTAGTTTTATCACCTTAGCCTGGAATACTGGGAGGGGACAAAGCTCCAGTGCTATTTCGAAGACATATATGCTCAGGATTTCCCTTCTTGTGAGCTCTTGAGATGATAAGCAGGCAAGGAAGAAATTCCTAGTACTAAAGCCTAAGACCTGAGAGGAGAGCTGTGTCTTCCTGGAGATCCTGTTCCCTTGCAGTCTGCTCTTGGTCATTGTGTAAGCAACTCCTGAAGACAGAGGGGGCTACCTTTCAATTTTGATCATGTACAGTGGAAGAGCTAACATCCCCAGGAATGATGAACTCCTGCCTAGAGGGATGCCAAAGGCTGGAGAATAGTCAGATGGCTATCTGCTTTCTTCTCCTCTGTTGCCCCTTTCTCTTGCTTTGGAATGAGCTGCTGGTGACTGGAAGCTACGTGAGTAGGTTGAACAGACTGAATTGGAGGAAGAAGAAACCTACCATAGTCCCTTTTCCTTAAGTAAGCTGTGGTTGATAGATGCATCCAACTCCATTTCCTTCCATTTGAACTTGACCCAAGAACCAAGTAGGAAGAAAAGGCCATGACAGTTGGGTGGAAAAATCAGGGAGGAGGAAATTGTGGCGATGGTGGTATACTAAGGGTGATGTCACTTGTCGGAACTGTATGGCCAATAACTAGAGGAACTGAGGTGGACAGCTTGCTTGGCTTCCACAGATGGTCGTCTGCACTCAAAGGAGAGATGGAAGTCAGTGGAGGCTAGAGTTAGCCTCATCATCATCTGGGAAAATGATGCTGAGGGCTGTTCCACAAAGTTGCTTAGCAAGTTCCCAGGACTGAGTCCAAGTTGGGCCCAGCAGTAACTGGACCATGAATGTACTTCTGTCTTTGTTCTCTCTGTATCTCTCTCTTCTTCATGCCTGTATCCTGAGATCATTCACCAAATTAATTCTCTGCGTCTATGTCCCCATTTCCGGGTCAGTTCTTTGGAGACTCCATGAGAAGATGAGTGTCTGCTTCAAAGGTGAATCTAAGCAGTTTGTGTCATTCCTGGGAGATTGTCTCATCCGTTTTCTGCATCTTTAGTTGGTCTGGACTAAAAAGCTCCCAAATATGACTCTGATAATATTATGCTTCAGGAATTCTGAGCTCTTTTTAGATGACTGGACCTGTGCATATACCAAGAAAGCAAGGTGGCTTGTTGATGGCTGGGAAAACAGACTCCCTGTCTCTTTCCTCTTTTATTGGTCTGAAGGTCTTCCATTTGAACTTAACCCAAGAACCAAGCAGGAAGAAAAGGCCATGACAGTTAGGTAGAAAAATCAGGAGGAAGAAATTGTGGTGGTGGTAATGGGGGTGGTTGTGGTGTGGTGTGGTGCACAGCCAGGCCCAAAGATATCATCCACATGTGTGCCTAAGATTCCTCCCCAGTGCTAATGCTTCGGTCATGACACCTACCTTACACTGAGAAGCAATTACTCTCTCTAACTACAAGAGTCACAACCATCAAGAAGTCCACATGGCCTTCAAGGGGAGGAGCACCCTCAGGAGAGGTTTTTTTTGAATTCTTAGAATGCAAGGACTTGGGGAATTCAGAAAAATACTACTCGACTCTCACTGAAATGATGGGCTTATTCAGCTGGCCCAGTCTAAGAGGTTAAAGCATTGCATAATTGACCCTTGAAGGGATCATTAAGAACTCTGGATAATTAAGCAGTCAAGTGACTATAAGGAAGACATTTTTCTAGATCGTATTAGTTACTTTTCTGTTGCTCTGGTAAAACACCATGGCCAGACAACTGATAGAAAGAAGTGTGTATTTGGGTATACAGTTCCAGAGGGCTGAGAGTCCACTATGGCAAGGAGGTAAACAGTGGGAAAAGGAAGCTGAAAGATCACATCTCTTACTACAAGCACAAAGCACAGAGAGCAAACTGGAAATGAGGTGAGACTTTACACTCTAAAAACACACACCAGTGACTTACTACCTCCAGCAATAACCTCTCCAAACTGCTGTATTAGCTACTAAGCCTCCATCCAGCTTGGGAACTTCAGGAGATGTATTTGAACCATAACAAGGCAATAGAAATCACCGTAGACCTAAACAGTGAAGTCTTCCCTACCTCTTCCCTGTTTATCATATGGACCAAGAAATACAGATGGTCTAGATAAGTGGGAACATTTGGCAATGGTGGGTGAAGTAAATAGAGCCTACAAACCACTAAGAAAATAGAATTACAAATGGGCAAGTGACTCTCTAATCAGACATACCAGGAGACCAAAATCTCTAGTTCTCCTCCAAGATAAATAAAAGACAGTTCTTTTCTGCAGACAAAAAAGTACGATTCTAACATATGTTGTGGAAATTCTAAGGTTGCCCTGTCTCAGAGAGATGTTCTCTCTGATCTCGTGCAGTGATTGGAATATGCTTGGCCGGGTGTGTGTGTGTGTGTGTGTGTGTAACTATTAGGAGGTGTGGCTTTGTTGGAGTAGGTGTGGCCTTGTTGGAATAAGGATGTCACTATGGGGATGGGCTTTGAGACCCTCCTTCTAGCTGCCTGGAGGACAGTCTCCTTCTGCCTGCTTTGGCATCAAGATTTAGAACTCTCAGCTCCTTCTCTAGCACTATGTCTGCCTGAAAGCTGTCATGCTTCCCACCATGATGACACTGGGCTGAACATCTGAAACTGTTAAATGATGTCCTTTATAAAAGTTGCCTTGGTCATGGTGTCTCTTCACAGCAATAGAAATTCTAACTAAGCCGGGCGGTGGTGGCGCACGCCTTTAATCCCAGCACTTGGGAGGCAGAGGCAGGTGGATCTCTGAGTTCGAGGCCAGCCTGGTCTATAGAGTGAGTTCCAGGACAGCCAGGGCTACACAGAGAAACCCTGTCTCAAAAAAAAAAAAAAAAAAAAAAAAAAACCCCAAAAAAAAAACCCAAAAAAAAAAAAAAAAAGAAATTCTAACTAAGACAGAAATTGGTACTAGGGACTAGGGTACTGTGATAGGCCTGACCATGCTTTTGTTTGGAGGAATGTGGATTTGGGGACTTTGGATTTGGGAAGCAGTGGAATGCTTTACATGGGGCTTAATGGACCATCCTAGTAGAAATATGAAAGACATTGGTGCTGAGGGTGATTTCAACTGTGTAGTCCTTGTTCTAGAGGTTTCAGAGGGGAGGAATTTTAGTATGTTTCCTGGAGATCATTCTTATGATGTTTTGGTGAAGAATGTGGCTGCTCTTTTGCCTTTTTCTGAAGAGTCTGCCTGAGGTAAGGCAAAGAGATTCACATTAACTGTATTAACAAAGGAAGCCTCAAAAAATTCCAACATAAACTTTGTGTTTACTCTCACAAAGAGCGTTTTGATCAAGTGTGGCAAGCCTAGAAAGGAAAAATGCAAAATGTATGGTTCAGTTATTAAAGGGGCACTAGGAAGTGCAATGGAGCTAAATACTGTGTTCAAAGAAATAAACAGATTAAGGGGGGTGGTGACTTTGGGGAAAGATCCCACCCAGCTAAGCTTATTGTTTATGTGTTTGCAGTTGAACAACAGATTGTTATAGAATTATGACCTGGTTATTGCTTTCATTTGGACACAAGGAGATATGATTGTGTGTCAAATTGACATGGAATGACACAAGCTTTTTTACTTTTTTTTTTTTTTTTTTTTTTTTGGTTTTTCGAGACAGGGTTTCTCTGTATAGCCCGGGTTGTCCTGGAACGCACTCTGTAGACCAGGCTGGCCTCAAACTCAGAAATCCGCCTGCCTCTGCCTCCCAAGTGCTGGGATTAAAGGCGTGCGCCACCACCGCCCGGCTGACACAAGCTTTTGATCTTGATCATGAGGCATAGCCACCATGAAAAGCTTAGGTCCAGGCATGGGTGGTACACGCCTTTAATCCCATGAGACAGAGGCAAGCAGTTCCAGGTATAGAGCAACTTCCAGGTAAAGAAAAGCTTAGGTCCAGGCATGGGTGGTACATGCCTTTAATCTTAGTACTCAGGAGACAGAGCCATGAAGATCTGAGTTCACGGTCTGTCTACAAAGCAAGTTCCAGAACAGCCAACCTTAGGCAGTGAAGGAGTTGGGAAACAGAAGGCTGGTGATAATGTAATAGAATAAGGGGACCGAACTTGGGAGGCAGAGGCAGGTGTATTTCAAAAAATAATAATAATAAAATAATAAAAAATAAAATAAGGGGACCATGTTCCAGCTCCTGCAAGCAGCAGAACTCAGCAGCTTCAGCCATGTGGCTCTGGCTTTCAAGTCAAGAATAGAAGAGAATACCCCTCCCCCAATACGATGGACACTATTAATAGATAAGAATAAAGTTTGGCCTAATATTTGATTTTACAAGACAGAACTTCAATGTTATTACTGATTCTTTATTTTTTAAAAATTTATCATTCTTGTGTGCATACGTATTATGTATCGTGTATGTGTGAGAATGAGAGAGTGCATGTGTCACCCCATGTATGTGGAGATAAGAAGACCACATTCAGGAGTCTGTTTTCTTTCTCTGTGGGGTCCCGGGGTCAAACTCAGGTCATCAGGTTTGTGTATCTAGCACCCACTGAGCCATCTTGAATCCTGATTGCTATTTCCATTTTATGATCATCAGTGTTGACACTGTCACGTTTTGTAAATACGTAGTACCAAATGATTCAAGTATGTTTAAGACTATTTCAGAAACTGCTGGATGTTGTGTGTTCAGAATTAAGACTGAGTGAAACTGCATGAAGAAACATGGGTTAAGGGATGCCAGAAATAGCCCAGACTCAGTATGTGCCAGCTTTTGAATGGATTTTCGGCTGTTGCTTATTCAGAAACCTTTGACTGTTGCTGATTTTTCCATGACCCCTACATTCAGTGTGGATCACTACCCACAGCTTGGGAAGTTGTGCCTTAAATAGCTTCCCCCATCCTCAGCCTCCCCCACTGCATCATTGTAGCCGATGGCCCTTCAGTGGTACGTCATCCTCATCTAGAATCCATACCCCACTCTTGTTGTCATCCACTCTACAGATCTGCACAATTGTGCGACTTGTGTTTGCTATCACAACAGTGTCATACAGGACATTTCCTGTGCTCTAACAATTCTCTGTGGATTTTAAAAGGAAACCAGTTTTTTGTTTTTTATTTTTTTCTGTTGCTAGATAAGTGTTGCTTTTCTAGCAGAGGGCCCAGCAGCAACAGTTGCGGAGTAAAACAGTGCTGTGCTGCTCTAGAAATGGCTGCAAAATAAGGTTCAAGTGCCAGACAGCAGAGTGACGCATCAAGAGAAAGTATTAGAGAGAGAGAGAGAGAGAGAGAGAGGGAGAGAAAGGATAAATTTGCATGAGAATGGACTGTAAAGTCTGCAGCAGCCCAAAGGAAAGGTGAGGAGGTCTGGTTTATACCAAAGTGAAAGGTGCAACCCTGTGTCCAAAATGCTTCCTGCTAATTGCTAGGATTAAGAGCAAGGAGGAAGGGTATCCCCCCACCCCAGCATCCTGATTTAAGGGGCAAAGGAGGAAGTGGTCTCAGTAGGTTGGTTCAGAATAAATTTTATTAGAAGAGAGGGCCTCAAGACCATGGAGGGCCATTCTCAGACTTAAAGCAAGAGAGCATCATCAGGGACAGGTCATCATTTCAGAGACAACATGACTAGACCTCGAAAAGAGAGAGAATCTGCCCTTCTGCTTGGAAAGGAGCCTCATCACAGAGACAGTTCAACTGGGAAAAACAAAAAGCAGAGCTGCCACATCTAGCGTGACAGGCATCCAGCATAACAGGCATCCGGGAATGAGAGTCTTCAGATCACCTCAAACAAGGAAGGATTTTTTTTTTTTACAGTATTCTTTATTTATTCCCTGATGATTTCATACATGTATATAATGTATATTGATCATATCTTCCCCTCAATTCCTCCCACTTCCCTTAAACTTCCCAATCCATCTCCTTCCCACCTACATGCATCCTCTCCCTCTCCTTGCCCCTCCCCCTCCCTCCCTTTCTCCCCTTTCTTTCTCCCCTCACTGAACCTAATTAAGTACTACTCACAAAGGTGTAGGTGAGGTGCCATTCACTGGATCATGGGCAACATACTAACAGACATATCTCTAAAGAAAATTGATTTCCCTTCCCCATAAGTCATCAACTGCCAAGAGCTTCTCAGTTAGGGGTGGGGCCTTGTAAACTCCCCCTCCACCCATGCTGGAATATTCACTGACTAAATCTCGTGCAGGTAAGCACAACTGTTGTAAGTTCACAAGAGCCATGACCGTGTCATATTCAGAAGAAAGCATTTCCCAGCATTCCTTTCGATCCACTGGCCTCTGCATTCTTCTTGGCCCTCTTATATGATACTCCCTGAGCCTTGGGGTAATAATAGATGTCCTGTTTAGGACTAAGCATCCAATAGTCACTTATTCTTAGCTCTTTGACCACGTACGGATCTCTGCATTAACTGCCAACCACTGCAGACAGAAGGTTCTCTGCCCAATCTTGGGAGCAGCACAAACATAAATATTTAGACTGCAGCTTGACAACATGAACATTTAGCAGAACAACAGTACTCAGATGCCCCTAGGGCCTGTGACCTTCCAAGCCACTGGCTTTTGACCAGGTTTACAGTTTCAAGTATGAATTCCTTCCTGTGAGGCAGGCCTCAAGTCCAATCAGAAAGTATTCAGCTAAACCACACAGTCATACTGCTATCGCACCAGTGGGCAGGTCTCGACTGACAGATCAGTGTAGTAACATATAGTCCTGTGCCGAGCAAGACCATTGTTTCAGTTTGCTTTCTACTGCTGTGATAAATGACCAAAATGACTTGGGCAGGAAAGGGTTTATTTGGCTGACATTTACAGGTAATAAATAGTCCATTGTTGAGGGAAGTCAGAAAAGAACTCAAGGGAGGGATCATAAGTAAAGAGCTGATGCAGAGGCCATGGAGGGGTGCTGCTTGCTGGCTTGCTCCCTATGGCTTGCGCAGACTGCTTTCTTATAGCACTCGGGACCACCTGGCCAGGCGTGATACCACCACAGTGGTTTGTGCCCCCTCATGTCAATCATTAATCAAGAAAATGCCCTGCAGACTCACCTACAAGCAATCTAATGGAAGCATCTTCTCAACTGAGGTGTCTCTTCCCACAAAGCTAGTGCTGTGTGGAGACGACATACAACTCTAGCCATAAGGGAGATTCTTGGTGTGTATAGGTTTACAGTTGGTGACAGGTGATATGCCTACAAGGTGTGGGTCCTCCCACATCAATCATGAATCAAGAATATGCCCCACAGATGTGCTCTCAGTCCAGTCTGATGAAGGTAATTCTTCAACTGGGGTACCCTCTCCCCAGACAACTCTAGCTTGTGCAATACTTCTTGAATGCAGTAAAAGAAAGCCTCAAACAGTAATCCAAGCCCTGAATATCTTCGCTCACGTGGCCTGGAGCTCCCTTGCAGTGTGTCTCGACTATTTCTTTTTTCTTTTTTTTTTTTTTTTTGGTTTTGTTCCCCCCCCCCCAACTTTGCTTTGCTTCAACCAAATTTTCTTGCTACTTTTTACACATCTATGTGGGCTTTTATTTCAATTCCTTGAATAAGAGACCAAGAATATGAAAGCATTGTACCCTAACTTTGGGTACTGATCTGTCTTAGCCTTTGTGCCAAGGTGACAGAATTAGGTAGGACTTTAAGCTGGCAACAGCACAGCAGGGATCCTGGGAGCAGAGGGAAAAGGGAGGGGGGAAAGGGGAGAGGAGGGAAGGGGAGGGGAGGGGAGGGGAGGAGAGGGGAGAGGAAGGGGAGAGAAGGGAGGGGAGAAGAGGGGAGAGGAAAGGGAGAAAAGGGAGATAGCTCACAGGTGAGGCCTGATTTGGGGAGAGAGGAAGTTGGGTAGAGGGTCTGTGGTAAAACCTTCACTGAGTCCTTCTTACTTCCCCTTTCCTAGAAGATTTATGGTTCACTACAGCAGGAGGAATGGGCTGGTAGGCATTTTCCATGAAGAGTTAAGTCACGAACTAGTTGTGGTTTATGAGAAGGATCTAGGAGGGGAGGAGGAGGGGCTACCTCAAAGGAAATGGGAAGTTAAGGGAGGTCTGAGGTACAGAACCCACACCCTCTGCTAATAAGTTTTAGCAGTGGTAGCTATGAGAACTCCTATTTGCTTTCAGTGATCCGCTAGAGCTTAGGCCTTGCTCTTACAAGAAGGGCT
Organism: Grammomys surdaster; assembly: GCF_004785775.1. Taxonomy (NCBI): domain Eukaryota; kingdom Metazoa; phylum Chordata; class Mammalia; order Rodentia; family Muridae; genus Grammomys; species Grammomys surdaster. The sequence goes on from NW_021604587.1 coordinate 16,792,631, forward strand.
CAGCGCCTCTAAATCCTGAATCAGTTTGTCTGCAGTGTAGAACAGGAGCTGGGGGTCAGAGTAATGGGTAGATGTAATTAAAAAAAGGACACGCTGTTTCTTAAATATATTTCCTTCCACTGTCTGTACAGGCACTGGGTCTGCAGGAAGTGGAATATCTTTTTCTTTTTTCTTTTTTTTTCGCGACAGGGTTTCTCTGTGTAGCCCTGGCTGTCCTGGAACTCATTCTGTAGACCAGGCTAGCCTCGAACTCTCGAACTCAGAAATCCGCCTGCCACTGCCTCCCAAGTGCTGGGATTAAAGGCGTGTGCCACCACCGTCCGGCTGAGGTGGAATATCTTAACAAGGTGTACCTCACCTTTGAGGACTCTTGGGCTGGATGCTACGAGAAACGAAGCTTTACTCTTTTAACTCTTTTTTTGTTGTTGTTGATTTTTTTTTTTTTTCGAGACAGGGTTTCTCTGTGTAGTCCTAGCTGTCCTGGAACTCACTCTGTAGACCAGGCTGGCCTTGAACTTAGAAATCCACCTGCCTCTGCTTCCCAAGTGCTGAGATTAAAGGCGTGCGCCACCACTGCCTGGCTACTCTTTTAACTCTTAAGAATGTCCACATACACGGAAAACACTACACAGCTGAGAAGATATGAACATTATAGCCAGGCATCATGAATCAATCCTACAGAACAGCCAGTAGCCTAGCCAGAGAAACGCCGCGCCTGCGCACTGCCGACAATGAAGCCGCGCGCCCTCAGCGAGGAGGCGGGCCTTGCCCGGGCATCCGGGTCCCACACCCCGCCCCCGCGGCATGAATGAGAGGCGCGGCGCCCGCCCCTCCCCCGCCGGGCCCGCCCCTCGCCGGGGCAGCATCTAAGCAGTCGCTATCGCCAGCTCAGCGGCTCGGACTCACGGACGCGGCTCGCTAGCAGTTCGCCGCACGAAAGCTGACTCCGGGCGCCGCCGCCCGCACGACCGCTGCCCGCCACCCGGGTGAGTGAGGGGAGGGCCGGGACTGAGGGCCGCGCGGCTGAGGCTGAAGCGCAGGCTCCGCAGGTCCGGCTCTGAGATGCTGAGGGCAGTGCGCCGGCCTCGCACCCCCTCCGAGACCGGGGGGCCACGGGGCAGTCCCCACACACCGGCACAAAGAGCGGCGCGGGCTGTCACCCGGAGGTCACCTCGGGCTGGGCCCGGGCGGGGGAGGCGGGAATGGGCGGAGGATGGAGGAGCTGCTGCCACTGCGTCGGTGGTGGAGACCGACGCGCTTCTCGGGGGTGCGGAGTGGCAGTGGTTTTCTGGTCCCGAGCCACTCCTTCTTTTGTGGCGCTTGTCTCGTGCCTGGTTGTCACACTGTGCAAGGCACACTGAGACCTCGCTGGTTGGCTTATTTATTAATGAAAGTCATATGGCGGCCTCATCATTTGTTGGGGGGGGGCGTGCGTGCACCCACAGGCCGGAGAATTAATGACCCTGCTTTGTTTCCGGAGACCCAAAGGGTGTGTGTCCTGTGAAATGAGACGGTCTGAGATCATCTAAAAGGACAGAAGGAAAAGAAGTGTAAAGATAACTTCATCTTGACCCCTTCCTCTCTGGTGTTATATTCAGATAACAGGTTTTTTGGTGTTTCGTTGTTTCTTGTTGTAAAGCCAGTGGGTCTGTTCACTGAAAGTGTGAGTCTGCATTCTTATGTCTCTGTATATTTAGAACACTTTGCTTTTAGGATTAATGGTGATATATTTACATATTGGGGGTACGCCAACATCCTGAACACTGCTTTCTGGGCTTAGTTCATTGATAATAGGTCTTTGTGCTTCGTACCTATCTATAGGAATACTCCCAATATATCTAGGGCACTGCTTTCCCCACTCTTCCATATAGGCAGATTGTATTTCTTGCCTTTCTGCTTTAATAAGAGGTGGTCTAGCAGGTTCTTTCCACCTTCTTGTCTGTCCGGTCGTCGCCCTCCCCGCCCCCGCCCCGCACCCCTTAATGCTTTGGCAAAGGATATTACCTAAATATTACCCTGGTATGCACCCTGGCTTTGATCTGAATTTTCGTGTGTTTGGTTGTGCAGCTTAGCTGAACAGATCATCTTACATGACTTATCAGAAAACACCCCCTTTTCTCCTCCATTGTTTGTCTTCATTCCCCTCGGCCCCGCTCCCGGTTCCCCCCCTTCTCCGCCCCCAAAGAGGGTAGGAAGCACTGCTGGGTTCCATAGGCTTTAACTGGATAGGATGGCCTGTCTGTTGTTCACTTAGCCAGTTAAAAAGAGATAATTAAGATAGGCAGGTGTGGCCACAAATGCCATCACGTTACTTGGAAGGAAGAGGCAGTAAGATCTCTGTGGTTTCAAGGCCAGTCTGATTTACATAGGAATTTCTAGACCATAACACAGAATGAGACCTTATCTCAATAAACAACAAACAAACTTTTCCTTGTTACCTTGTTTTAAGCAAGATTATTTGAATTTTAGAAGTTAGTTATTACTCTAGTTGAATGATATTTTTGTTTCTTTTTTATCCTCTTAATTTTGTAGAGTGAAAAAGCACATTTCTGAAATATTTTTGTTATGATCTTTTGATTCAAAATAGTGGTGGTGGAAAAATCGAGTTTATATATGAATAATTGAGTGGGTTCAGTTTTAAGATTCTCTTCAAGATTACTTATTTTTGAGTCACATGTATTTTCATTCCTAGTAAAAATTTCAGTACAAAATGACATGTAAACCTCCACAACATCTGTTTATGTATAGACTCTCAGCTTGAAACATTTGCATTTAATTTGAAGGAAAATTTCCACTGGTTGGATGACGATCCATTATTCTTAATGAAATTCTTACTTTATGCATCTTTCTTGAACTGTGGGTCACAACCCAATATGGGATTGCATAACTGTGGGAGTCACAAACATTAGCAATCAAAAGTTTCTTGGTTTTTTGAGACAGGGTTTCTCTGTAGCCCTGGCTGTCCTGGAACTCATTCTGTAGACCAGGCTGGCCTCGAACTCAGAAATCCGCCTGCCTCTGCCTCCCAAGTGCTGGGATTAAAGGTGTGAGCCACCACCGCCTGGCTAATCAAAAGTTTCTGCATGTTCAGTGATCAGAAATTATTTCAAGGGACCAGACACAAAGTACTTGCTTAGCATGCACAGCATCCTGAGTTTGATCCCCTTGGATGGAACTATTGAGATTTGGTGGCCCATACCTGTAATACATCTCTCTTTGGGAGACTGGCTATATAGTGAGTTTGAGGCCAGTCTGGGATACAAGAGGCCCTGCTAAAATAATAATAATTCATGATCAAATGCATAATCGATCTGTAGTGTGCTGGCTGGCATTGCTACTGGTGTGAACACAGGACTTGACTGCAGCCTTGCTTCCGTAGGCGTGGTACCTCATGTGCTGCTGTACTCCATACACTCTGCCAGGGAATGAGTGCTGCCTGGGTAGCCTCAGCTCAGGTTCCAGGCTATTGTCCCTTACAATCACAGTGGTTTTTTTGTTTGTTTGTTTGTTTTTCTGAACATAGAAAATTTTATGATCTTATAGAAACATTAAAAGCTGGGTGTATGGTGGACATCTTTAATCTCTGCACTCAGTAGTCAGACACAAGTGGACCTCTTTGAGTTCCAGGGCAGCTAGAACTATATAATACAGACCCGTCCCAAACAAACAAAAGCCATAATGATTTAATAAAGGAAAAAAAGGCTTACTATTTTCCCACTGTCATTCCTCTCAGCATGTAAGTACAACATTACTGTATCTGGGGCTGAAGAGGTTGCTCAGTGACCATGAGCACATCTGCTCTGGCACGTAAGGTTACATACCCACACAGACTGCTGGTCCACGCCTTTAATCTCAGCAAAGGTCTACCTGGTCTATAGATTGAGTTCCAGGACAGCCAAGGCTACACAGAGAAACCCTGTCTCCAAAAACTAATCGAAACCAAAAAACAACAACAAAACTTTAAAGAAAGAGAAAAATATGGATTGTATTGTGTTTAAATATTTTTCTTTTTTTCTTTTTTTTGAGACCCATCTCACTGCATAGACCTCACAGAGATCTGTCTGCCTCTACCAACCAAGTGGTAGGATTAAAGGCATCCACAACCATAGCTGGCTTGAAGTGGCAATTTACAAAAAAAATCAAGTATTCAGGAAGCAGTGGCAGGCAGATAGATAGATTTCTGTGAGTTCAAAGCCAGCCCAGTCTACATGGTAAATTTCAGGCTTGTCAGGGTTACATAGTGAGATCCTCTCTCAAAACAAAAACTGTTTGAGTTGCTTACTTGAAGTTCATCCAATTATTTGAATTTTGGCTTGGGATTAGATTTTCAACAACTTCAAATTGTGGTAGTTATTTTTCTCATTGTTTTGACAGAATACCTGACAAAAACGACTTCAGGGAAAGGGCTGTTTGGCTGACCACTTGAGGGCGAAGGGACGTCCAAGGCAGTAGTAAGACTGCTGGTTGCATGTGTGTTGCTAAGAAGCAGAGAGAGGGACCCATGATGCTGTTTACTTCCAGCTTGTGGGCACTCCCATTCACAATCAGGCTCTTTTAAATTATTAATTTTTCAAAATTAATGTTTTCCTGTTTTATGTGTTTTAGTTGTTTTCCTTATAAGTTTGAGTGCTTACCTGGTACCAGAGCCTCAGATCTTCTGGAACTGGTGTAGCAGACAGTTATGAGCTACCATGTGGGAGCTGGGAATTGAACCCCAGTGCTTTTAACTGTTGGGCTATTTTTCAGCCTAGTCCTTCCTCTTCAGTCCAACCTTATGGGCAGGGCACACCTTTATAGACACATCCAGAAAGTATGTTTTCGTGATGATTCTAAGTCCCATTAAGTTGAAAGTCAACATGAACCGTCATAGATTCTAAACATCTTCCATTTTGTACTGTGTATTTATATAAAGCAGCATGTCAACACCGATATTATAAAATCCAAACATCAGTCACCTCTGAAAATGATGATGTTCTATGCAGTGTCAAAGCATATCCATATCAGTATACAAATTTGCCTTTGTCTTTAATTAGTGTCTTTAATCATGTATACCAAAGGGTTGTTTTAAAGTTTATCAGTAAATGTTTGATTTGATTTTAAACTAGTTTTGTGTCTATATTCCTGAGGTCACATAAAACATTTCTCAGGTAAAAGGGGATGCAAATGGAAAAATGGCCCTGCCTTGGATGACTAAGTTTCTTTTTAAAGACCTTAAATTAGTAAAGGCTAACTTTTATACTTTGATAGGTTTGAGTTTTACAATGTAGAATAATTTTTTTTTTTTCCCTGAGACAGGGTTTCTGCCTTGGCTCCTGGAACTCTATAGACCGACCAGGCTGGCCTCCAACTTAGAGATCCGCCTGCCTCTGCCTCCTGTGTTCTGGGATTAAAGTTGTGTGCCACTGCACCTGGCTGAACTTTAATTTTCTTTTGTTCTTGTTTTTTGACAGGACTTCTCAGTGTAGCTTTGACTGTCCTGGAAGTAGCTCTGTAGACCAGGCTAGCCTCTGCCTCCCGAGTGCTGGGATTAAAGGCATGTGCCACTACCGCCTTTTAAGTTTTTAAAACTTTTAAGTTTTAAATCTCTCTCTCTCTCTCTCTCTCTCTCTCTCTCTCTCTCTCTCTCTCTCTCTCTCTCTCTCTCTCTCTCTCTGTCTGTCTCTCCCTCTCCCTCTCTCTAAGGCTGTGAAGGTTAGATCTCAGCAGCTCTAGAGGCCTGTCCTTGGGTCTCCTGCTGTGTCTTTCTCACATCAAAGAGCACCCTCCTCCTCCCTCTTTCTCTGTGTCCTTCACCACTCAGTTCCTGAGCCTGTGCCCTCTCTCCTGCATCATTAACTTTACACAGGGCTCTCCATGTCAGCACATAGGCATGCTCTCCCTTTCATCTTTACAAATAGAATGCCAAACTCAATGAACTTTGGTTACCTGCCATCAATCCCGCCTGTGTCCCTGAGAGTTAAACGGCTCAAGTGAAAAGCACAGACTTTCACCTGTCTCCTCAAGTAGTACCTGCCATCCCTGACTGCTGTTGCTGATTACCTTCTTGATTCTAGCCCTAATAGAATACCAGGGACAAGAACCTTATCTGCTCTGAAATTCAAGAGCCTACAGGATATATGAGCAGAAGGCACAGCCAACATTTTTAGTCTAGCCAGGTAGCTCTTGCCTTTTAATTTTTCTAAGAAGAAAATCGTTTCACTGTTGTTTCATTCCTTTTTTTTCTACACTTTTATTTTTTTCCGAGACAGGGTTTCTCTGTGTAGCCCTGGCTGTCCTGGAACTCACTCTGTAGACCAGGCTGGCCTTGAACTCAGAAATCTGCCTGCCTCTGCCTCCCAAGTGCTGGGATTAAAGGCGTGCGCTACCACCGCCCAGCTTTTTTCTACACTTAAGAGTTAAAAAGTTAAGCCTGATGTGAGAGTACATGCCTTTAAATCCAGAACTCAGCCTGGTAGAGTTCCAGAGCAGCCAGGACTGTCTCATTAAGAAAAAAAAAAAGTTAAAATGTCATGATAATTATATTGATATTTTCCCCTACAATACATTTCTCGTATGCTAATATTAGCATTCTTGGACCTGGACTCTGGCATCAGACTGGTTAGAACTGAATTCTCTCTCTTTACTTTTTGACATGTCACATGTCAAAGTTTTAGTTTATTTTTTGAGATGAGGGGGTCTCACTATGTAACTTCAAACTTCCCGCAAGTGCCAGGATGACCAGTGTGTTCCATCACACCTAGGTTGGAAAGTTTCTTAACCCCTCAGTTTCTTCATTTGTATGATGAGAAGAATAGTATGCACATACTCTGTTTATTTGTCCTGTGAGCCAAATGGGATAATGAAAAAATACTCATTTTGGTACTTGAAATGGAAATGAACTCAATGAAAAATTGTTATACTTTTCTTCAATTTATACTTCATTTTAACATAATATTTTAATACTTAAAACTTACATCTGTTTTTGTGTGGGTGGTATACCTATGCCATGGGGCATATGTGGAGGTCAACAGAAATCTATTCTCTATTATCATGTGGGCCCAAGGGATTGAACTTAGGTCATCAGGTTTGGAGGCAAACATCTTTACCTTCTGACCATCTCTTTAATATTTTTGTTTAAAATATTTATATTCTTCTAAGATATATTGGTCATAAATATGACCCCCCCTTTTTTTTCTTTCTCTCCCTTTCCCAGCAACCCTTAAATTTCTTCTTGCCTGTCCAGTCCCTGATTGCATCATGTGGTAGGTTAATAAAATGATCTACAGTTGACAAATGAGCAGCTTATAGCACTCTGTAGCAGTTTGATCAATTGGTAAATCATCTTGATCATTTGATAAAATAGCTCAATTTTGAGGGCTGGAGTGAGATACCCAGCACCCACTTGGCAGCTCACAACTGTCTGTAACTCCAGTTCCAGGAGATCTGGCACCTCACAGATACACTTGCAGGAAAAACACCAATGCCCATAAAAATAAATCTGAAAAAAAAAAAAAAAGGTTTTTTTTTGTTTTGTTTTTTGTTTTGTTTTTTCGAGACAGGGTTTCTCTGTGTAGCCCTGGCTGTCCTGGAACTCACTCAGTAGACCATGCTGGCCTCGAACTCAGAAATCCACCTGCCTCTGCCTCCCAAGTGCTGGGGTTGAAGCCGTGTGCCACCACCGCCCAGCAAAAAAAAAAAAAAAAAGTTTAATGTTGAGCCAGGTAATGTCTATTTGACTTGCTCCAAGATTCCTCCTTCATGTTACTCCATTGTTATTTATTACTTTTGCTTTCCTTTTTGAAACAGTTTCCCTGTTGTGTAGCCCTGGCTGGCTTGATCTCCCAGTGTCAAGGAGGCTGGCCTCCAGCTTGAAAGATCCTCCTACCTCTGTCACCTGTGTGAAAAGATTATAATTACGTGTTAAAACTTTCAGATGTTCAGTGTGTCATCAGATTTACTTACTTCTTTCTTTCTTTTAGTTATTTGAGACAGTATTTAATGTAACCCCAGCAAGCATTGAACTTGGGAATGACCTTGAACTCTGGATTCTCAGGTCTCTACAAAGTGCTTTAATTACAGATAAATGCCATCATACTTTGCAAATAGCTTTTTTTCCCCCCAAGTAGCTGTAGGATGTTCTCTTTACTTGCCAGCCAGCCAGGCAGAATGACAGATGTAACAGTTCAACATACTTTGAGAGCCACATGAAGGGTATGGACAGGCTATAATAAAATGACCCACTAGAAAGGACGAGGTCTTCCCAGGCTTAAAGGATTTGTTTCTCTGTGTTAAGTTGTTTTGTTTGTTTTTTACTTTTTTCTCATTATTTATCTTAATTTTCACTTTGGAAATTTACTTAACAACCATGAGCCTTTTTAAGCTAAAACATCTTTTAGTTTTAGAAATGGTTTCTTGAATTAATTTGTACTTACTCTACTTTTTGCTTATCTAGATGCATAATGGGAACTCTTATACTCTGAGAGTCTCAGACCTCAGAATGTAGTGCTGTGTAAATTGTGGGTTTTAAAAGAATGCCAGATGGTTGGAAAGGAATTGTGAGCACCCCAGCTAGTGCCATCCTTTGAGAGCCAGCTGGATAAACCTTCTCTGCTCTGGAGGTAAGAACTAGACACTTTGTTCTATGCCAGCTGGACCATGAATAGCTGGCCAGTGGCCTTATTTTGGGTTGGCCACTCTTGGAAAGCCAGCCTGGGCTTTCCATCGACCCTAAGGATAGTCATGCCATAGTTAGTTGCTTGTGCCAGGCCTCCCTCTGGTATCTGCTTCAGGGAGTGAAACAGGCCTGCAATGTCAAGGAAAAGAAGCTACTGGGTATTAGAAGTGAACCTTGTGTTATGAATTGCTTTGGAAAAGCTCAATGGAACCTGCATTTTTATGAATTTAATGCTAAGGATAGAAGACTTGGTTGTCAATAAAAGTGAGTGCTTTCCACATTAAGTGCTTCAGCAAGGCCACTTTGAGGATGATGATCCTGATGGCCTTCTAGGCTGAGCACCTGGCCTTGTCCCCACCCTAACCAGTCCAGAATTCACCCATGGTGGCCCCATAGTCCTGAAGCTGGACATGGGTACACTCAACCTTCCTAACAGACTCCAGTGAGGGGATGCCCTTCTCCATTTCCCCTTTTCTCACACCCCTGACCTTAGTTCATCTCTTTCTACAGCAATGGGGTGTGGAGTAGGAGGACTTGGTTGGCTCATTTACCAGGAGTCACCCTTCCTCCCCAAACCAGGACATTTTTGAAAAACAAAAAACAGGGGAGCTTCCTTTGGCCCCCAAACCCCTCTTCAGTTCAGCCAGATGTTTCTTATATGTTTTTTTCTGCCTATTCATCCTGGTGGTGGTTTTTCCTCGTCTCACCACCCCCATGTCCTCCCCCTTGACCCCCAGCCTCTGGGGAACAGGTGAGGTAAGGGACCTTGGGTCCTCTTTTCCTTCCCTTTCTGTCTGTCTACTATTGTTCCACCTGGCTTTATTGCTTTTTAATATTGCACTGAAGGTTTTTTAAATAAAACTTTTTAAAAAAAGTGAATGCTTTTACATTGGGACTTCCTCCAGTTTACCTGTTTTCATTTACTAACCTCTCTTAAAATGAAGTTTGCTTGTTATTTCCATCTTTAACTTTTAAATTTTGCATCATTTGGATTAGTAAAAATTTGTACATTATTATAAACCATTGGCTTCAATAGAGGGCCAACTGTATATGTCATCTTAAGGTTTGTGTCATTTTATTTACTAATATTGTCCTAATTAGTCAGGTACTTGTACCAGACATTTCTTTATATCCTTTAGCCAATTTACTATATTAGTTTAATTGAGGTCAAAGAAGTGTAAGTGTGGTGCTGCCAGTATGAGCACACATCTCATCCGATGATGGCTACCTTTTGGATCCTCAATAGTAATAGCCTCATTCAGATGTCACGTTCTTTAACGATTAGTTAGTTTTAAAAGAACTGGTGCAAAGTAAATGATGGGAAGGGGGAGGAGTCGACACTTGAAGCCATCGAGGTCTGGGATCTCAAGGGTGTGAGGTGTGGTGGCAGACAGTGTCTAAAACAGGTTTTATCATGTGTAGGTTTATGGATTGTTGATGGGGAAACTCCTTTTGACAGAAAAAGAAACTTATTTCTCACAATAGTCAGTGTGTTGGTTTTTTTCCCCAAATTTGGAGATTGAATGGTTCTATATTACCTGTTTGTTAAGTTCATCTAAACAAACCAGAACTCCTTAGGAACTAACTTACCTTTCTTTTTATTCTCTGAAATATGAGCTTGTGAAATTATACTTGTGCTTTAAACTTAAGATAGGATCTAGCATCTACAACTTGACCTGAATCATGTACAGTGCTTACAATTAAAGCTTATTCAATCTTTTTGTTTCTCAATTTTCTCTCTGAAAACAAGCTAAAAAGTTTATTTATTTATTTATTTATTTATTTAGGGTCTCACTATGTAGCCCTAGATGTCCTAGAACTTTCTTTGTAGATGTAGACTAGACTGACCTTGAACCCAGTACCTCCCAAGTGCTGGGAAGAAAGGTCCACAAATCTGGTCCAGAAGGAAATTTTTTTTTTTTTTTTATTGGATGATTTATTTACATTTCCTATGTTGTCCCCTTACCCCATCCCCCACCACCCCCTGGGAACCCCCAATCCCCTCGCCCCTCCTCCTTCTTCTCTGTGGATGTAACCTCTATCTACACCCCCCCACTCCCACCTCCCCACCCTCAAAATTCCCACCCCCTGGGGCATCCAGCCTTCATGCGGTCAAGGTTCTCTTCTTCCACCTATGCCCAGCAGGGCCCTCCACTTTTACATATTCAGCTGAAGCCCTGGATCCCCCCCTAAGTGCTCCCAGGCTGGTGGTTTAGACCCTGGGAGCTGTGGTTGGTTGGTATTGTTGCTCTCCTCATGGTGCCACAAACCCTTTCAGCTCCTTCAGTCTTCACTCTAACTCCTCTATTGAGAACCCCATGATCAGTTCAATGGCTAGTTGTGAGCATCTGCCTCTGAATATGTCTGACTCTTGAAGGCCTCTGAGGAGATATCCATATCAGGCTCTTATCAGCATGCACTTCCTGTCTTCCACATCAGCATCTACCTTTGGTGATTGCACATGGGATAGATACTCAGGTGGGGTGGTCTTGAGACGGCCCCTCCTTCAGTTTCTGTCCCTCACTTTGTCTCTATATTTGCTCCCTTGAGTATTTTGTTGCTCCTTCTAAGAAGGACCGAATCACCCTCACTTGGTCTTCCTTCTTTATGGACTTCATGTGGCCTGTGAGTTGCATCTTGGGCATTTCAATTTTAAGATTTTTTTTTCTTTAAATAACAAAGTAGTATCAATAGCTCAAGATAACTTTATGTGAGCTATCTAGAATTTTTTACCTGGATTAGGCTGCCCTGAAAACATGGCATGTCTGTGGTAGTATAGACATCGTTTACTTCCCCTTTATAGCTGTGCAAATCATTGTCCGTGGATGATAAAATTAAAGATCAAAGAAGCAACCCCTTGAGGTTGAGCAGTAAGGCAGGGCACAGGCATCTCCATAGCCACCTCCTATCAGAATTCGTGCTGCCAGTTCCCAGGAGAGGAGTGAGCTGAAGCGCCGAGATGGGAGGAGGTCAGAGTCCTTTGCAAAGACCAGCTGAAGAGCCTCTGCAGCAGCTGAAGGACGGAACCATCACATAAGAACCATCACAGTTGGAATGGGACAGAGGATGGTGGTGTTCCCTGGAGTCACCATAACAAATGACTGAAAAGCTGATGCTTATGGCAACGGAAATTTACTCCTCACAGTTGTAAAGTCCAGAAGGTGAAAATCAAGGTGACAGTCAGGCTGCTGAGCTCCCTGATGACTCCAGGAAAAGTCTTCCCTAACTTTTTTAGATTTTTCTCAAAAACAAAAACAAAAAAGCAAAAACCACTTGTATACAATGTACAGATTTGATCTCTAAATCCTTAACTCTTTTTGAGGCAGAATTGCTGTGCAGTCCCAGCTGGCCTAGAAATGCTATGTAGACAAAGGCACACTGAGTTTCCTGCATCTACTTCCCAGTTTCTAGGATTAAACTTCCACAGCCAGCTTCAAATCCTTAATTACATCTGCAAAGACCCTTTGTTTTAAGGTCACATTTCAGTTTCTGGGACAGGTTTTTTTGTTTGTTTTTTTGTTTTTTGTTTTTAATTTTTTGACATCATTTAACCATTCTTTCCATGAGAAAATAACAACTTCCTTTAGTTTCAGTGCTTTGTCACTCAGCACCTCAGATTTGACAGATATGCAGCAGAGCAATACAAGGTGAGGAAAGTGTATCTAGGACAGAAGTCTGAACTTCATGGGAATGATTAGGGAATCAGGCAGATCTCATGCAGGAGAGATGTTCAAGACTCAGCATGAAAGGTGGACAGATTTTTAAATTACTTGACTGGGGACACTTGGGATGTGCAGATAGTAGAAGCAATCACAAAGCTGGGGAGGTGTCTTTAGGGGACCACAACTGATTTATCTGACTACAGTGTTGTATTCAGAGAAATAGTGGAGAATAAGGTTCAGGTCTGGGCAATTCATGTAAGGTCTTGGGTACTGCGTGGACAGATTTGTTGAGTTGCTTCCCATAAGAACATGTTAAGTTTCTAACGTGTCTTCAGGGCTATTATAAAACCTTTGGGGAGAACATGTAGGGTTTTTTGTTTTGTTTACATTTTATTTTAAAAAATTTTATGTGCACATGCATGCAGGAACCTGCAGAGGTCAGAAGAGGCATTAGATCCCCTGAACTGGAGTTAGCTGCCATGTGGGTGCTGTGAACACAACCTTTTCTAGAATATTTGTTCTAAACCACGGAGCCATCTCTTTAGCTCCTTGTTTTATTTTTGAGACAGGGTATTGCTATATAGCTTTAGGCTGGCCTTAAACATGCACCAGTCCTTCTGCCTGTCTGCCAAGTATTAGGATTACAGGCATGGCATGCACTACTGTACTCAGTATGGTGTTATTTTTGAAAGAGAAGGTCAAATTCACCCTACAGTTCAAGCCTCAGCCTTGTGGCACACCTTTTATGGATATGAGCTACCACTCCTAGTTGTAGATTCTTAAAATTATTCTATTTGAGTGTATGTGTGTTTGCCTGCATGCATGTCTGCACAACCTGTGCACCACCTACATCCAGTGCCCACAGAAGACAGAGTTGTCATATTCTCTGGAAAAATTACAGTTGTGAGCTGCTGTGTGGGTGCTGTGATCAAACCTGGGTCCACTAGAAGAACAGCCAGTATTCTTAACCACCAAGCCATCTCTGCAGCCCTGTAGATTGTTTTCTATAGATTTTTAGAAGGAAGTCGTTCTTTTAAAAGGAGAGGAGTTTAGTAAGTACTGTCGGGCAGAAGGTATAAGTGTGTGGAACACTTGCCTAAACAGTCCCCAGAACTAGAAAACCTTTGTTCTCATTAGAAGCAGAATGCTTTGTGGTTTGAAGATACTTCTGGAAGGCTATTGATTTTTCTTGCTGCTTTTCTTTGAAGGTCTTGGGAAGAGAATTTACAAAGTGAGCTCCACAGAGCCTTAGTCAGTACCATGTGTGGAATATGTTGGGAATGTTGTGGGTTAAGATGCTATCTCAGAAAGGATGGGACGGGATTGAATGTCCACAAAGGATAACCAGCATTCCCTTCTGAATGCAGCTCCGACCTCCATTTTGTGTGGCTCAGTTCTCTACTCAGTTTACTGCTGTCATCATCCGTTTACAACTCCAGAATTCTGTGAGAGCAGCGCAGTTCTGAGGAGTGGGTGGCTCATCAGTAAATGAATGTTTCTATTTTGAGACTCCTCCTCTCAGTATGTGTGTGTGTGTGTGTGTGTGTGTGTGTGTGTGTGTGTGTGTGTGTAAAACTCCTTGTTCTGTGTTAAAGATTTTCAGTAAAAATGTGTTTCAAGTATAAAACAATATTTGTGTTCAATAACTGTGGCTGTTTTATTCAAAGAGAAATGGATATTTTCCTACTTTAGTACACTGAAAAACCAGTAAAGTGGGTTTTGCCCATGGGTTTGCTTTATTTTCTTCTGCCTGAGATTAATATTACTTGATAGACTTAACTGTCTTAACTTTGCTTTTGTTGCTGCTGGTGGTGCTTTTGTTGTTGTTGTTGTTGTCCTTGAGATAGGGTCTGGAACTCACTACATATACCAGGCTGGTCTCAAACTCAGCTGTGCCTGCCTCTGCCTCCTGAATGCTGGGATTACAGGCCAGGGCCACCACACCCAGCTCAACTATGGTTGCTTCTCTGATTTCTGTTTGTAGCCTGTTTAGGTTTCGTTGGGAAGAGCTATAAACATACTTGGGTAGTCTTTGAGTGCCACCTCAGATTCAGCAGTTACAGTAGTGTTTCAACTACACTTCCACAGGGATAGCCTAAGACCATTGGAAAACACAGATATTTACATTACAATTCATAAAAGTAGCAAAATTACAGTTAGGAAGTAGCAATGAGATAAATTTATGGTTGGGGTCACTATACATGAGGAACTGTATTAAAAGGTCTGAGCATTAGGAAGGTTGAGAAGCACTGATTACACAGCGTGTTTGTTACACTTGTTTCTCTTAGCCTTTTCTTTCCCCTTCCTTCACTGAGAAATTTTAAAGATAAGCCCATGTCATTTCGTCACTGCCTGTTTTTAGGCCAGTTCCTCCTCTTTTTGTTTTATGCTATGAACTCATCACAAGAGCTGGGTCCTAGTCTTATGACTCCCACTCACATTTGGACTTTGTATGCTTCTTCATCACATGGTGCAGGTTTTTGCCATTCCCTGAATCATGTTCAACATTGTATAACATCTAGAGGCCATATGTATCTGTCTACCCCATTTCTGGTATTGCAAAAGAGACCAGAATCATAGTCACAGTATATAAGGCATTTCATCTAGGCTGTAATGATAACTTTTCTTAATTTGTTAGCAAGAATTCTTTAAGACTTTATCTCATCAAAGGGCTCCTTAGAATGATCATAAGATAACTGTATATGAGAGACTGCCACTGTAACTTTATACTGTTGTATTCTTGGGTAAGAATAAGTTTAATCAGAAGGGAATGGGATTGTTTGAATTGAGGATTTAATCTTTTGTCAAAGTGGTACTGCTTTTGTTTTTGAGTATCATACCAAGATATGAATTATTTCTTATAAAATTGACACATACGCTAATATCTCTGCAAACTAAAGGTGGAAATATATGAAAATCCTTTTTAAATTAATCAATGGAAGGAAAACATGCCAGGTTAAGATAAAAAGTCCAGATTCCTAAAGTTGATTTGACCCAATCCTTCCTCAGATGCAACTGAATGTCTTTCCATTCCACTCATTCTTCATGGGCTGGTCCTTGGTAAATGTTACTAAGCTCCCAAGAAATAACGAATCTGGAGTAAAATACTAAATAAATACCACAGATGACATTGGTTTTAAATTTATTTCTTCAATTATATGAAAAACAGATACTTGAATGTCTTTTTCTAGATGTACTTATTTCTTAAGCAAGATTTTATTTTTAAAGGATTAAACCTTTGATCTAAAGCTAGTTGGACTACAAAAAGCTCTGCTTCCCTCATATTTTAAAGTATAAAACTGCAAAGAACTTCACTTGTTCAGTTTTAAGATTTCTCAGAAGTACTCCAGAGTAACAAAATCCTTGAATACTTAAGACTTGAACTGTTGGAGGCCTGCTAGCTTGAATATAAGCTAGTTAATAGTTTGTTTCCCCATTTTAATTTGGTTTAAATTTATTATGTACAAAGTACTTGAGTAGTCAGAACTGTGAAGTGCATATCTTCTATAAAGATAGAAATAAAAGCTATAGGATATGCTTTGCATTTTAAATGTTTTATATTCTTTCTCTCAAAAAACTATTGGGCTTTTTATGTATGTGTCCCTAAAATACTGCATTTTCATGAAATTATATATAGGTTAAAGAAAGTGAAGGTTAGCCGGGTGATGGTGGCGCATGCCTTTAATCCCAGCACTTGGGAGGCAGAGGCAGGCGGATTTGAGTTCGAGGCCAGCCTGGTCTACAGAGTGAGTTCCAGGACAGCCAGGGCTACACAGAGAAACCTTGTCTCGAAAAACAAAAACAAAAAAAAAAGTGAAGGTTGCACACTTAAAAATATTTGTCATTAGCTAATATTTTTATTTAAATGTTTACTTTATCAGCTGGGCAGGGTGGCAGAGGCAGGCAGATCTCTGAGCTCCAGGACAGCTAGTGCTACACAGAAAAACCCCATCTGGAAAAAAAAATTATGCTAAAGAGTTCTTTGATCATTTCTCCCGACATTTCCTAACTTCCATATTCCTTTACTAAATGTGTTTACTGCTGAGGAAAGCCTAATTTTGTCCTACTCTGATTTACCTTATTTAACATCTTTTATTTTTATTTATTCCCTGAATCCTTGTTCTCATTAAAGTAGCCTTGACTTCAAAGGAACATTAAATAGGTTAGGGTTCTTAGCTTAGTAACCATCTCTAGACAGTCTCTAATCATATTGTTTGAAAAGGTCATTAAAAGTAATATGCTAGGACCTTTGCTATGGAGATGCTATTTACTTACAAAAGAATAATACTGTGTGGTGTCCTCTGAACTGGAGCATGCCAGTAAAAGACTGCAAACAGATGAAGACCTTTATAGAAACCCACAACTGGTCAAAATTCAGAGGACTGATAGTGGGGTGCCTAGCCCTAGGTGATAAATCTGCAACAACATTCCTGAGCTCAGGGAACCTCCAGAGAGGGGCAGCAAGCTGCATAGTTGTGTCTCCTAGAAATTCCAGGGATGATACACTGCTAATACCTCAACAACATGGCTGCCTAAACAAGACCTGAACAATGACAGCATCAAGGATCATGCTATCATGGAAGGGGCCAGTTTCCAATCACTCCTGAGGGAGGGAGAATGGTTGTTAACTGGGATCACACACATACACACACACACACACACACACACACACACACACACACACCCTACAGTTGGTTATCCAATACCAAGCAACTTACCAAGTCATACTTGTGAGTTTTGTTGTTGTTTTGGTGTATGTGTGTGTGTGTGTGAGTGAGTATGTATATAAAGATAAAAAGAGGCCATCAGTTTGAGAAGTTGCAAGAGGGGACATGGGAGGGTTGTAGGCTGAAGAAGGAGGGAGAAATGATTTAATTATATTTTAACTTTTAAAATTGAAAAAAAAAAAAAAGACTGTATACAAGAAGAGCTGGGGAATGTCAGTAGTAGAGTACTTGTTTAGAATGAGGAGGCCCTGTTCCATCCCTAGCACAGTAAAACAAAGCCAGAAATGATCTCCTTTCTTAAGCTCTTAAATAAAATCAACATAATGAGTTTTAATCAGGTGAGCCAAGCATTACAGGTAATCATCATTTTGCATCTGAGCCAACATGATTTAGTGCAGAAAATGAAATTTTTACTTGCTAAGTTCAACAGTTGCTTTAGAATAGCCACTATGTGCAAGTCATTGTGTCTAGGCACTGAGCAGAGGGATCATTGCACCGGTTCAGATAAGATACACTTCCTTTCTATAGAGTCCTTCTAGGAAATTGTGTCACCACTTCATTGCCTCATGTCCTGGCCCCCTTCTAATGCGACCAGATCCCTCAAGTTGTAGACGCCACCATTGAGTCATTGTCCTCCTAGCTTTGCCGTGAGGAGGTCTGTAGAGCAGTGGACCCCGATACTTAGCAGTCTCAAACTCTCTGGAGTTCACAAGGCTGGCACATTCCCTGAGAAACAAGAGTTAAATTTTTAAAAACTCTCTTTAAGTAAATATGTCAGTTGGGCCACTGAGATGGCTTAGCAAGTAAAGGCACTTGGCAACAGGCCCCATGACTTTGAATTCTGTCTCCAGAACCGACATAGTAAAGAAGAGACACAAAAATGTCAACTTGTTCTCTGACTGTGACATACACTCCAACGTGCATGTGTCCCCCCATACGCAATAAATAAATAGCTTCTTAAATTTTAACTGGGATTAAAACAAAAGCACATTCCTATTTCTGTGTTTTTAAAGAAACCAGAATTCTCACTATAATTCCCATTATTCCATCTAACATTTTACTTGGGTTTACTATCTTTATTCATGTCTTATTTATCTTCTCTTTTTTTGTTTGTTTGTTTTGGTTTTTGTTTTTCGAGACAGGGTTTCTCTGTGTAGTTCTGGCTGTCCTGGAACTCACTCTGTAGACCAGGCTGGCCTCGAACTCAAAAAATCTGCCTGCCTCTGCCTCCCAAGTGCTGGGATTAAAGGCATGCACCACCACTGCCCGGCTTATTTATCATCTCTTATATGCTAAGTATCATCTAATCTGAATGTATAAATGGATAACTCCTTCATCTGATTCACTAAGTTACAGTTCAAATCAAAATTTATTAGATTGGCAATTGTCACTTTAATATTCTTTTCCTGACATTTTTATATGATCTGACTGAAAAGTTCTTGTAAAACTTACAACAGGAACTTCTGAGGCATTTTAATACTTGCGGTGGGCTACTTTCTATAATGCAGTGAGACGGAGTAGAGCTTGCATTTGACTTTTTATTAGGCTAACTCCCAACTCTTTAAAATCTAACAAATTTTCTTTGCACAGTGAATTGCAATGATATAGATAGATAGATAGATAGATATAATTTTTTTTGGTTTTTCGAGACAGGGTTTCTCTGTGCAGCCCTGGCTGTCCTGGAACTCACTCTGTAGACCAGGCTGGCCTCAAACTCAGAAATCCGCCTGCCTCTGCCTCCCAAGTGCTGGCATTAAAGGTGTGCGCCACCACTGCTCCTTTTGAAAGGAGTAATGTTGGGATAGCATATGGTAGTTGAGCAAGTTCTGGCCTCATTTATTAACTGTGGTCTTAGCCTCAGATGGAAGTAATTACAATTAAATCTTCAGACTTACTGTGAATGTAATTTAGTTCCTTTAACAATGTACTGTCCTAATAATTGTTGTTGCTATGCAAGAGCTGGAACATTGGAAGAAGTGAATGCAGACCAGATAGCCTTTGCAGTTACACAACCAGCCTCGCCTTCCTGGCTGCTGAAATATGCCTGATCAGAGGTTCCATTCTAGTGATTATCAGAGGATGTAAAAAGTTGTTCCTACTTCATTCCATACTTTTCCATCTTTTTTTGGAGGTTCTATATGTATCATTCCTGGTAGTTGTTTTAAAGTCTGTTCTTCACCCCTCTTTTGAATGGCTATATTGACAAATTTACATCTTCATAGTTTATTTAATGTTACAGTTCTAGGCTAGAGAGATGGCCTATCCATTAAGAGCAGTTGTTGCTCTTGTAGAGGACTCAGATTCAATTTCCAGTGCCCACATAGTGACTCACAGCCATCTGTAACATCAGTTCCAGGGGATCTGATGCTGCCTCACCTTGCAGGCACCAGGCACACGTGGTACACATACACACATACATGCAAACAAAACACTCATACATAAAATAAAATCGATAATAAAAATTTAAAGCCAAGCAAGTTTTTACTGTTTGACACAGCTCCCGCATCCCCACATCAGGCAGCTGACAGCTGTATGCAGCTCCAGTTCTAGGGCATTAACCGGCTCCTCCTGGCCTCTGGGCACCTGCACACATGTGATAGACAAGCTCACGTAGGCATATACATACAAATAAATCTTTAAATGTACTTTTATTGGATTTTAGTTTGCTCCTAGAGTTAAGCATTTATCATAATTTGGGAACATTTTCATTGTCATTGTCCTAAGAGGACATTTCCTCTGGCTGTCACTGCTCCTTATGCTCTACACTAAGCCAGTCAAACACTAGTCTCAGTCCTTTGTATAAACAGTCAAACACTGTGTGTCCATTTGGGACTAGTTTGCTTGACCTAATGATGACGTTTTCAAGGTTCATTTTGGTTATCTTTTTGAAATTTTAAGGTTCTAAGAAGTATATGACCTATAGGAGGGATAAATGGAATGACATTTGTTAATAGAAAAAAGTGACTTGTGTGTCATAACTCACCTCGGTCACAACTAATGAGACTTGCTGTCTGAGTAGTTCTGTTAGGTGTAGAGTGAACAATGGTTTCCTGGTAGACAATGGGAATGGTTAGTTCTTTTGCGCTCCTTTGTGTGCATGAATAATGCCTGATTGTCAGTGTATTTTTCTATATACAGGATAATGTGAGATCCCAAAATTACTGTAACCAAAACTGTTATGCCACTGTCATTTTTTATTTCATATTTTCTCCTTGTAACTTTTTTCTGTTGTTCTGCATAATTCAGACATTATTACATAATTTCTATGCTTACACTACATTTGTAGTTACCAAGTAAGTTTTATGAGATGAAAACTTAGGTGTTTTAGTTTGAACAACCAATTAGTATGTATTACAGGTTGAAATCTGAAATGCTCCAAAAGTTGAGACTTTTGATACAAGTCCTCATGTGACTGGTCACAAAATAGAGACTGTAAAAAAAAAAAAAAACAAAAAACAAAAAAACAAAAAACCAACGTGTGAAATTGGCTTTAGCCATGTGTATTCAATACATAAAAACACAAATGACTTTGTTTAGACTTGTATCCCATCCCCAATATTTCACATTATACAACTACACAGAGTGGGGGTGGAGAGATTATTCCAGAATCTGACAAAAAATCCAAAGTTCATAGAGTTCTGGTCCCAATCATTTCATATAAGTGATATTCAATCTGTAGCATAAATGAAGTTTTGGAATCTGGATGTAAAGTCAGATAGAAGTAGTTGACTGATCATTAGTGCTGTGATTCTGTGGAGGTAATTAGTAAAAGTATTGCTGATGGTTCCAGACTACTTCACCTGTCACATTAAGATCACATTGTAGCTACCTGAGGAGGTGGTGCACACCTTTAATCGCAGCACTGGGGAGGCAGAGGCAGAGGCAGAGGCAGGTGGATCTCTTTGAGTTTGAGGCTAGCCTGGACTACAGAGCAAGTTCCAGGACAGCCAAGGCTACACAGAGAAACCCTTTCTACACAGAGAAACCACTGTAATGTTTGTTAAATTTCCTGTGCTCTAATTAGTTATATAATATGGTGTCAGGACATATAGCCAGGAGTTATATATGGTCTTAGCAAAAAGTGTATTTTTCTGAACTAGAATTGGGATCTGTGATCTGGTTTCCTGACTGTCTGAGAATACAAAATAATTTAAAAATAGTACTGACCTAGATGATAAGTGTGTGAGATGGGATCAGCTATCTGTACAGAAATCCTCCTAAAACAAACGTTAGGAAAAGAGTAACAATTATTTCTTCATGAATGGAAAGGTTGTCACATGTCTAGCATGAAGAATCATGGGGTAAGGGACCTCATACTAAACACCCCCATTTCTTTCTTGCCATTCCACCTTCAAGTTATGGGTAACTCTTATCTCCTTCCTCTGTGTGTCATTCGATGAATAGAACCTAGAACCTGTGCATGCTGGGCGAGCGCTGTACCAGTGAGCTGTATTTCCAGCCCTGGAGTAGATTGGTCATGGTGTCCAATCTACAGAAAACAAGGTAAAGAAAGGATGAAGTAGGAATAGAAAACAGTTGTCAATACTGCAGTTCCCATAGTTTCTAGACACTTTGCCGTGCATCCATTGCTTGTGACTTAACTAAGACGTGCCAAGTGTAACTGCAAGGGGAGTTAGGAAGTGTAGACACCTGCCCCCCTAGAAATGCTAGTTACACGGAAGAGAGGAAGACAGACACGGCAGGAGGAGAGGGCAAGCCATCATCCTCCACACAGTCCTTTTTTTTAAACTATTCTTAAGCATTTTGTTTACTTACATATTTTATGTGTATAGGTGTATGTTTTGCCTGCATATATATCTGTGTGCCACATATGTCCTGATGCCTACAGAGGTCAGAACAGGGGTCCCTTGGAACTGGAGTTAGAAATGCTTGTGAAGTTGCATGTCGGTTCTAGGACTTGAACGCAGATCTTCTGGAAGGGAAGCCAGTGCTCTTAACTGCTAAGCCATCTCTCCAGCCCCCATGCCACTATCTTATTAATTATAAAAGAGAAAGCCAAGGACATTCTTTATTGTAATATCTCTTCCTCTAAAGAAGGATTCTGTAGTGTTTTTTCTAAATAGATCATTCTTTTAGAGAAAAAAAGGCTTAATAATTTTTTTTTTTTTTTTTTTTTTGGTTTTTCGAGACAGGGTTTCTCTGTAGCCCTGGCTGTTCTGGAACTCACTCTGTAGACCAGGCTGGCCTAGAACTCAGAAATTCGCCTGTCTCTGCCTCCTAAGTGCTGGGATTAAAGGCATGCGCCACCACCGCCCGGCTTAAATATTTCGTAAGAATATGTGATTACCAGGGCTGGAGAGAGAGGGCTCAATGACTAGGGGTAAGTACTGTGCTCTTGCAGAGCATTGGAAGTCAGTTCCCAGCATATGTCATTCAGCTTACAGCTGTCTAAATCTAAAACGCTGCCCTCCATGGACCTTTGCACTTGTGTATGTGTGCCTGCATACACAGACAAAGACAGACAGACAGACACGCGCGCGCGTGCGCACACACACACATGCCCGTGCACGTGTAATTAAAGGTAATAAAAATAAATCTTATTTTGTTTGTTTTTTGTTTTTTGGCTTTGTTTTGCAGGTTTTGTTTGTTTTGTTTTTTACATTGATGCTAGAGATTACAACTCTGGTCCTCTTGTTTGTATGGGAAGTGCTGTTATCCACTATGCCATCTCTCTAGCCTGAGCAACAAATTTTCCTTAAAAAACTTCATATTTTTAAATTATTTTCTTAAATTATTATGTCAAAATTCTCAAAACTTCAATTAATAGAAAAACGTTGTGAAATTTAAAAAATACTTGGTAGATGGTAAATGTTACATCTCAGAAACCTGGAGCAAATGGCAAGCTGAGGTACCTATGAACCGAAAGTAAATCTTAAAACAAAAAGAATATGACATTCTCAGATATGGTGTCTAGCCCCTGGAGTCCCAGCACTTGTGAGGAAGAACATTAAGATTGAGGACAGTTTGGTCTATATTCAAGGTTAGTCAGACCTACATGGCAAGACCTGGTCTCAAAGTAAAGCACAAAAAGAATAAATCGTTCTTTTTCTGTAATTGGGTTATTGTAAAGGGATAATCTGAAAGACACTTGCTAGAACTGGTAGGACTTATGAGCCAGCCTTTTATAAAGTAAGTTGTGTGAATTTTCCACAGAGCTCAGTAACTCCTAGGGTCAGTAGGGAATAGACTCAACCCAGATACAGTGACCTTACTGAGGACATTTACCTTTAAGGCTTGTCAGTCCTAATCTTGTAGTAGGAGGAACTCAGAATTTTCTTATATTGCCATCTGTAAAATCCAAATAATAGTGCTTTATGTGATGAAGGTTATAATACTGATCATGTAAATGTTTTTATTATGTAAAGAGAAGAAAACTTTCAGGATTAATGACATTGCAAGACTTGTGTCTTTACAAAGCTGTTTAGAAAGAGATTGTTCATCATTCTGGAATGATTATGGCCTTTTCAGGATGCTTTAAAACATAAAAGCAGAATCAGGTTCACTTAGAAACACATTTCATCCTTCCCCTTATCCCAGTAATTCCAGGCTTTGCCTGAAAATATCTTAAGCGAACAGGCTGGGTTTGTGGCTCAATGCAGTGCCTGCCTGGCTTATAAGAGACCCAGGGCGGGGCAGTGATGGCACACGCACGCATTTAATCCTGGCACTTGGGAGGCAGAGGCAGGTGGATTTCTGAGTTCGAGGCCAGCCTGGTCTACAGAGTGAGTTCCAGGACAGCCAGGGCTACACAGAGAAACCCTGTCGAGAGAGAGAGAGAGAGAGAGAGAGAGAGAGAGAGAGAGAGAGAGAGAGAGAGAGAGAGAGAGAGACCCAGGGTTCAGTCCTCAGTAATACATACACATAAGATAAGGAACAAGGGGATCCAAGAAGTCAAAAAGGAGATATTTGGGTGTAGTGCCTACCAAGTCCATAAAAAGCAGCCTTCATACTTTGGATTAATAGCCATTTAAGGTTTGCCGAGTTAATCATGAGCCTCTTAGATGGCTGTTTTAGTCCATAGATTTTCTTTCTACAGATTAAAGTTTAAAAACAAGGTTTTTTAGTTTATGTGCATTAGCCATCTAGAACTTGTTGAAAAAAAAAGTTCAATGAATGCCTGTTTCTCAAAATTCCGTGCCCTAAGCCTGGCACCTTAGAAGGAAGTCTGCTTGTGAGCCAGAGTGGGCAGGAAGATGTGACTTAGACCAAAATGGAAATGGTTGCTAACTAGGAAAGTTTACATCTGTTTAGCCACACTCCAACACAAAGCTGACCTTGCATTTGAGAACCAGAATTAACTTGATAGCAACGATGGATGCTTCTGTTTGCCAGGCACATCCCTCAGGTAGATGTTGTAACTATCCTCGTTCTGTGAGTAGGAAATGGGACTTCCCTGTGGCTACCATCCTCAGAGAAGGAACAGTGAGTTGAAGCATGCCCTATTGTGGACCCTTGCTTGGATTCTGAGTACTGCTGAAACTTATTCTTACTAACTCTCATTCTGCTGGTCAGTTGCTAAAACATTGCTTACACTGTTTTCTGGCGGTTTTTTTTTTTTATGCCTGTAAGATAACAGAATATTTCATTTGTTTGGTTTTATACCATTCTAAATGTGGTTATGGTTAACTGGATTTTATGTTGCTTAGTAATGTGCTTTATTTCTTTAGTGCTTTTTCTCTCCAATGATTCTTTGCCCCTTTATGGATTCTGAGAAGTAAGCACCTTTTCTAGGAATGGAGAACCCACTAGTGGGGCTGGGATTATAGGTCAGTGGTAGAATGGAAGCTTAGCATGCTCGAACCCTGGGTTTAATCACCAGGAAGGAGACTCATCAACAAAGGCCTGACTGTGTTAGACCCTAGGCCTCAAAAATAAGAACCTGCTGAGCATCACAGAGGATCTTACCACTTCTACTGTAGCTTGAATATGTATGTACTATATATAATAATGGGATATTATATAAAGACTAAACATTCCCTAAGGTTCAGAGTTTGAATTAGAATCACTTAGCTAGGCAACTTTAATGCTACCAGTAAGAAAAGGGAGTCCATATGGAGAGAAAACATAATGCCTTTTAATAACCTTTGCATACTTATTTACTTACTAATAAAATTATCATTTACTTTGTCTAGAGACTGAACAAAGTCAAGTCCTTTAATTTAAAAACAAATTAAATCTTTCATGACTGTTCCATTAAACAAAGTTGTATTGATTTCTATCTGGTGACCTGTGCATTTCCAGGAACTTATAATTAACTGTTGATTTGTTTTATTTTATTGACAGGTGTCTTAAGGGCAGTTGACCAATTCAGGTTGTCACAGTCAGTTCTTTTTACTAGAGAAGGGCTCTCGGAGACCTGTGAGGTGGCTCACATGGTAACAGCTCTTGCTGTGTAAGCCTGGCAAAATGACTTCAATCCCTGGAACCCATGGAAATGTGAAAGAGAACTACTGCAGAGAGTTGTCCTCTGACCTCCACATGTGCACTGTGGCACCCACACATCCACTTCCATGGGCATCAGTTCCTCCAACACAACACACACACACACACACACACACACACACACACACATGTTAAAAGTTAAGGGGCTCTTCTGTCCTTTGAGCCACTCACTCTGATTTCACGGCCTTTTCTTAGTTATCACATAGGCCTAGTGACTCCCAAGGCTACTGTTTAGTATTCAGGACTGTGTTCTGAAATACCATGGTATTTTCAGAATAAGGTGAACCTTGATTAATTTTAATTTAAAAGACATAGTTCTTTGTCATATTTTGGGAGTGACTAAAGAATTACAATTATATACAAGGTATGATCCTGGTTTAGATCTTAAAATGGAAAACAGTAATGGAAGAATCAAAGTTTGAATAAAGTCTGTTGTTTATTTAATAGAATTGAACCAGTCTTGCTTTCCTTTCCTAATATAAGATTTTATTTAGTAGGGGATGCTAAAGGAAGAATATGGGAAGTCTGTGGAGCTTTTCTGTAAATATAAGATTATAGGATAATGTATTGGGGGGGGTGGTTGTTTTTGTTGTTGTTGCTTTGCTTTGTTTTTCCCTCTGAGTCAGGATATCTAAATAGCCGAGAATGTTTTGGAACTCACTATGTAGACCAGGCTAGCCTCCAACTCACAGATATCTGCCTGACTCTTCCTCCTGAGTGCTTGGATTAAAGGTATATACCACCTGGCCTTAGAAAAAAATTAAATATATATGCCTCATTCATAATTATTAGAGAATTGTGATATGGGCCCTTCTTGAGGCCATGTGAATACAGCATGAATGTGCTGGGGTGGATGAGGCTTCTGAGTGCCTACAAGAACCAGTTACCTGCTGCTTCACTTGGGCATTGGCTCTGGCACTGGCAGTTTCACACAAGCTTGCAAAGTCCACAGAGGCAGTAGGATCTTGGGGAACTAAGGGGACTGAGAAGCCAGTTTTACTGTTTGTAATCTGGTTGCTGTTTTGTTTTTCATCTACATATTGGAAGGTATGATATTCAAGCTATGGTGATCATAAAGACTTAAAAGCTTGCATATGCAAATCCTACTCATAAACTGTAAAGCACTATGCAAAGTGCTCTCTTTGATTACTATCTTAAAGAATTGATACAGAAAAAAAATTGTCAGTTTTATGTATTACATAAAGGATTGCACATGGTTACAATGACTGGCTCTTTCTGTGTAACCTTTCCAGTCTCAGCTATCACTGGACCTTGCGTACTACAATACCCTTTTGCCCAGGAAGCTGTACTTACTGGTGCAATTGTAACATATTGGTTATGAGGGAAACCAGCATCTTTCTGATTGGTCATAAGGTCACTTCAGAAGGGATTTCAGGCCTGATACAGCAAACCTGGTCAAAAGTCCATACCTGGTGTGCTGGCTAATTTTTATGTCAACTTGTTACAGCTAGAGTCATGTAGAAAGAGGAAACTATCTCAATTGAGAAAATGCCCCCACCAGATTAGCCAGATTGGGCAGGCCCTTGGATCATTTTATTGATTAATGATTGGATGTGGATGGGCCTAATCCCAAAGATGGTGGGGTCACCCCTGGTCAGGTGGTCCTGGATGATACAAGAAAGCAGTCTGAACACTCCCTGAAGAGCAAATCAGTAAGCAGCACCCCTCCATGTCCTGTTTGAGTTCTTGCCTCCAGGTTCCTGCCCTGCTTGAGTTGATGCCCTGACTTCCCTCAGTGATGGACTGTTTGTTACCTAGAAGTGTAAGGTGAAAGAAATCTTTTTTTCCAAGTTGATTTTGGCCATGGTATTTTATCCTAGAAATAGAAATCCTAAGACAAATGGTAAGAAAACAGGCCCTGGAGAGAACCCATAGTTTTGTTAAGTAGTCCTACAGTTAGACTTCCTTCTAAATATTTATGTTTACACCCATAGATTTGTGGTGATTTCACCTTTGGTCAGAGAAGAGTTTTTTTTAGTTTTTTGTTTTTTGTTTTTGGAGTGGGTAGTGGTTAATGCAGAGACTGCTCCAAGTGCTGAGTCCTCAGCTGTGTATGAATCTTAGACATCTATGTCACCCCCACCTCTGTCCAGTGCTCAGAGGGCAGGAGGATTGAGAGCTGGTGGGTGCGGAGAGCTGTGAAGGGCTGGTTTCAGGGTGTGACATAACAAGCTCACACTAACACACAGCAACTGTCGCTACCCAGGCCTCATCAAGCCAAATGTTCATACTAAAGATTCTCCTTAGATATGTCTTTATATTCTAGTAACTGTAGATTTATAGTAAATCAACTAAAAGTACCTTTTGTACTATAATGTAGCAGTCTTACAGATTTTTTTCAAAAGTACATTTGTTTTGTGCCCTGCACCTGTATAAGAGCCAGGAGATGATGAACCATCAATGTAGACTAAGATCCAGCTTGTAAGATATGTACTGGTCCCATTGCATTTGAGAGATGGTAAAAGATTGACATCCACAGGTAATAAGAGTAGTTATTATTGACATAGTTGTTATTTGTTGTTTCTTATTATTATAGTAGTTATTATTGACATAGTTGTTTCTTTTGTTGAGAAAGACGTACTGTTTTCTTGGGAACAAAACAGCTTTTCTAAGATTAAGCAGATAATATTCCTAGAGTTTATTGTAGATTGGGAAGGGAGCTGGCCACTTTCTTCTCTGCCTGCTTATTTTCAGTGCTCTTGTGTAACTGACTGAAGTTCAACATGAGAGTCTTTTCCTCCTCTACAATTTATGTTCTCTGCTGCCTGAACATTGTGCTGTTGTTGTTGTTGTTTTACAATTAACAATTTAAAGAATTCTGTACTTAGATGTGGTAGCACATATGCTAGCATGTGGCATTGCAGTAGCTGGTTTGTCCTCCAGCTCTCCAAACAGCCGGGATGGGCTAGGACTGCAGAGGGGAAGTTACACAAGTCATTGCAGAGCAGTCTCTGCAGCCGAGTGATTTAGTGGCAAGGCTTTTTCCCCACTCTTTTCCAGATCTAGCACTTGAAGACAGAACATCCAGATAGCCATCATTTGTTGGGTGGTTGATTTTATTTGTTTTTTTGTTTTTTGTTTTTCTTTTTTATTTTGGTTTTTTCGAGACAGGGTTTCTCTGTGTAGCCCTGGCTGTCCTGGAACTCACTCTGTAGACCAGGCTACCCTAGAACTCTCAAACTCAGAGATCCGCCTGCCTCTGCCTCCCAAGTGCTGGGATCAAAGGCGGGTGGTTGATTTTAAATACTGACCCCAGGACCTTGTCCAGCATTCTACCAGTAAACCATATTCCTTGGTTCCTTTCTTCCTTTTTGTTTTTGAGACCCAGTCTCACTGCACTGCCTAGGCCATCCTTGGGTCTCACAGTGTCCTGCCCCAGACTCTTAAGGTGCTGGGGTTGCAGGTCTGCATGACCAAGTGGGTCAGCCAGCTTCTTCATCAGAAAGAATAAATGATAAGAATGACCCCAGACCAACTCAAACAATATAGATACGGTTCACTAGAGAAATATTTATAAAATACCAAGCAATTGTCTTGCTCAGCTGTTTGCACTTGAGCATAAAAGATTTTTAACTGAGATCTTATTCCCTGCTAGAATGGATATCTGTTTACAGCAAGGAAGTAACACAGAGATTGTAAAAGCCTGGAGTGCAAAGGGAGGTCTTTGAAATCTAAGTGGTAGAGACTGGCACATCTGGAACATGTGGCTTCAGTGCCACCAGGGACACCAGCTAAGGTGGCTCAGCACCTCCAGTACACATCACCTGTGAAGGTGCCACATTCACAGACTGGGCCTCAGATTTTCACACTTATTAGGCAACTCTCATGGGAGAAACAGAATTATTTATTAGTATATAATCTGAGTGAATTTGGGGTTAGAATAAAAGAACATATTTCTTCTCTACGATAGAGTGCTTTTTGGAGAACTCTGGTTTTTTAGCATTCACTGGTAATGTGGCAGAAAAACATGTTTAGTCATACATATGGAACCTCTACTTCATACACAGCAGTTCCCAGCACTGTCTCATTCAAGTCTTTTACTTGTCTCTAACGTGTAAAGATGTAAACAAATACTGCTCATCGCTGATTTTTTTTTTTTTTTTTTTTTTTTTTTGGTTTTTCGAGACAGGGTTTCTCTGAGTAGCCCTGGCTGTCCTGGAACTCACTCTGTAGACCAGGCTAGCCTCGAACTCTCGAACTCATCGCTGATTTTTTTTAACCTTAAAATGCTGTATTTTGAAACATATAGCTTACTAATTTCAAGATATAAAAGAATATATCCATTTCCCTATTGTCTTAGTTAGGGCTTCTATTGCTGTGATAAATACCATGACCAAAGCAATGTGAGTAGAAAATTATCTCTTACGGCTTACAGTCCAGGGAAGTCAGGGCAGGTACTCAAGGGAGGAACCTGAGGCAAGATGCTGATGCAGAGGCCTCCAGAGAGTGCTGCTTACCATGGCTTGCTCACCCTGTTTCTTACACAGCCCAGAACCACCTGCCCAGGGGTGACACTGCCCACGGTGGCCTGGGCCCGACCATGTCAATCATTACTCAAGAAAATGCCCCACAGACTTGTCTGCAGGCTGGTATTATAGAGGCATTTCTCAATTAAGGTTCTCTCTTTCCAGATATGTCTAAGTTTGTGTCAAGCTGACAAAACCAGCCAGCACATCTGTGTTCTTTATTTTCTCACAGAAGCAGTTTGCACTATTAGTTCTTTCAGTTTCTTAGTATCCTCCAGACTTTGTATTCTTTGTATTCCAAGCTAGTTCCAGCTGTGCATAGCATGATCTACACAGGCCTGTAGTTCTAGCACTTGGGTACCTGAAGCAACAGGATCTGAAGTTCAAGGACAGCTTGGGCAAGACCCTGTTGCAAAAAAATAAAAACAGAACATAAGGCTAGCTTGGTTCACATAGCAAGTTTCAGATCAGCCAGGGCCACATAGTGAGACCTGGTCTTAAAAACTAAAAGCAAAAACAAAATAAAACAAAAAAACAAACAAACCTAAAAACCAAATCTATCTAAAGGAAGAGAACAAGTCTAGGATAAATGAAAAGAACAACATGTGTTGTACATAAAGATTTATCTCAGCCCAGTTTTGCTGCTCTCAGAATCCCACAGACTGGAAATTTAAAACATTACTGTTAAGAGGGGCTGATACTGGTTTCATCTGGTAAAATGCTTGCCACAGCATTCGAACCTGAGTTAGGATTCTTAGAACCTACATAAAAGGCTGAGTATAGCTGAAGAAAGCAGGGGCTTTCTTGGCTAACCATGGGTGGTGCTCTGAATGACAATGGCCTCCATAGACTCCTATGTTTGGTCCCCAGTTGGTAAAACTGTTAGAGAAGGTCTAGGATGTGTGGCCTTATCAAGGACCTGTGTCACTAGGGTTTCTTTTTTTTCTTGCTTATTTGCCTGCCTGCCCACCTGCCCTCCCTCCCACCCTCCTTTCTTTCTTTCCCCCTCTTTCCCCCTCTTTCCCCCTCTTTCCCCCTCTTTCCCCCCCCCTGTCTCTCTCTCTCTCTCTCTC